>NC_090649.1:211899972-212245805 GCF_040937935.1 Hyperolius riggenbachi | reverse complement strand
CTATGAGCCAATCAGGCTGTACTGCACTGCACTTTTATTCTAATAGGGAAAGCTGAATAACAGGAGGGTAGAGCAGAATAATGATGCATCAGTGTGCTGCTGTTCTACACCGTTCAGTCATCAGACTAGTGGAAGAGCTTTACCAAGGCTGTGGCACTTCACTGCAGAGAAAAAAAGTTGTGGGCACATAGCAGATTATGCAGGCTGTGTTGTGCACCGAACCTGTCTAGCTTGAAAGAACAGATATTTTAGCAGGTTAGATTTTCACATTTTTCACATATACTGAATTTCAACCATATATTTAGCTGTTGCATAGTTAATATTTTATTTGTATTAGTACAGTGGTGCACTGAAAATAGCAATATATATAGCATCCATGTGCATCATTTGTTTATAGTGGAAGCTTTCTGGAAGCCTTAGCTAACTTTCTTTGTATTTTTCTGCCTCCTCAAAATTGGACCATGTCCTAGTAGCAGCAGCTTCTCAACGCAAGTTGCGATAACGCATAATAAAACCCTTCTGAATTAATCCTGCTGCTTTTGTCAGCAGTCACATCATCAATAAATATAAGAGAACTAGTTCCATTGGCAGCCATACATGCCCATGCCATGACACTACCAAGCTTCACTGATGAGGTGGTATGCTTAGGCTCATGAGCAGTTCCTTTCCATCTCCATACTCTTCTCTTCCCATCATTCTGGTACAAGTTGATCTTGGTCTAATCTGTCCATAGGACGTTGTTCCAGAACTGTGAAGGCTTTTTAGATGTCTTTGGCAAACTCTAATCTGGCCTTCCTGTTTTTGAGGCTCACCAATGTTTTACATCTTGTGGTGAAGCCTCTGTATTCACTCTGGTGAAGTCTTCTCTTGATTGTTGACTTTGACAAAAGAAGCAGGATCAATTCAGTTCCAGGCAATATTATCTGCTCATATTCAGCCAAATGCTTCAGAACTCATTGGACTGTGCTTCACATTGCAGATGTACAATGACCCAAAGCATACTGCAAAAGCAACCAAAGAGTTTTGAAGGGAAAGAAGTGGAATGGTATGCAATGGCCAAGTCAATCACCTGACCTGAATCTGATTGAGCATGCATCTCACTTGCTGGAGACAAAACTGAAAGGAAAATGCCCCAAGAACAAGCAGGAACTGAAGACAGTTGCAGTAGAGGCCAGGCAGAGCATCACCAGGGATGAAACCAGCATCTGGTGATCATGGGCGGCGCTACACTGGGGCACTGGCCCCCACAGGGATTCACTGTGCGCCCCTGAGTGCCCCCCTGCTCATTAACATACAGTTAACTGTTTCCAGGCCCCAGCAGCGTACAGTGAACAGCATAGGGTCTGTAAAAGAAAACTCTCCATGTCAGCCTGAGTCTATGTAGGTGTTGAGAAAACTAACAGTCTTATCTATTTGCCATAGATACCTCACAATTCTTGCAAGATTCCTTGAAATTAATTTATCTGGATGATACCTATTTTTCCAAAAAAGTATATCTACCTCCTTCTGATTGTATGTTCTAACATTGACAATCAACAGGAATAGAGTCTGAATAAGGCTAACAACCTGAAAGCTTACTGTTTTTCTTTTAAATTAGCCAATAAACTAAAGCTTGTATTATACAGATAGGAAGTTTTGAAATATACAAGCTCATCTCCAGCAATGCTTAGCTACTCCCTGCTGCCTCTTCCACCTCCCCTTGTAGAGTTGTGAGACACAGGTAAGGGGCTGAAATGATTTGTCTGTGACCTGTCCACACAGACGCAACTTGCTAGCAAGTAAGGATTAAGGCAGCAGTAGGGAACCTTGGCTCTCCAGCTGTGATTAAACTACAAATTCCAGCATGCATTTGCCTTTATTAATCATGACTGTGGCTGTCAGACTCATGCAATGCATTGTGGGACTTGTAGTTCCTTAAAAGCTGGATTAAAGCATGCCAGCAAAGTGGTAGGCAATTTTCTTCAATGATAGTACAATCATTTGGAAAATCTGCTCTGTTTAAAAGCCTCTGGAGTTCTGTTTGTGATGTTTACATTTGCTTCCTATCATTGCTGATAGCCTTCATTTTATCACCTGAGTTAGACAAAAAATATTTAAAGCTCGCCATACAAACATCGATTTTGATCACACAAATGGGCCCCACCAACCAGCCATCGTGCCCCCTCAAAAATGTGAAGCTGGGGCCGGCACTGCTAGTGATGTCTATGCGTTCCAGACTCCAGGCTATAATTGACTGCAAAGGATTTGCAACCAAATATTAAAAAGTGAAAGTTTGATTTATGATTATTATTCTGTCCCATTACTTTTGGTCCCTTAACAAGTGGGAGGCACATATGCAAACTGTTGTAATTCCTACACTGTTCACCTGATTTGGATGTAAATACCCTCAAATTATCAAGCTGACAGTCTGCATTTAAAGCACATGTTCATTTCATATCAAATCCATTGTGGTTGTGTATAGAGCCAAAACTGTTAGAAATGTGTCAATGCCCCAATATTTATAGACCCGACTGTACATAAAACAATGAGGAATATAGCAGTATTACCATCTTTGCTCAATTTGCCAGACAGAAGGAACTGATCTGCATATCCAGTCTGGATCAGTACTTCAGAAATAGAGATGGTCAGAAGTTAAAGGATATCCAAAGTGACATGTAGCATGATGAGATAGACATGTGTATGTACAGTGCCAAGCATACAAATAACTATGCTGTGTTCCTTTTTTTCTTTCTCTGCCTGAAAGAGTTAAAGGGAACCAGAGAGGAAGCACCCTTGTGTATTTTACCATGTATATCAGTAAGAACATTAGAGAAAACACTTACCATGCTCTCTGTTTCACCCTCACTGCTAAAAGTGTCTGTTAACAGCAGTCACAAGAATCCCAGACTGAGCAATTAAATCTGGCTTTGCTGGGAATGATTATTGCTGAGTCATTATAGCAAAGCCACAAGGGGGCAGGCTTGGGCTTGAAATAACACCACAGAAGACAGACTTAGCTATAATCTTTCTGTAGCAAAGCTAGACGGAGCAGCCTGACTTCTCAGTCGGGGATTCTTATCAGACGTGATAACAGTCAGATTACACAGAGAACAATGAAACAAAGGGCAGATTAGGTGTTTACTGTCATGTTCCCACTGATTTATAAGGTAAAATACAAGAGGGTGCTTCATCTCTGGTTCTCTTTAAATATCAGGTATGTAAGTGGCTGACTCAGTCCTGACTCAGACAGGAATTGCCTACCGTGTGAACCTCACTAATAAGAAATTCCAACTATAAAACACTTTCCTAGCAGAAAATGGCTTCTGAGAGTAAGAAAGAGATACAGTGGCTTGCAAAAGTATTCGGCCCCCTTGAAGTTTTCCACATTTTGTCATATTACTGACACAAACATGAATCAATTTTATTAGAATTCCACGTGAAAGACCAATACAAAGTGGTGTACACGTGAGAAGTGGAACGAAAATCACACATGATTCCAAACATTTTTTTTTACAAATCAATAACTGCAAAGTGGGGTGTGCATAATTATTCAGCCCCCTTTGATCTGAGAGCAGTCAGTTGCCCATAGGCATTGCCTGATGAGTGCTAATGACTAAATAGTGTGCACCTGTGTGTAATCTAATGTCAGTACAAATACAGCTGCTCTGTGACGGCCTCAGAGGTTGTCTAAGAGAATATTGGGAGCAACAACACCATGAAGTCCAAAGAACACACCAGACAGGTCAGGGATAAAGTTATTGAGAAATTTAAAGGAAGCTTAGGCTACAAAAAGATTTCCAAAGCCTTGAACATCCCATGGAGCACCGTTCAAGCGATCATTCAGAAATGGAAGGAGTATGGCACAACTGTAAATCTACCAAGACAAGGCCGTCCACCTAAACTCACTGGCCGAACAAGGAGAGCGCTGATCAGAAATGCAGTCAAGAGGCCCATGGTGACTCTGGACGAGCTGCAGAGATCTACAGCTCAGGTGTAGGAATCTGTCCATAGGACAACTATTAGTCATGCACTGCACAAAATTGGCCTTTATGGAAGAGTGTCAAGAAGAAAGCCATTGTTAACAGAAAAGCATAAGAAGTCCCATTTGCAGTTTGCCACAAGCCATGTGCGGTACACAGCAAACATGTGGAAGATGAGACCAAAATGGAACTTTTTGGCCAAAATGCAAAACGCTATGTGTGGCGGAAAACTAACACTGCACATCACTCAGAATGCACCATCTCCACTGTCAAATATGGTGGTGTCAGCATCATGCTCTGGGGGTGCTTCTCTTCAGCAGGGACAGGGAAGCTGGTCAGAGTTGATGGGAAGATGAATTGCGCCAAATACAGGCCAATCTTGTAAGAAAACCTCTTGGAGTCTGCAAAAGACTTGAGACTGGGGCGAAGGTTCACCTTCCAGCAGGACAATGACCCTAAACATAAAGCCAGGGCAACAATGGAATGGTTTAAAACAAAACATATTCATGTGTTAGAATGGCCCAGTCAAAGTCCAGATCTAAATCCAATCGAGATCTGTGGCAAGATCTGAAAACTGCTGTGCACAAATGCTGTTCATCTAATCTGACTGAGCTGGAGCTGTTTTGCAAAGAAGAATGAGCAAGGATTTCAGTCCCTAGATGTGCAAAGCTGGTAGAGACATACCCTAAAAGACTGGCAGCTGTAATTGCAGCAAAAGGTGGTTCTACAAAAGTGTTGATTCAGGGGGCCCCACTTTGTAGTTATTGATTTGTAAAAAATGTTTGGAATCATGTATGATTTTCGTTCCACTTCTCATGTGTACACGGCTTTGTATTGGTCTTTCACATGGAATTCCAAAAAAATGGATTCATGTTTGTGGCAGTAATGTGACAAAA
The DNA here is from genome assembly GCF_040937935.1 of Hyperolius riggenbachi. Taxonomy (NCBI): domain Eukaryota; kingdom Metazoa; phylum Chordata; class Amphibia; order Anura; family Hyperoliidae; genus Hyperolius; species Hyperolius riggenbachi. The sequence goes on along the minus strand of NC_090649.1, from coordinate 212,240,950 downwards.
TGTGGAAAACTTCAAGGGGGCCGAATACTTTTGCAAGCCACTGTAAAAAGGGGAATTTCTTATTAGTCAGGGTCACACTGTAGTCACTTCCTGTCTGAGTCAGGACTGAGTAAGCCACTTACATACCTGATATTTAACTCTTTCAGGCAGAGAAAGATAAATAGGATCAGCATAGTTATTTGTGTGCTAGGCACTGTACATACCCATGTCTATCTCATCATGTCACTTCGGGTATCCTTTAATAATGCTGGCTTGCATGCAAATTAAATGCAAACGGTATGCATGCAGCTTTTGGGTCATCCAAATATACTTTGTTTTTGACTGCTCCACATTCTAGCTGCATACAATTTACATTATATTTGTATGCAAGTTGGAATTGGTAATATCTCCTTGAGTATCTATCCAGAAGACATAGAGAGGATCAACTGAACAGCCAAACAGGTAGTATGTTTCTGACAAAAGTCAGCAATTGCAACTTTCCAATTCCTCTCCCTTCAGGTGTTCCGTTATGAAGGGTTTTGTGTTCAGATACTTTGTCCAAAGCACATGCCTGCCAAAAACAATCCATACACATCAGTAGGTGGCTGTTGGACAAAGGAGCTATTTTGGAAGCTGAACAATTCCTCACTGTGTAGCCACCACCACATTTCTGCGAATACTTTTCTCCATCGTAAACATTTGCTGAAATAATGTAAAACATTTTATTGGCTAACTGAATAGGTTGCAGCTGAGCATTCAAGGCCATTTAGCATTTTGATAGAATGTATAGCTGAAATCTCTTAATTAGCTGTGAGTTTACATTAGGTTAACCCGAAAACCTTTTGCTTTAGGCCTCTTTACCATGTGCTGTTGATAGGCAGTGAAATGCCTCTCAAATTCTCGCTGCTGCCTGGTAACTGCTTGTTGCTGCCTGGTAACAGCTCACCGCTGCCTGGTAACTGCTTGCTGAGCACACAACTCAACAATCCGTGGAAAAGAAGCATTAATTTGGTTGGCATTACGTGGCCAAACATATTCTGGTAATATTTCACATGCCTGTGCCAAGAACATTTAGTTTTAATACCTAATTGACAAACTTAAAGAGAAACTCCGACCAAGAATTGAACTTTATCCCAATCAGTAGCTAGCTGATATCCCCTTTTACATGATAAATCTATTCCTTTTCACAAACAGACCATCAGGGGGAGCTGTATGACTGATATTGTGGTGAAACCCCTCCCACAAGAAGCTCTGAGTACCGAGGTACTTCTGGCAGTTTCCTGTCTGTGAACCCTGTTACATTGTGGGAAATAGCTGTTTACAGCTGTTTCAAACTGCCAAAACAGCAAGCAGCAGCTACATCACTTGCCAGCAGTAAAAATGTCCCCATGTAATAAATGTCAGAATATAAATCAGGGATTTAAAATATTTTACAATGGGCAAACACTGACAATCATTTATACATAATTATTGTAAAAATGAAGCACTTTTTTATTACATTATTTTCACTGGAGTTCTTCTTTAAAGGGACTCCAAGCAGTGCAGAAACTATGGAAAGATGCATATCATTTTAAAGCTCTCTTTCTCCTCTTTCCAATGATATATAAACCACCACCCTACGTCTTTTAGTTTTCGATATTTTCGCGATTGAAATTGCCGCGGCCGCGATTTCAATCGCGAAAATAGAGAAAACTAAAAGGTGTAGGGCGACGATTTAGGTGTCGTCAGAAAGAGGAGAAAGAGAGCTTTAAAATGATATCCATCAAGCCATAGTTATATTGTATTACACAGGGCGACACTTTCCCCAGTGTCAGCAGCTCCATTCTGCTGAATGCAGCTGCTGACTTTGACAAAAAGTCGCCCTGTGTAATACAATATAACTATGGCTTGATGGATATCATTTTAAAGCTCTCTTTCTCCTCTTTCTGACGACACCTAAATCGTTGCTCTATGCCTTTTAGTTTTCTCTATTTTCGCGATTGAAATCGCGGCCGCGGCAATTTCAATCGCGAAAATAGCGAAAACTAAAAGGCGTAGGGTGGCGGTTTATATATCATTGGAAAGAGGAGAAAGAGAGCTTTAAAATGATGTGCATCTTCCCATAGTTTCTGCACTGCTCGGAGTCCCTTTAAGCGTCCTTTTTATAGTATTTTTTAGTCCCAGAAAAAGCAGTCTGCAGTAACTGTTTGGTTCTTTTCCGTTAGCCGGGCGCATCCACTAGGTGGCGATAAAACTCCACCAGAGTTACATCTTTCCCTACTGTCCATGGCGGCCTGGAGGGGGAATAGCAATTAAAGTGGACCCAAATTAAAAATACAAGATTTCAGAAATAAAATCTATTTTCTAAATTATAATAATAAATAGCAGCCTTTTTCCGGCTGCATGATGACAAATATAAAATATTTTACATTTATTGGAGGAACCCCTCCCTTCCTTTCATATTGCCGGGACAGAATCCGGCAAACTGGTTTAATAGATGGTCTCCAGCAAAGGAGGAATTGCTAATGGCTGCCACCTGTATAACCCTAGTAATGAAAAGAGAAGGGTGAAAAGCATGCACTGAAATGCTCATAGACTTAAAAGAGTGCTTATTTATCTTTGTATGTGTCAGAGTGGTGCAACTTAATATTTTGGAGTTAAAAAAATGTTTGGTTTGGGTCCACTTTAATGCCACCTGGTGATTGCGCCCGGCTAACGCAATAGTACCAACTGTTTTTATTAAGAAATATATTCGGTGGAGTACTCAAATAACAGAAGTATTAAAACCAGTATGCAAAATATGTAATTCTGCAGCATTAAAGGGAACCTGAGGTGAGAGTTTTATGGAGGCCATATTTATTTCCTTTTAAGCAATACCAGTTGCCTGGCTGTCCTGCTGATCATTTGCTTCTAATACTTTCAGCCATAGACCCTGAACAAACATGCAGCAGATCAGGTGTTTTTGGCAATATTGTCAGAATTGACAAGGATTATCTGCATGTTTGTTTCATGCTGTACTACTTGTACCAGATTTCTAATGGCAGCTGCAACTCTTTAACCTCTTGACCATGCCATTTTTTACAATTCAGCACACTGCAGCTTTAACAGTTCATTGCATGGCCATACAATTTTGCACACAAATGAATCTTGCCTCCTTTTATAGTCACCAACAGAACTTTCTGTTGGTGGCATCTGATTGCTCCTGTGATTTTTTTTTTCTACTTAATTTGGTTTTTTTTTAATTAAAATTATGATTTTTTTTTTAAATGTTCATTCTTCCCCCACACTCCTCTGAGATCCAGCCCCTATAATCACCTCTCATAGGCATCAGCCTATGAGAGGGATCAGATTGTGAGCCTCTCCTGGAGACAGCTCAGTGACAGATCTGTCCCTCGTAAAGCGCTGCTCTAGATCGCAATGCTGTACAAGTAATTGTGGTCATTTTTTTTATTATTATTTACAGCCTGCCAGCTCCAAATACGGCTCGCAGGCTGTAACTCAGTGGGGATGCATGCGCATCCACCGCTAATCTCTGCCCCTCAGGACTCGACGCCAATTGGGTTAAACGGTCCTGGGGGAGCCACTCTGCGGCCACCAATTGGCGTTAGGCGGTTGTAGAGTGGTTAAGCATATATCTGTCCTCATGGAAGAGTGTAACTGCAACATTGCAATCACAGATCACAGGTGGGAGGTGTTGGTCAAATAAGAGGGAAGCAGTAGTTAGACTAAAGCTACATATGCACCTGAAGAATCTCTCCCAAGCAGTCACGATGCTGTAAAAACTAGTGATGGACTTCCAAGTAATTCTACGTAGCAAGCTACTATGAATTGAAATGGTAATGAACTGCTGATTAAATGGCTGTTACCGCGGGAGACGGGGGGTTAAATTACCCAGAAGTCTGTGGGATGGTCTGCGGTCCATTCCGCATCATAGGCGAAATGTGAGCCACGTTCCACGACTCACTACCACGTTTCTTCCTACAAGCCGGAAGGAGTAAGCGTAAATGGGTAAAAAGGTATTAATACATTATTACCTATTTACCGCAAATGTTTGATATTTATATAAGTTTATATATTTTATAATTAACGATTGTATAACTACACATAGGTTATGAGACAATTATCTCTGTTTACAGCTGTTGCTCCGTTGCTATTGCCTGATGAAGCAGGATCAAACCTGCAAAATGCCTTGCATTGCCCACTGGAGTATGTAAATAAACTTGTTCTATTTGACAAACACATTGGCAATTTTTGTGTCTGCTTGGAGGAGGCAAGTCCACCACTGCCTCCTCATATTTTAAACTTTTTAGATACTTTTATCCTTTTGGTGCCTCTATAGCCATACTACAGCATTTCAATTCTGAGTAGCTGGCTATTTAAAATTACTTGGAAACCCATCGCTTGTACAAACCTGTCATCCGCCTCTGCCTGACGCTATGTATATGTTGCCATGTGGGGGGCCGAGGGATGACGAGCATGTGCAACAGGGTGGGCGGAGCATTGGCCTGCTGAGTGGTTGCGTGCATGACGCGTGACGTCACCTTGATGGCCGCAATCAACCCCGCATACAGGACCAGCACATTGAGTGCGTCCAGCGTGTTTGAAAAATAACACAAGGCGAAATCATCAATACCGGCAGCCTGAGGGGATACCGGCATCACCATGCGCATGGTCTCCGGAACGCTCAAGCATCCTTGAGGAGTGAGCAGCACTGCATGACACGCAGAGGGGACTTCTCCACGGGTGAGACCCATCCATATTTATTTAAACATATCATGCCTAATGGAATCATGTGACAAGATATCCGGAAGCCGTTGGCTAATATCACTGGAACTTGTAACCTATATGTGGATAATCCTATCCTTAAATAAAGGGAGGAAGAGGGGGCCCCCGAAAACACTTTTGAGATATGATGGCAGTATGAAAGGTGTATGTATGCGCGGGCGACTGTGTTGGTATGTATAATCTTATAGGCCTGGGCCCGTGATTGACATGCTGATCTAGTTGCGGGCACTGCATCACTCATGCATAACCTCTGCTCCGCATGGTTTGTTGGTTTTTAAATTTTGGGGAGGGATCGTTACCTATTTATGGGCTACATCCAGGGGATTGTGCTTTGTATGAATTATTTTGCAATAAATCTTTTTTGTATATTGGTATAATCATGGTGGCCTGAGGACCTTTCTTTTTTGTTCTAATTAATCAGCTGCCCCAGGGCCCCAGAGATTGTAGGGGCCCCAGTGGCTACAAGAGGGAAAAAAATTCAAATCGGACTTATAGTTTTTGAGAAAATCGATTTTAAAGTTTCAAAGGAAAAAAAAATACACATTTAAAAACCTGCCGACTTTAATGGTTAATTGCAAATCCACCTTAAATGCTAGAAACCCTAAATTTGCAGGATATGTTAAGGAGATCATTAGGAATAAGAGTAAAAAACAATTTTTCAAAAAGACCTTATAGTTTTTGAGAAAATCGATTTTAAAGTTTAGAAGGAAAAAAATATACTTTTAAATGCGGTAAATGTCACTTTTAGTAGCAAACCTAACGGTAGTGTAATTTTACATGCATCAAACGAAAGCGCAATAAATTTCCTGACGGGGTTTCCAGGGGGTCTAAAAGCAGACGCAGCTCTTTGGCCAGGGATCGCTATACAGCCGCAATATGGCTGTATGAAGATCCCTGGCATTTTTTCCTATTTTCCCAATTTTTTTTTTTATGTTTAGAGTGTGGGAATTTTTTTAAAAAAAAATTATGTGGGGTCCCCCCTCCTGAAACTTTTTAACCCCTTGTCCCCCATGCAGGCTGGGATAGTCAGAATGTGGAGTTCCGACCGATTGGGACTTCACACCCTGACTATACCAGCTGCAAAAAAGGTCCCCTAATGCCGATTTTTGTTCCGGGGTATATGTTGGGGGGGCCCCCCAGGTTTATTTTGCCCTAGGGCCCCAGTGCTGCTTAAACCGGCCCTGGTTGTGGAGCTGCGTTATAAAGTCTAATAACGCAGCTTACTGCACTGCAATGCTAATCCTATGGGCCGTTCACAGTGCAACGTTAAAGTCGCGTTGAAAATGTTGCGTTGTGGTAACTCACTGCTTGCAGTGCGTTACCTCTTAATGCAGACACGTTGCGACTTTAACGTCTCATTAAACCGCAATATCCCACTATGAATGCGACCTAAACAATATCAGTTGCCTGGCCTGGCAGTCTTACTGAACTGCAGCACAGGGGAAATATAGGCAACAGCAGAGGAAAGAAGGGGAGGGGGGGGGACACTGGAGAAGGGAATTAGCTGTGAAGAGAGAGGAGGGACTACTCCTGGCTTCAGTGGAGGGGTAGGGGAAAGTGGCAGCATAAGGGGGACATACTAGCTAGACTGGGAAAAGGTGGCAGCAGTGAAGAGGGAGATGTTCTGCTGCATGTGTGAAAAAACCTTTGATCAGATGGATGGCATGACTTGAGAGCATATCTGTGTGATCATTGACACTTCTGAGTATTACCATCTACTGTTATCATTGAGATGCCTTTGTGAAATGGCCTTTTAAGAAGTCTGACAAGAATTGAAATCATGAAAGCTTTCACTATACCCACTCTGTGAAGCAACTTAATGAATACAGTGTATGCTGCATAGGCATACTCAGCATCCAGAGCATTACAGAGGGCTGGACAGCAGCCTAACCCCAGCACAGTGGCTAAATTCCATTTATGCAGACTTTGAACTAAAGCTAGAATGAAGAGAGAACACACTTTATGGGAAAGATGGGATGAAGGATGCTTTGCTGTTAACTCAAGGAGCACAAACACTGCCCAAAAATTTGAATGATTTCTAATCTGCTCTTCATGGTTTGTGCACATGCTATACATTGGATTCATTGTGCAGGCTACTTATACACTTGCCTGTAAGAAAGTATCCATTCATGTGTTTGATCATCACAGAAAATGTGTTCCTGGATTTCCTAAGCAGGCACCTGGAATAGTCTCCACACACCATGTAAAGTAATTTTGCCCGAGTCAGCTGCCCCTCGCACACATGTAAGGGTGACGGATATATTATGCAACAGACCCGACTTTGAAGAACAGAATCTAGCGGCGTTACTACCCACCACCCACAAGCTGTACGTCTGAGAATGATACACCCCCTCAGACACATTCCTATTAAGAATTAGACTTTTTAATCCTTCCTCAGTCAAAGCACCTGCGCGGAGGGGGTGCAAGAGAGTTTATTTTAGCCAGAATAAGAGAAAAGGGTGCTCAGCTGCTCCCTGTGAAAATGACTCACAGGCAGTGCTTCATCTCCATTCACTGTCACACTCATTCACTGTTCCGAGCAGCTCGCTATCCCCGGCCGCGTCCATGGAGCTGGAGCTGTTTCAGCACCACGGACAGCAGCGCTGGATAAGAACAGCTCAGAGGAGGGATGTACAGAGAGACAGAAGAGAGAGCCATTGACAATATACTGGCACAACATAATGATTACTGTCCAGTACATCCCTTTTATAAAGTATGGAATTCCACTTATGCCAAGAATGCCCTGGAACTTTTAAGATGCCCATTGATAGGATATTTCAGTACCTTTGTGTATCTTAACAATTCTATGTAGTAGAAGGGTACACTGGGTGAATCCACTTTCATTGGATATTTTAGGTAGCCCCTCGTATTATATAGAAGTGGTAAGAGTGCAAAAAAAAGTATCAGTGGTCACCAATACAGACAACTTCCAGGCTAAATTAGAATTTACCTGGGAACGATCTCAGATGATTTGCTAAGTAGACCCGGATATTTTACTGATACACTTGGCATAGTGATGGATCTATACAGACCTTTTTTGCTTTTATTACATCAGTTAACCCAAGAGCCTCTGATCAGTTATAGGAGTGCCAATATATAGAAAATAACTGTAGAGGGAACCTATGTTACACAATACACATTCATATAGTGCCTCCAGTGACCTGTAAGAACCTCTCACCAATATTTTTCTGTATATACCCATCGGTAGCCTCATTCATAAGTAGCTAGCGCCGTGCTTGTAACACACTCATAACACTCCTGATCAAAACCAAGGTAAATGTAGGTTATACTTGCAGCTGAGGTGAATAATGTATCACTAGACAACTATGCTGACGTTAACATAAATTCACTCATACATGCTATCTATCAGGTACAGAATGGAAATCCAGAAGTGACCAGCAGCAGTATCAGTGCCACTAAGCTATGAAACCTATTTACCATCTCCCAATGATCACACTGATCTTTATTAGCTCCAATAGCTTTGCATTATCAGATTAGGCATCAGTGATTTTAATATTACTATGCAAAAACAAACAAACAAACAAAAACCAGCCACCGTATACAGAAACAACCTGTCTATATTTTGCCATGTATTATGTAATGGATATACAATACTAGCATCCACATTTTAGTCAATTGCCTTTCTGAGCTAAAAGGAAACCGTCCATGGTATTTTTATGATGTACATGACCATACCACATCTTTATCATCCTAATAATAAAATGTCAACCAAAACGCCAATCAACGGAGAAATACACGAATTAACACCCCGAAACTATTTACGTGACTTTTAAGCCAGCCCAAGTGGATATCATATATTACTAAAAAAATAAAATAAACAAATTCCTAGAGCATCGCAAATATCTTACATTACAGTATATATAGGAAAAATGCGCCGCAGACTCACCTTCCACGGGGTAACATTCTAATGCATATGCATGAATTATTTATTGCAATGGGATTTGCATGATGAAGATTCCTGTAAACTTCAGAGCAGTAAAGTTTCCAAGCCGTATTCACGTAACTTTCCCTCCTCGGTTAGATGCGCTCACGTACACCACTGCATTCTGTTCAAGGATCACAAGGCATTCCCTGTGCCTCTCCGGAGCAGTAGCTGTGGTCCTGAGCCCCTCGCTAGGCGCTCTCTCAGCTTGAACGGCTTGCACTCACTGCGCATGCGGGATCCATTCAGCTTTCGCACCTGCGCAGTACAGACGGGATTGGTATTCGGCCATTGTACTTTTGACCGGCTGCCCGTTCCTCAAATGGGGCGGAAACTACGAGAGCTGCTTCCCTTCCATTGGCGATTTCCAGAAATTTGCAGTTAACATTGGTGAAAGGTATAAGTGGGCGGAGCAGAAGTCAGAGGTTTTTACTTCCCCTGTACAGCGTGTTATTATTATAGTTATTATTGTCATGCAGCGGAGTAGTACTGTCACACGCGGAGAGAGCGAGTTGTCGCTTGCTGCTGGCAGTGTGAACGTCTCGATGGTGACATGTCTTCAGCCAGGAGAGAAGGTAACAGTGACCGACTAGTTATGTGCTTTATTTACAGCAGTCTCCTCATGCAGGCATGGTGAAGGCAAGTGATTTCTAGCAGTCAGCTGACGTTGTTTAAAATATTTTATTGCTTATACTGTAGGTTTGTTATTGTCATTGATACTTAGAAGCGGTTGTCTTAATGCACTTTGCATGTACTGAAGTTGGAACAAAGTGTACCTGACAGCGGTGGACAAAGCCAACAGTGGGCCACTGTGCAGAATACATGAAGGGGCCCCATGTGAGTGGCCATAATCATAACACTGTAGGCACTGTGTTAATGTAGCACACATTTCATACTTGTGTATCACTGGGCCACAAGCACACATCACTGTTCCTCCTGGGTTTCAGAGAGAAATACAGAGAACTTTGTCACCATCTTGGAGGTAAACACAGGTAGAGGGATTCCCTGTTAAAAACGCCCGCCAGGGACGTTGTTACGGGATTTCCGGGATTTCTAGAGCTGCTATTGGGCAGCTCTCTCTCCCCGGCCTCTCCCCCACCTCGAAGCACGCTGGATGAGAGAATTAATCACTTCCCTTCCATTGGCAATTTCCAGAAATCCCATTGTTTCCTATAGGTCACGGAAGTGAAAGAGGGTCAGTTTGGCCCTCTGGAGCGATGTTTTTTTTTTTTTTTCTTTAAATTTTTTGAGCCCACCTCAATTTTTTGAGCTCTCTTTAATACACACTATCCAAAACTTAATTTTTTCCCCCTAGATCATGACAGGCAGATGACAAGCAAAGTCAGATCACAGCAGGAATTCAGAATCAGAATCCTATTTATTTCGCCAAGTACAGCAATGACTGTATTCGGAATTATTTGTGGTACACATGGCAAAGACATAGACATAGACATAGACATAGTAAAGGAGAACAAGACGCACAACACAGACAAATTTTAGAACAGCAGTATTGGTATACATGACAGTCCTGGGTCAGCCGTGCAGGAGCAGACCAAATAAATGGTTAATTAATAATAATAATGATGGTGGTGGTGGCCCCCCACTAGGGCGTGCCAGTAGGCAGGCCTGGCAGGGGGAGGTTGGTGTTCAGCAGCCGAACCGCCTGGGGGAAGAAGGTGTTCTTCCGTCTGGTGGTTTTGCATGCTATAGTCCTGTAGCGTCGGCCCAGTGGGAGGAGCTTGAAGTAGTGACTGCCTGGGTGGGAGGGGTCATGGGATATCACGGTGGCCCTCTTCCTCATCCTAGCGGAGTGGAGAAGATCAAGAGGTGGAAGAGGAGACCCGATGATTCTCTCTCCATCAGCTATGACTCTCTGCAGTTTGTGTTTATCCCTGGCCGTTGCGCCCGCGTACCAGACATTGACTGAGGAGCAGAGGATGGATTCTATAGTGGCAGTATAGAAGCTGGTCAGTAGTTCCCTGGACATGCCAAATCTCTTCAGTTGAAGCAGGAAGAACAACCTCTGCTCAGATTTCTTCTGAATTTTGGAGGTGTTCTGCCCCCACTTCAGGTTGTTGGTGAGAGTCGTGCCGAGGAACCGCACGGATGTCACCCTCGAGACTTCGGTACCCCCAATACGGACAGGTGGGAGGGGGGGGAGGGTTCCTCCTGAAGTCTACAACTAGTTCAACAGTCTTTGCAGCATTGAGTACTAGGTTGTTGTCTCTGCACCAGTTACAGATTCTCTCGACTTCGCTGCGGTACTCATGCTCTCCGGTGCTGCCAATTAGGCCGATGATAGTGGTGTCATCTGCAAATTTGATGACCTTCACAGAGTCCACGGATGATATGTAATTGTTGGTATAGAGGGAGAACAGTAGTGGTGACAGTACACAGCCTTGTGGAGCCCCTGTATTGGTGGTTCTAATGCTGGAGTAGCAGCCTCACCTGTTGCGTTCTGTTTGTCAGGAAGTCCTTGATCCATGCTCGAAGGGTGGGGTCTACTCCGAGCTGCACCAGATTGGAGAGCAGGATGTCTGGGCAGATCGTGTTGAACGCTGAGCTAAAATCCAGGAACAGGATCCTAGCGTAGGAGGCAGGGTTTTCTAGGTGCACAGTGATGTATGCCAGGCAGGCGTTGATGGCGTCCTCAACGAATCTGTTTGCCCTGTAAGCAAATTGGAGCTGGTCAAGGTGAGCGTCCGTGTACCTCTTCAGGTGGGCAAGGACCAGCCGCTCAAGGAGCTTCATGATGTTGGAAGTTAGGGCCACTGGTCGGAACCAAACTGATATAATAATCCAGACAGTAACGGATTCCGGACAAGGATCAGAAGCAGCTGGAACAAAGTAACCAAGTCAGGGAGAGATACAGGTAGCAAGGAGACAGAAATCTCAGGACAAACCTTGATGAACAGGCAGGACCCTGCTGACCAGGAAGTCCTTCAATGTGTTCTGAGTCTCTGAGATGTACAGCAGCTGTGGGCATTCACTAACCACTTTAATAACTAACTTTTTTGCAGCCTAGGTGCGCTAAGGGGCCCAAAGTCCTATGAGTACCTTTAGGATTTCACAGGTAATTTTGAGGCATTTGGTTTCCAGACTACTCCTCACAGTTTAGGGCCCCTAAAATGCCAGGGCAGTTTAGGAACCCCACAAGTGACCCGATTTTAGAAAGACAACACCCCAAGGTATTCCGTTAGGAGTATGGTGAGTTCATAGATTTTATTTTTTGTCACAAGTTAGTAAAAATAGATTTTTTACTTTTTTTTTGTCACAAAGTGTCATTTTCCACTAACTTGTGACAAAAAATTAAATCTATGAACTCATCATACACCTAACGGAATACCTTGGGGCGTCTTCTTTCTAAAATGGGGTCTCTTGTGGGGTTCCTATACTGCCCTGGCATTTTAGGGGCCCAAAGCCGTGAGTAGTGGTCTGGAAACCAAATGACTCAAAATGCCTGTTCAGGGGTATAAGCATCTGCAAATTTTGATGACAGGTGGTCTATGAGGGGCCGAATTTTGTGGAACCGGTCATAAGCAGGGTGGCCTCTTAGATGACAGGTTGTATTGGCACTGAAGCGCAGGATGTTCTCAAATCGGGACCTGGACATGGCAGCAGAGAACATGGGCATGTGATGTATTGGGTGCTTAGACCAATAAGACTGCAATACTTTCTTTTTGATTAGACCCATATTAACCTCCTGAGCGTTACGCCGCTCAGGAGGTTTTCCAGTTAGAGTGCCCCTGGAGATTCTAAAAGCTTCCTTGCCCCCACAAGCTGTAACTAGCACTAGGCTAGCTAACATAAGCAGCCGGCACCCTCCGATCGCTGCCGCTCCCTCGATTATACTTTAACCCCCCCGGCTCCAGCGATCGGCGCAGTCTCCCCTGACAGCTCCAGTCTTCAATATGGGGACTATCACACATGACCTCATGCGCAGACCCGATCCTCCCCAAAGAGAGACCGGAGCTGTGCGGAAAGGCTGCGCCGCTCACTGGAGCCAGGGGGGGTAATGTATTACCGGTAAGTGGCTGGATCGGGCGGGGGGGGGAATCGGAGGGTGCCGGGCACTTGGACTAGCTACCCTAGTGCTAGCTACAGCTTGTGGGGCCATAACATCTTTTAAAATCTTTGTGGGGGACTTGTAATTGAAGGAAGCGGTATGCCCGACACAGTGTCAGGCATACCACTAAAGAGGTTAAGGAGAAGGCCCCAAAAAATGTTACTTTAGATAACTTGGAGTGGTTTTCACCGAAAAGGCTGGGCATGGTAGCTTCTTGGATTGGCGGTTGCGTATTGTGTGGCATAACGGTTGGTCTCAGCCACAATTAAGTCGTAGAGACCAGCAGTGATCAGAAAAAGAAATTCTATCACTGCGGTGGGGCAGGAGAGGGTTTGGCCGGATGATCAGAAGCCTGCAGGGGGCAGATTAGGGCCTGATCTGATGGATAGGAGTGCTAGGGGGTGACAGAAGGTGATTGATGGATGTCTCAGGGAGTGATAAGAGGTGAGAATAGATGCAAGCAATGTACTGGGGAGGTGATCGGAAGGGGATCTGAGGGTTTGGCCGAGTGATCAGGAGCCCACACGGGGCAAATTAGGGCCTGATCTGATGGGTAGGTGTGCTAGGGGGTGACAGGAGGTGATTGATGGGTGTCTCAGGGTGTGATTTAGAAGGGGGAATAGATGCAAGCTAATCACTGGGGAGGTGATCAGGGGGGGTCTGAGGGCAATCTGAGGGTGCGGGCGGGTGTTTGGGTGCCCGCAAGGGCAGATTAGGGTCTGATCTGATGGGTAGCAGTGACAGGTGGTGACGGGGTGATTGATAGGTGATCAGGGTGTGATTAGAGGGGGAATAGATACAAGCAATGCACTGGCGAGGTGATCGGGGGGGTCTGAGGGTGTGGGCGGGTGTTTGGGTGCCCGCAAGGGGCAGATTAGGGTCTGATCTGATGGGTAGCGGTGACGGGGTGATTGATAGGTGATCAGGGTGGGATTAGAGGTGAGAATAGATGCAGGCAATGCACTGGCGAGGTGATCAGGGGGAGTCTGAGGGCGATCTGAGGGTGTGGGCGGGTAATTGCGTGCCCGCAAGGGGCAGATTAGGGTCTGATCTGATGGGTAGCAGTGACAGTTGGTGAGTGATGGGTGATTGACAGGTGATCAGTGGGTGATTACAGGGGAGAATAGATGTATACAGTACACGGGGGGGGGGGGGGGTTGAGGGTGTGGGGGATGATCAGGAGCCCCCAGGGGGCAGTTTAGCACCTAATCTAAAATATAGCGTTGATTGATGGGTGATTGGGGGGGTGATTGGGTGCAAACAGTGGTCTGAGGGGTGCTGTGGGCGATCAGGGGGGGGGGGGGGGCAGGATCAGTGTGCTTGGGTGTTTACTAGAAGGGCTGCCTCCTACCCTGGTGGTCCCTCGATCACTGGGACCACCAGGGCAGGAGGCAGCCTGTATAATACACTTTGTTAGCTTAACAAAGTGTATTATACACTTTGTATGGGGCAGATCGGGGGTTTACAACCCACCACTGCTGCTAATTGGCCGGCGGGTTGATTTCACGGGTGGGCGGAGCCTAATGCAGGCGGATGCGCACGATCCCCGGCTACTCAGTCCCCCAGGTACCGCTGCCAATCGGCGTTACGTTGTCCTGGGGGTGCCACTTTGCCGACACCCATAGGTAGTGGGTGTGCAAGTGGTTAAGACCCTGACATCTCGTCCCATTGTTAAAGTGGACCTTAACTCTTGCACAGGACAGAAGGCAAACACAGAGAAATCCACCCTGTATGTATTTAAATAGTTTAGCCTGTCTAATTGCCCCTCTGCTATGACTAATCACAAGTATAATTTGATCTCTCAGCTATATCGGCTCAGGAATCTTGGCAGAGCAGCTAATTTGTAAGTGCCCATTTAGGCCTTGTTCACATTGCATTCCGTTCATGTGGCAATTAGCATTGGACGGTTTTTGACGCGTTTTTTTTTTTTTTTTAACAGTTGAACTGTGTGCTCAGCAAGCAGTTACCAGGCAAAACTGAGCAGTTACCAAGCAGCAGCAAGCAGTTGTGAGAGTTTGAGAGGCATTTCACTGTCAGACTGTTGATAGGCAGTGAAATGCCTTTTAAAGGGAACCTGAAGTGAGTAATATTATTTAAAATTAACACATGATGTAGCTGCAAATGAATACTACCTGTATATACTAACCTCACACTCAGTTCCTCTCAGAAGCTCACCATTTTATTCTTACAATGATCCCTTCCAGTTCTGACAATATTTTGCCAGAACTGAAATATACCAGTTGCTGTCAGTTATATATCAGCAGCTGTCAGTTACAACTGAATGTGCAAGGTACTGTCCATGTTTCCCTATGGCTCAAGTGTGTGATATTACAGTTTAACAGTGCGCTGACCAAGAAGCTGTTATGGGATAACAGCCATTTTAAGATGGAGGATGGAGAATTCCATTGATCACAGTGGACAAATGGGATGCAGGAGTGGAGAAAGAGATTGAGGAGTAGACTACACAGGAGGTAAGTATGACCTGTGTATGATTATTTTGACTTTTTATTTTCAGTTCAGGTTTTCTTTAAAGAGAACCTGTACTGAGTAAAAATATTTAAAATAAACACATGAGGTAACTTCAAATGAACATTGCATAGTTAC
Source organism: Hyperolius riggenbachi (assembly GCF_040937935.1). NCBI lineage: Eukaryota > Metazoa > Chordata > Amphibia > Anura > Hyperoliidae > Hyperolius > Hyperolius riggenbachi. Next base: position 212,225,594 of record NC_090649.1, on the reverse strand, counting down.
CTTGCCATCTGTTCCACTCAGAAGCTCACCATTTTCTTCTGACAATAATCCCTTCCAGTTCTGACAATATTTTGTCAGATCTGAAATATATCAGTTGCTGTCAGTAAAATATCATTTGCTGTCAGTTACAGCTGAGAGGAAACTGATGGACCAGTAATGTCCATGTCTCCCTATGGCTCAAGTGGGCGATGTTATAGTTTAACTGTGTGCTGACCAGAAAGCTGTTATGGGTAATGGCCATTTTCAAAATGGAGGACGGAAAATTCCCTTGATCACAGTGAACAAACAGGACGCGGAACAGGAGAACGACACTGAGGGGTAGACTACATGGAAGGTAAGTACTTGTGTATGCTTATTTTGACTTTTAATTTTCAGTTCAGGTTTTCTTTAAACTCTTACAGCTGCTTGCTGCTGCCTGGTAACTGTTCACTGCAGCCTGGCAACTGCTTGCTGAGCACACAGTTCAACAGTCCATGGAAAGAGGCCTAATGCTGGGTACACACGTTGAGATTTCCCACTCGATTCGCGGGATCGAACGGATCGATTCGATTATTTCAAACTTGCTCGATTGGATTTCGATCGTTTTTTCATGTTAAGTATGCAAAATCGACGGCAGGAACGATCGAAATCCAATGAGCATGTTTGAAATAATCAAATCGAGCTGCGAATCGAGCGGGAAATCTCATCGTGTGTACCCAGCATTAGGCCTCTTTTCCACGGACTGTTGAGCTTTGTGCTCAGCAAGCAGTTACCAGGCAGCAACAAGCAGTTAACAGGCAGCAGTGAGTAGTTGCGAGGGTTTGAGAGGCATTTCACTGCCCATCAACACTCCGTGGAAAAGAGGCCAAACTGTAGTATGAATGATAAAATAAAAAAATCTATGGACTTCCATGTTCCCTTGTAAAATGCACACTATGCAGTGAGTTAAAACTCACTGCAACTCATTCAGTGTGAATAAGCCCTAAACGCAGGATTTGAACCATATGGCTGCTTCCATTAAATCAGGAAGTAAACACTTTGCAAATGTATTACATGATTTCTATCTGTAACAAAGGAATGTTTTTTTTCAAAGGTTATTATGCTGCTGCTTATCAAATCACAGAGGAAGTTCGGTATTCAGGTCTACTTTAATAGTGAAAGTTGACTTGTTTTCAGTTTATAGTTTCATTTGATATGAGCACAGTTGCATATACATTTCTATATGTAGTTATACCGGTATGTTAGGAACTCACTAGCAATTTCAGTGCTTTAAAAACGCTGCAGCTCTGTGTTTTCTAGGGCGTTTCCTTGATGCTTGGAAGCACTGTACAGTAACCCGTAAATCCGATTTGAGATTTGCATTTTTTTTTCATTAAAACTTTATTATACTTACCAGGCATCCTTCTTACGTCCGTAGCCCCGCCACCTAAAGGAAGAGGTCATAGGTGCTTCTCTATGATCAATCAGAGAAGGACCTGCGACCTCTTTCTTTAGGGGGCAAGACTACGGACGGAAGAAGGAAATACAGAGACCAGGTAAGTATAATAAAGTTTTACTAAAAGCTAATCGCTTGGCCCCCCCAAAGTGCTCTATAATTGCTTTGATAAGCAATTTATGCAGCGCTTACTGGTATATACTTTGTGCTCAAAATGCTGCATGTCCTGCGATTGTGTTTACCCCCTAATCACACGTGTGGAGTGTGTACATATGAGAGTTTTATTGGATCATGGCTCATAGCAAAATAAGCAGTTAGTCTGCTAAAGTAACAATCCCGCAAAATGTGCCTAGAGACGTGCTGTAAAGTAAAGCATTTCCAGAAAGCAGAAATAAAGGTTTTATGTACGGTTTAATTACTTTTCAGTAGGAGCCAAAACAGGGTTTTGAATCGACTAACACATTCACTTTTACTGAAGCATATTGTCAAAAGTGCCATGCATATGCCATTGTAAATGAGAAGTAAGCAGCCGAGCTCAGTTACTGGTCTAGTAATGCACCTGTCATATCTGATATGAAAGCAGAAATAACAGTACTGAGGAGACCGCATTATAACAAGATGGATCCAGGGGCTGTGGAGAGGAGTAGAATACAATATATGTTTATCTACAAACTACACGCTCAGCACGAGCTGCATGTACCTCAAGTGGGCACATATATTGGGCTCAGTGGACACTTGGATTTTCCATGGTTAAACCATTATGGTTTTAAGGTTATAAAAGGATCTATCTTTGGTAAACAAACCTGATTTTTTTTTTTTAAGTTAATAAAAAGTATAAAGACGTATTTGGAAAGTATCCATACATAATTATGGCTTTTTCCGAAGAAATCAATATGTATCAAGTGTTAAATGAGATAATGATACAGACAACAGTGGATCAGGTCCTATAGGTGCCGCAATTGTCAGTGTTAAATTGTGTCTATCCGGCACCCAATCGGTCATTTGGGCACCCAATGTGGCTAGTAGCGGATAGACTACCAGATTGCATTTCATGGTTGTAGCCGGTCGACTACAACTATAAGTAGTGTGGGTGCCCTAGGTTAGGGTTAGGTATTAGGTGCAGGGTTAGGTTTAGGTACCAAGAAGGTAGGGTTAAGGTTAGGCATTAGGTGTGTGTGTGTGTGTGTGTGGGGGGGGGGGGGGATAGGTTTAGAGTGACTATCAATTACCAATATTTTACTATTTACGGCTCCACCTGGCACCCAACTGATGCAGCAGTACGTACTCGACAACAGGGGTACCTGATAAACACCATCCTGTATAAAGGGGCACAAAAGCATTGATGGCTCACACTGGAGGCGTTTTGTGATGATTTTTTTTTTTTTTTTTTTAGCGCTGGTGATTTTTAAAATCACCCTGAAAGCGATTGTGCAATGATTCTCTATAAGAGAGTTCACATCTGAGCGATTCGTTTCGGATCCGCTCAGCAGAGCGCTGCCTGTACCATTTTTAATGGAAGGTATAGGAATAATGCAAAAGGCTCACAAAATTGCTTTGTGCAGCGATTGCCGTTCCCATTTTTAAGAATAAATACATTGTATTTATTCTTTTCCAGGTCAAAGAGTTCACTTCCTGACTTGCGTCAGGGAGTGAATTAAAAATGCTTGGGAAAAACGGTTTTCACAAAAAACGCAACACCCACCCGAGCACCGGAAATAAAAATTGCGTCAAAACAAACAAAATGCGAACGCAACGGGAGCGAAGCCTCAAACATACAAAATAGCTGTGCTTATCCTACGCAGACCATATATAGGGGAAAGGAAGGTACAAAGGACCAAATCAAATGCAAATCAGTATTAACCCTTGCACTCAAAGCTTACACTTGTAGTAATGTATAACACATAGCAACAAAGTGCTGATTTAAAATGGAGGACCTTAGTGCTAAAAAAAAATGCTGCAGCATTTTCAAAATAAATTAGTACATAGCAAGGAAATGAGCAGTGCTACTTAAAAACAGACTTGTGCCTACCTGCAAAAGAGTGCAAGCCCCACTTGTGGGGTCGAATACACACTGAGCATACACATGACCTGTCTACCACTAGAGGAGGATGTTGGTTTCCATTAACAGCTTGCATGCAACCTATTAAGTACTCGTCCCTCCCACTGCGAAGAAGTCAATCCTCCATGGGAGGGGCCTAACACTAACTAAATCCTAACCTATGTATATGCATAGCCTGGGTGCGGCTAATCAAATAAAATTGAAAATTGCGCAAAAGGTGGATCAGCGCAACACCAGGCTCCCTCCGAATGGCCTCCATCAGAGATGCGCTGAGCCCCCCCCAGGAACTACAAACGCACCTTGAACCCAAACAGAAGCTCTGCATATACACCAAAAGCATGGCTGTTAAGTGGGAGCAGCTGACCAAAAACGAATTACATTAGTACATAGCAAGGCATAGTTAGGCCCCTCCCATGGAGGATTGACTTCTTCGCAGTGGGAGGGACGAGTACTTAATAGGTTGCATGCAAGCTGTTAATGGAAACCAACATCCTCCTCTAGTGGTAGACAGGTCATGTGTATGCTCAGTGTGTATTCGACCCCACAAGTGGGGCTTGCACTCTTTTGCAGGTAGGCACAAGTCTGTTTTTAAGTAGCGCTGCTCATTTCCTTGCTATGTACTAATGTAATTCGTTTTTGGTCAGCTGCTCCCACTTAACAGCCATGCTTTTGGTGTATATGCAGAGCTTCTGTTTGGGTTCAAGGTGCGTTTGTAGTTCCTGGGGGGGGGCTCAGCGCATCTCTGATGGAGGCCATTCGGAGGGGGCCTGGTGTTGCGCTGATCCACCTTTTGCGCAATTTTCAATTTTCGATTTTATTTGATTAGCCGCACCCAGGCTATGCATATACATAGGTTAGGATTTAGTTAGTGTTAGGCCCCTCCCATGGAGGATTGACTTCTTCGCAGTGGGAGGGATGAGTACTTAATAGGTTGCATGCAAGCTGTTAATGGAAACCAACATCCTCCTCTAGTGGTAGACAGGTCATGTGTATGCTCAGTGTGTATTCGACCCCACAAGTGGGGCTTGCACTCTTTTGCAGGTAGGCACAAGTCTGTTTTTAAGTAGCGCTGCTCATTTCCTTGCTATGTACTAATGTAATTCGTTTTTGGTCAGCTGCTCCCACTTAACAGCCATGCTTTTGGTGTATATGCAGAGCTTCTGTTTGGGTTGAAGGTGCGTTTGTAGTTCCTGGAGGGGGCTCAGCGCATCTCTGATGGAGGCCATTCGGAGGGGGCCTGGTGTTGCGCTGATCCACCTTTTGCGCAATTTTCAATTTTCAAAATAAAGCCAACCCACTTTTTTTGAGGCCCCTTTTACGCTTACTTCTTTGCGGTACTCTTCCGCCATCCCCGGTGCTTCGGCCATGAAAATATATGAGAAATAACACACTGTTGGAAGGAAGTGCTCTGGGCGCTGCAGAAGTGATGCACAATTTGCAGTGAGTTACCCTGCAACTCCTTTTTTTCACAATTTCTAAGCACTTTTCCCGAGCGTTTTTGTTAATTCACTCCCTGACGCATGTCAGGAAGTGAACTCTTTGACCCGGAAAAAATTAACTACAATGTATTTATTCTTAAAAAGGCGAATGCAATTGCTGCACAAAGCGATTTTTGTGAGCATTTTGCGTTTCTCCTATACCTTCCATTGAGGTGGAATTGCCTCAAGAATGGTCCATGTACCTCTTTGCTGCCCGCACAGCGCACGACCCACGCTGATATGAATCTTCTCATAGACATTCATTGCACAAGCGTTCGGGGGGGGGAGGGAGGCGTTTTTTAAAAAGCTCACGCGGGAGAAAAAAATTGAGAAAACGCCTGCAGTGTGAACGAGCCCTAAAAGCACCCTAAAGGTTAAGAAACTCAGTTGCTTCCGGTCTAAATATCAAGTTGTATGCATGAATTGTCTGCTTGCATGCTGGTATGAGCGGATCAATCCTTAGGTGGAAACCATGGACAGGTAAGTTGGCTTTATTTTGAAAGTGCTGCAGCATTAACCTCCCTGGCAGTGCATTTCTGTCTGGAATTATGAGTCAAAAGCGGTACATTGTTTTTCAATAATTTTGGGCCTCCCAATTCTAAAGTCTTAACTCACCAAAATATGTCAGAATAAAGGTTTGGTACACATTATGCAAATAAATAAAAGACTAGAACACAAATTTGATGAAATAATTGAATTTATCAATAATCTGAAAAAAATAGGAAAACTGTACAAGGCAGCCGATTTTGTACACTATGTACATGTATATCTAGAACACCTCTTGTGTATGATATAATTTTAAAGCAGGGAACTGCACAGAGTCCAACATTACAGTCAGGGCAGTAAATGCGTGACTCCTTCCTGACTTTTTTTCCCCTTGTCATCGGTCTTAGAGCAGCAAACCACACGTCTTGCACGGTGTGTATTTTTTGGGAGTGGGGGTATGTATTCCGGGAAGTGGCGACCAGTGAGTCACTCCAGATTAACAATATAGGAGGTCCGGCGCCCCGTTCTGACATCTGCTGCAGTCTGATACTTCAAACAGATTCACTCACACATCCTCCATATGTAGTCCGCGTGTGTAAGTGGCCTTTCACTGCGCTGCTTGAACAGAATGTAGCTATTCCAGAGACTCTGCTCCAGGAGGTGATGGAATATTTTTTTGTAATTTTTTTTTTGTTGACTGCGGGGTAGAAGATCACCGCCTGGCCCGCTCTGTCCACTCCACCCATCGTCGGGTTATAGTCCACTACGAATTGCAGTTTCTCAACCTCTTTTTCTCCTCTCATTCGGGTGGGGACAGTGGAGGTATTGTGGACTGTGGAGAGCAGAGATACGTCTTTTTTTATCTCGCCAGCGGAGAGCCAGCATCTTCCCTTTCTGCCAAGTAGCTATGTCCCCAGCTTTCAACTTCTGCTTTGCAAAAGCTGTTGGCATCTCCCACCGGTTTGGCCTAACGGTTCCATAGGCATCAGTCCGATGTTTTATCAGCAACTTGAAAAGTTCTGGGGAGCTATAAAAGTTATCAGTGGTGACGCAGTAGCCTTTGTCCAGTAGTGGCTCCACAAGGGACAGCACTGAAGAGGTCGCCACTCCATACTCTCTGAACCGGGGACTGAATTTGGTTCCCTTGCCGGTGTACAGCACAGTGTTCCAAATGTACCCTGTTGAAGACTCACAGAGGATGTAGGACTTGATCCCAAAGCGGGCCCGCTTGGAAGCAATGTACTGGAGCCAGCTCAGCCTCCCCTTGTATGCCATCAGGCTGTTGTCCACCGATATGTCCCTCTCTGGAATATAGGTTGTGCGGAAGCTGTCCACCCCCATCGCATAAACTTCCCAAATCTTTTTGAGTTTTGGAACAGGATGAGTGGACTCCTCAAAGGTGTCATTGTCCGCAAAATGTAGGAACTTCATGATGAGCGAAAAACGGTACTTGCTCATCACTGTACCAAAAAAAGGGTGGCTATAATTTTGTTTGTGGTCCAATACCACTTCTACAGGGGCTTTCCCACCACTCCCTGCAGAATAAGTCCCAAGAAAAGCCACAGGTCCTCTTTAGTGTCCGGCTCCCAGGTCCTGGTCCTTGAAAAGGGGCGTCGTGGAGCAGCCAGCTGCTGGGAGGCATAACGGTTAGTCTCCTCCACTATCTTCTCGATAACCGCATCATCAAAGAAGAGCTGCAGGTAGGCCAGGGGGTTATGCTCACACTCCTTCAAGCCAGGCTCCCCAGTAAAAGGAAAACGTGGAGGCGGTGGCGGAGCCTGAGACAGGTCGATGGGGCACCACACCCGGACATCCCTGACCTCAGTGGTGATGGAGCCGCTGTTACTGTCTCTTTCGCTACCTTGGTCGGATGAGAGAACCCCAGGTGCGTCACTGTCGCTCGAGTCCGCCAGTGACTGCAGATCACTCCAACTGCCCTCCAACTGCACCAGCGATTCCGCAGTGAGAAGCCTTCTGGAAGTGGACGCCATCATAAATGACAGGCAGGCAGAGGTCGGTGTTAACGGCAGGCAGAGAGTAGTCAAAGTCCAGGCAAAAATCGGCAACGGTAAATCAATCAATCCAGGGAGAAGCCAGAAAGAATAGTCAAAGTTCAGGCAAAAATCATTAACAGGTATCCAAATCAGCAGTCAGCAACTCACAGATCACAGAGATCAAACAGCCAGCAGCCATGGTCTCCAGGGAGCAAATGGCAACATTGAATTGAATACAAACTTGTATTCATTTCAATGCAGCTTGCAGCCAATCAGATGATGATTTTTTTTTTTTTTAAATCTCTCTCTCCCCCATGACCCCCCATGTGGCCAATCACTTAATTCATACATGCTACAACTTCCTGTCCGATCACCCGTCGATTGGGCGGGAAATTGCATCGTGTGTTCCCAGCATTACATACTTGCTTCGTCATCAGTTCCTCTCTAAAGCTCAATATTTTCTTTTAACAAAGACTCCTTCCCGTTTTGACAAGTACTAGTCAGAACTGAAAGCCTTTGGACCTTTTTCCACTATATCTTTTAGCTTTAGCATTTTCCCACACACCAAAACTGCTATAGAAAAAACAGCCCGTATAACCCCAATTGGTCGTTTCCACTTACTGCAATTTTTTGGTTGAGAAAAAAAAATGGGCTGCTTTTTTTTTTTTTTTTTTTTCCTGGATACCCCACGTTCATGCATTGAGCTCCACTGCTTGGCTATGGAAAACACAAACATTATTTGCAGAGTACACTGTGTCCAGTAAACTGCACATAGAAATTGTGCCAGGAACCACACAGTTCAGATGAAAACAAGCCCTAACTAATCCCATTCCATTGACCATTTCTACTGGCATGAGCAAGTAGGTGAAAAATGTATAAAATTTAAGGGATTCCCTTTTAGAAACTGGGACAAAACTAGTTGGATACGGGGAAGAGGTGGACATGGTGAGCCGATACCTTGCAGCAGGATGTCTGTTACCCTTATTTGTATGACTGTGTTCTCCAGACAGTTGGATGTCGTGACTGTTTTTAGCTGTTGGATAAACCAGTTTTTAAAACCTCACAACATTGCAAGCCCCATGTTTTTTTATAAGGTTGTATCCCCTAAAAGGGAGATCTAGCTGTATTGTGATACACCAGAGGCCTATTTAGAACAGATGGGCTAGAGGCATACACAAGTTCAGTTGACCATTTTTATACAGTATATGATTCTGTGAGTGACCATGTGGGGTGTGTTAAAGGTGTTTTGTATTAGGAGTGATCAGCAACAAGATTCATTAGTTAATTGACTCCATGGAATAAATTTTTTAAGAAAACTTAAAGGGACCATGAAGGGAGAAGGTTATGGAGGTTGACATTTTTTTAATTTTAAACAATACCAGTTACCTGGCTGTCCTGCTGAATCTCTGCCTCTAATACCTTTAGCCATAGAGCCTGAACAAGCATGCAGATTAGGCGTTTTTGACAAAAATCAGACAAAATTAGCTGCATGCTTGTTTCAGGTGTGTGATTCCAGCACTACTGCATCTAAAGAGATCAGCAGGGCTGCTAAGCAACTGGTATTGTTCAAAAGGAAATAAGTATGGCAAATATGGCTTCAGGTTTCCTTTAAGAGGCATTTTATAGTTGGAAAAAAAAGTTCATATTACTTTCCTTATATAAATCGCAAAACGGTGATTTCTCTTGAAGTGGATCTTTCCTTTAAAGAGAGTCTGAAGCGAGAATAAATCTCGCTTCAGACCTCCTAGATAAAACGCCGCTATCCCGCGGCTTAACGGGGGTCCCTTCACCCCCAAATCCCCTCGGTGCAGCGGGGGAGCACTTCCTGGTTGGGGCAGGGCTAAGCACCGCAGCCCTGCTCCACGCGCGTCTGTCAGCGCGTATCTCCGCCTCTCCCCCGCCCCTCTGTCTTCCTTCACTGAGAGGGGCGGGGGAGAGGCGGCGATGCGCCGCTGATAGACGCGACTGGAGGCAGGGCTGCAGCCGTTAGCCCTGCCTCCAGGAAGCAATAAATCACGACCAAATCTACGACCAAGTATTGCGGGGGTGGGTTTGGGGGTGAAGGGACCCCCGTTTAGCGGCGCGATAGTGGCGGTTTAGCAGGGGCACACATGCCCCTGCTAACTATGAGCTCTGAAGCGAGATTTATTCTCACTTCAGAGTCTATTTAAGTGGCCTGTAAGTGGGCCATCACTATAAGATGTATGTATAACATCTGTCTTCATAAGAAAGGAAGAAATATTTTTTTATTTCTTCTTATTGTAACTTAGAGCCAGGTTAGTGATTGATGGTGTACTTCATGTATGAAAAAAACCCAGAATTTAGATTTTGTAGTTTCGGTGACCCTGACAGCCAAGCCAATATGTATTAGTCTGTTTTGGCAGCAGAAGTAATAGTGTGTTGCAGGAATGCTCCTCTTGTGTATATACGGTACATTTTTTAATCTGGTCTCAGCTGTGTTATGTAGGGCATTGTTTCCTTGTTATATGTGGTTTGTCATCTGGGATTCTAGTAAACAGAACCAAGATATTTTATTTTATAAACTTGTATTCTTTCATCTCTGCCTGTTTTACAGGCTCTATAATATTAGATGTGATGTTAGAGCATAATGCCGAATGAGATCATAAGGTGGCTGTGTGTGTTGGGTTATTTTTTTGTTATTGATTTTAAATTCCTACTGGAGATGCGGTGCTGCGTGCACTCAGAAGATATTGAATACTGGAAGTAGTCGAGATACATTTAGATGAAATCATTATTAGGTTTAAATATGGTTTTCGGCTTGTTTATGGAACATAATGAAACTGCAAAGGTCACCTACCTGTTCTCAGAATGTCTGAACACATAACAGCAGTCAAGCCTCGGATAAAAGTCCTTTTATGTATTTATATGACATGTCTTCCTGCCTACTTGCTTGACAAGGACACTGAAATGTCACTGGCAACAGGAACCGACTATGTTATTATGACAGGAAGTGCCCACACTCCTGCTTGGCACATCAGATTCAATGTCAGAATACTTAGTTATATTTCAAAATATAAACTATGTAGCATTCCCTGTCTGCAGTCGTACTGCAAGAATTGTATTGATGGCTGTAGCCTGAATTAACTGAATTAGTCTGCAGCTAAACACAATTCAGATACACAGCTTGGTTTAGAAAAAAAGTGGTAACCCTGCATAAAATGTAAATACAGTACAAACAGAATGTGATCATTTGTAAATTATGTAAAACCTACATTTATCAAACATTTATGCTGATTATTTGTTTATCACTGTTGCAACTTTTTCTTTTAAAACATTCTTCTCATTATTGGGTGAGTCATATGATAATACCTTAACACTAATTAGCAATGCCATTGCACATCAGTACTTTGTCTGTACATTTTGCAATAAATGTATTTAAAATGCCAGACTGGCTAGCTTCCTGCCTTGGTCCTGAACCTTGTTGCAAACATTGTGGGAGTTCTTTTCTCAGCACAGAGCTGACCACCTGACCACACCCACCTTCTTCTTCTGCTGAAAGATGTTAACTAATTATGGCCAGTTATACAACCATAGTGCTACGAGCCCTTAAAGCCAATGTGGACCCCCACAGTACTTGTAGGTTAATCCTTACCTCCTCCTGGCAGGTTAAAGGGGAACTTCAGCCTAAACAAACATACTGTCATCAAGTTACATTAGTTATGTTAATTAGAATATAGGTAATATAATCTCTTACCCACCCGGTTTTAAAAGAACAGGCAAATGTTTGTGATTCATGGGGGCTGCCATCTATGTCATGTGGGCAGCCATCTTTTTGGTTGAAAGGAGGTGACAAGGAGCAGGAGACACAGTTCCAACTGTCCTGTGTCCTGATTACCCCTCCCAGCTTTACACGCTAGGCTTTAAATGTCAAAATGAAAAATGTAAAAAAAAAAAAAAAAAAAAAAAAAAAATTGCACCAAAACAGCAGAACGAGAACAAAATCAGAAATCCCATCATGCTTTGCACAGCATCAGGGGAAAAAAGCACGGGCAGTTTTCTTCTGTGCAGCTAAAAATGAGGCTTGTATAAGAGAAACAAAGTTCTGATGCTGTGAAACTGTAAAGAAACACCAAGCCTTTTCAGTGCTGCTGAGTCGATTTTTAGTCCAGAGGTTCACTTTAACTTCACTGCATTCTATCCACTACGAAGCCGGTGTAGTATCACTGTATGCCACACTCTGTTGCACTACTGTCTAATACATTTATATGCTGCTCCATTCAGACAGGCACTATAGTGATTTTAGGTATAATAGGTTGTATGTTCAAGGATTACAGTATATGTATTTGGTGATTTCCCTTCTGCACATACTTTTTTTTTTTTTTACTATTTGCACTAAGCATTTTTTGGTTCTAGAAGTTTGACTACCTTCTTATTTTATGCATTTTGAACCCATGTTCTATAATTGAAGCCGTTTCTGATTGAACCATGGATATGACATATGTATTCATACCTTGATAAGGATGGCCAAAGAGGAGGTTTATTATTACTGTTTTTTTAAATGGTTTAATGTGGTTGAAATAATGTTGTAATTGAAAAACTGTCCAATAGATGGTGCTGTGATTTGACCAGTCTTTCCTCTAGGGGCACTGTGGAAAAGTGCTGTACGTAACATCTGGTGGATCAAGTGCCATGCTACTGCCTGTGCCAAATGCTTGCAAATGCATGTCAATTCTGCAGAAACACTTGATAGTTAATGGACCCAACACTAACAGCTCTTTCTGTGAATAAGCTCTTAAAAGTACTAAAGGAGCCAGGCAAATATTGAAGGAAACATTGTGGCACATTCAAAGACCTAGAGAAAAAATAGTAACTTGCGCTGTGGGAAGGAGTTAAAACACCACTAATATGAAAAATTGTAAAGTTTAAATTCCATTCAATGAAAATGTTAAAATGTAAATTGCATCAAGGATGAAATCCTATACAATAACTTCCTTGTCCCAGCGTCCTTCTGTGTCCCTGTGTCCATGTGTTATGCCCTTGTGGGTCACACCATGCGTACGTTGGCAGGGTTTCGGCCACGCGCCTATTAGCCTAGCGCCCGTGATTTAATGGGGGGGGTCCTTTTTACTAGAGCACTATAAATTACTTTATTCCTATGTAGTGTTTCACTTACTGTAGGTAGTAAAATGTTAACATATTAAACAGGTTTGCGATCTGCTTGCGGGTGCGGATCCGCTAGGGTAATGTATTTCAAAGGGCTGGTGCACACCAGAGCGGGAGGCGTTTTGCAGAAACGCATACTCCCAGGCTGCTGCAGATTTTGGATTGCGGACGCGTTTCTGCCTCAATGTTAAGTATAGGAAAACCGCAAACCGCTCTGAAAAACGGCACTTCAGAGCGGTTTGCCAGGCGTTTTTTGTTACAGTAGCTGTTCAGTAACAGCTTTACTGTAACAATACATGAAATCTACTATACCAAAACCGCTACACAAAACCGCAAAACGCTAGCTGAAACGCTGCAGAAAAATAAGAAAAAGCGTTTCAAAATCTGCTAGCATTTTGCGGATCTGCTAGCGGTTTTTGGTGTGCACTAGGCCTGAGAGATGTTTTTTCGCCGCCAGGTAACAAATCCGTGTGTCAAATGTGACACAACACATGCAGTGCTACCAAATGCTGCTATTCAGCTGTAAATGCAGCCAAATGGTGCTTGTGGCTGGCTGGCAGCCAGGAGGGGTTTTTTTTTTCTTGTGTTTTTTTGTTTTTGTTTTTTGTTTTTTTGTTTTTTAATTTTCGCTTCAGACTTGCTTTAAGTTTTTAGACTTTGCCTGTATCATTTTAGAACATCGTGGGGATAGCTAAAATGTAGTGAATTAGTAACTGAGTTATTGCAGTCATGTGCAGCAACCATAATGTGAACTTTTTTTTTAAATGGGTCATAGCTGTGGGTTGCATGTGTGACTGCCAACTTTGCCATGCAAAAAAAAGTGAACATGGGCATTTTTTTTACATTAAGTGTTAATTTAACAATGTTAATGATTATTATTGTCATTATTTTTTTTTGTTTTTGTTTAAGCAATCCTTAGTAAAGTGTTGACAAGACTGTACCCAGCACAAAAATCAACCTCTTCCATTGTCAAGCAACCAAATGAACAGTCAGTGAATGGAGCCCATCAGCAAGGGACGCGAGAAACCCATTCAGAGGATGTACAGCATCCAGGTCCATCTTCTACAGGTAAGCATCTTATCAGTCTCTTGATTCAGAAGCAGCATGTAGCTGGATATAGATCTATGCTAGTTATCCTTCACTTAAGCAGCCCATACACTCAGCCGATTTTCTGGCCGACCGATCGATCCCGATCGATCGATCAATCGATTGCAAATCGGTTGGCCAATCGACCGATCGACGGCCGATTTCGATCGATTTCGATGGATTTCCATCGAACTTGCAGGGTGGAAAATTTAGGTCGATCTGATGAGATTGCTTATCAGTTTGCATTGGCCTTAATGGAAATCTGATGGCAAAAAAATGCCATCAGATCGAATTTCAATAGATTTCAAACTGAAATCTATTGGAATTCTATCCTGGTAAAAAATGTTCTAAAAACGCATCAGATAGATCATCAGATGCATTTCTTATCTATCTGCTGCCAATCTGACGAGTGTATGGGCACCTTTATTAGTCTACAATGGCAGCATGTTTGCTTTAGCAGAATCAAACCATAGTGCACATTGGCTTGCAAGAGAGTTCTTGATTTATTTATGTAAGAATTGTATCTCATTGTATTGTATTGTCTTTTTACTGTTAAAAAAAATCCTGGTCACAGTGCAGGTTTTGAAACCCAATAAATTAGGTGATTTACTGAAAGAGAGATGATGTACTGCTGTGTTTATTACAAACTCCTATAACATACAGGATTATTTACAGTGTAAGTATCCACAATCTAAAGCCTCATACACGGTACAATTTTCCATCATCGACGGGTGATCTGATAAGAAGTTGCTGTCACAATGCAAAATTGATCAATAATGCAAGAAATTTTGCATTGATAACTACCCAAAATCGATTGTGCTATCGAACGGAATCCGATTGGACCGGTCTAAATTATCTAATCGAATTGTCAGAAAATTGTACCGTCTGTACACAGATTTGCAGCTCTGGGGCATGCTGGGTGCAATGACCTCAAGAAAGTTGTGTAAGAAAAAGGGAGCATTGGTCCCTAGGACAATTGTGAGTAGATGGGCGTACACACACATACAGTAAGGACTGGGGCCCACAGGAGTACTTTCAGCCGTGGTTTGGTATCGCCAGCGACTCCAAAAAGCGCTGGGCTGATTAAAGTGGATGGAGGTGAAGCCACAGGAGCTATTGTGATTACCCCAAATTGCAATCACAGCTCCTGTGTCATTTCTTTTGGAGCGTTTTATGCTCAAATAAAGTGTAGGCTTGCTACAAAATTGCTTAGCAATTCCGGTACAAAAGCGATTTTACTACCTAAACCACAAATGCTCAGGTGCATCCTGTTAAAGAGGTATAAAAACAATCTGCAGTAGTCCAAGGAAAACAAAAATGTTACTTTTCTAATCACATCTACTTCAGTGCTAAAGGCACAAAACTACCCAAAGTGGTTAAGTAGAACATTAACATGAAAATTTGCTTTTCAAAAACACTTTTGATCATAACAAAAAAAAAACTTAGACTATATATTTGCACAGCAATAATCATTGATCATGTGTACAATCATTTTCCATGCAGTAAATCTGTGGTTATGTCAGAGTCCTCCATGCAATCTAGACATATGACAGATCACTCAAGCTTGCTAATGACTACCATGTATAGAACTCAAGAGACAGGTCCAATAAACACGGCACACTTTAAAAGGCCCTCAGCTCAAATTCACATAGAGCCAGCAGCTGCATGTAACACATCCAGTAAAACAGATATTTGTTGGTTCAGCATTCACAGACATGGGGGTAAGCCACAAAGCCATAGCAAGACCAATCTCAATCTCATGTTGAGGTCCGTACCCCAGCAGTGGATTAAGATGCATCCTATACAACCAATGAATGCAGGCACAATGGCATATGGATACAACTAAAGGGCATACAATTTGAAGTTGCTTGCAGAGCAAAAGGCCTCAGACCTTATGCGGTGTAGCTAACATCCGGAGGACCACAGGCAAAAATACTCCTGTGTCTGAGCATAGGCAAGTGTCATCTTATTTCCAGAGAACACATGTGGTTTTTTAAAAAGCATTGGTCTGGCACTCTTTTTGCAGTAGCTAGTAAAGTCATGGATTACCAGCTGGTGTACTCAGGCCTCCAGTTCTTTCTTTTTATGCATTTCAAATTTGGTTCTCCATTTTTTTTTTCTAATGCTTTAAAATATTCTCTCAGAGATCTTGGCAAAGCAAATCATTTTGCTTTATACATCTCTTTAGGGTTATTCACAAGCAATCACTTGACATGTCTAAAACCTTATAGCTATCTTAACCAGTTGCCCTCCCGCGGGAAGAGTATCTAGGTCCCTGAAAACGTCCCTTTAGCTCCTGGGGCATAGATGCTCATCTCTGTGTGTTTTAAGTCACCTCGCAAGTGCACTTTCCCCCGACGTCATGCGGCAGTGCAAAAATTGGTGTATGGTAACATGCTCCCCAAACCAATCAAAGAGTCTGATGAATGAATGGTCACTGTTGCAACCAGTAACAATAATCCTTTGTTGTAAAGAAAAAAAAATAACTTCCCTCTAACTTAAAATGCTGTGATTCAGCATTCTAAGTGGACAGGAAACTGTGTGGGGACATCTAGTGGAGAAAAAAATATTGCATTAAGAAATATTAACATCCATTTGCTATACCTATACTATTCTCATTATCCCCTTCTTGCCCTCCCCTTCCCCCATATAACACATTTGTAAAAAAAATAAATATATAACATAATATATAATAAATTGTCTCCTTAGAGACTTTTTAGAGGCTTTTTAAATATACATGCCATGAGGGTGTATTACTTTTTATTTTTGAAAGTAAAGGCTTGTAATTATTTATAGAGAATTATTGATAAGAAATCCAAATAAAATATTGTCACCATACATTGTGCTACGGACATAATTTCCATTGTGTGGTAACCAGGACAAATGGGCAGATAAAATTTGTGCGCTTTATTTACAGTAGCATGTTTTATTTTAATACTGTAATAGCTGAAAACTGAGAAATAGTAATTTTTTTTCTTATTATACCCTTTAAAATGCTTACATAATAACAAAAGATGTAATTGTAAAGGTAAAGTTCAACTACAACATATGTTGCTTGTGTATCAGCCTGGTGTTATGTGTGTGTTTTCATTCTGCAGAAGTGGATTTAGACTATGTCTCTTTGTCATAAAATTATGCAAGTGTTTTCACATGGCAAGGCTAAAATCGAAAAAATTGTTTAATATCTTGAATGTTTGATATACAAATTGTGCTTTGCATGACCTTGATTCCTGCTTCTGTAGTCTGAGTCACAGTATTTCATCTCTACATTCACTTCTACATTTCTCTCACGTCTGAGCAGTTGTCTTTATCCTTATCGCTTGAGTCTGATCAGTTCCTAGAGGTTGTTTACTAACTATCAGATTGTGAATAGAGCTTTGAAAACAGGTAACCATGAAATGGAAAGAAGGTTCTAGAGAGAGCTCAGGATGGACCAGACTAGATTTATTAAGATCTTTTCATGGCAATTTTGAATGACAAAAGCAGTATTTAGATTTTTTTTTTAATTGTACTTTATTTAACTTCTGCAAGTGGTAAAAATGGGAAAACTGTCCACACTTAATACACACATTCCTTGCCTGTGTACACACCTGCCACTGCACAGTGTTCCCATTGTTATGCTAGTGCCTTGTTCTGATTGGCAGTGTGGTGATTACACACCTAGGCATTGCATCATTTGAGGGGAGGTTGATGTATGGCCAGAGCTATGTTCTTCTACCAATCTATGTAAATGATTTATATTAATTAGATTGTTACTGCTAGAGTGCAATGATTGGCCTCAATGATGGAGCCATTGTCCCGCCCACGAGACTATCGGCTCCAATTAAGAAGGGAAGCAGTGGACAGCTGTGATTGGTGAGTCTGGGGCAGCACCCCCGTCTTATTGGTAGATGGGTTCTGAAAGCCTGCAGAACGTCATGTGCTGAAAATTCCTTTTAATCAGAGCGTATGTATATACACAGGGGGAAAGAGGACATGGGGACAGCGGACACTCGGAAATGTATTATTTGCAGGGCTGTGGAGTTGATACAAAAATCCTCAAACTCCTCAGGTTAGTATTCCACCGACTCTGACTCCTCAACTCCGACTCCTCTAATTTGCATATTACAATCTTGCTGATTATGTATGTAACATAAAATGCATCTCTTAACTGCCAACGCTTAGAAATTTTGAAAGACAACTGAACTGAGAGGGATATGGAGGCTGCCATATTTATTCCCTTTTAAACAATACCAGTTACCTGGCTATCCAGCTGATCTTCAACCACGCACTGTAGCGTGGATCGGAGGGGTTGGCCCTAGAGCTGCGCAGCCGCACTTGGGGCAATGCGGACTGCGCAGCCGCGGCCAGCTCCAGCGGCCATATTAGGATCGGCATGAGAGCCCGACCCAGCCTGTGGAGTCGCGATTAGCACGGGGAGGGGGGCGCTTTCAGGAAGGGAACCCGGCGGAACTGCACGGAGGGCGAGGACAGCGTCCTCCGTGCATTTAAACATCTTCCAGGTACTTAACTTTTTTAAGGATTTTGGCCTCGTAAGTCCTTTAACCATGCCTTTCTTCTTGCCACTCTTCCATAAAGGCCAACTTTGTACAGTGCATGACTAATAGTTGTCCTATGGACAGAGTCTCCCACCTGAGCTGTAGATCTCTGCAGCTCGTCCAGAGTCACCATGGGCCTCTTGACTGCATTTCTGATCAGCGCTCTCCTTGTTCGGCCTGTGAGTTTAGGTGGATGGCCTTGTCTTGGTAGGTATACAGTTGTGCCATACTCCTTCCATTTTTGAATGATCGATTGAACAGTGCTCCGTTGGATGTTCAAGGCTTTGGAAATCTTTTTGTAGCCTAAGCCTACTTTAAATTTCTCAATAACTTGATCCCTGACCTGTCTTGCGTGTTCTTTGGACTTCACGGTGTTGTTGCTCCCAATATTCTCTTAGACAACCTCTGAGGTCCTCACAGAGCAGCTGTATTTGTACTGACATTAGAATACACACAGGTGCACTCTATTTAGTCATTAGCACTCATCAGGCAATGTCTATGGGCAACTGACTGCACTCAGATCAAAGGGGGCTGAATAATTATTCACACACCACTTTGCAGTTATTTACTTGTAAAAAATGTTGGAATCATGTATGATTTTTGTTCCACTTCTCATGTGTACGCCACTTTGTGTTGGTCTTTCATGTGGAATTCCAATAAAATTGATTCATGTTTGTGGCAGTAATGTGACAAAATGTGGAAAACTTCAAGGGGGCCGAATACTTTTGCAACCCACTGTATGAAAGTTTCCTGTGTACACATCATATATACAGTCACAATCAGACATGTATATCTGACTTTAAAAATATGGGGACTGCTTTTTTGAAGCAGCACAAGTAACTTTGATTGGTTTATTTCATTTTTGTGGGCTCAGCACAGCTATTAATGTATATATAATTTATGACGACTATTATCTGAGAAATAGAACATTTTATCATACTTTCTATTTTAATTACAGTTTAAATTCATTAGGAGTCAGAGTTGGTGCATTTTTTTCCTGACTCCGACTCCAGGTACCCAAAAATTGCTCTGGCTTAGACTCCACAGCCCTGATTATTTGTAATATAAGTGCCCCCCCCCCCGTTTTGGAGAAGATAAAGTGCATCTTGTACTTATACTTATTAAAAAAAAAAAGGGTAATTAAATTAAACAAGTGCCAAAAGGGTGAGAGAGCCTTGCAATCTTACAATCTATAATATATTATTGATTATAATGAATATATCTATATCAGCTTACACCATTTTTCTGAATAAGTTACATCCATTTTTTTCATGCTTTACTAACATTTCTAATGTCTTTTTTTCTATTACTTTGAGGGGAGTTGTCTTTAGTCATAATCAGATCAAAGTGTTCTTTCAGAAAAAGTGAAATTTTCAGGACAAAAGAGGGGTTGATGATTTAATGGAAACATTGTGCAGACAAGACAAGATGTTCTGGGTCTGATAAATTGTACATTTCCAAGCCTAGATAATACCGCTGCACATGAAGAATTGGAGACGAGCGTAATTCCATTTTCCTCAGACTCATTATGACACTTTGATAATGACTCTTTAGATATTGAAGAAAAAACCTGCACATTTTATTATGGGTACATACTGTTTAGTGTAATTAGTGTATAATAATTACAATCAATTTCCATTAAACTTGTATGCTGATATTTCTTAATATTTGAAAATTTACGTATAAAATCCTATATCTGTTTAAAGTAGATTTTTTGGAGCTTTTGTTTATCTGTTTCTGTGCACTGGGAAAGTCATGTGTCTTGTAGGCTCCCTCAGACTCTGCCTTGAATACATTATCCAGTCCACATAGGATGCAATACTTTGACCAGACTGTCAGGAACCGGCCCGCGGCACGCCTGCGTATACGGTTCCCGACTGCGGGTTTGACCAGATTAAGCGGGGAACAGCCTTATTTAAGCTACAAACAAGGCTGGGACCCCTCAAACACTTCCCACTGCCACCACTAGCGTTGCTAGACACGTCCCCTTAGCTGTCGAGGGCTCAACGTGCAAACTGCGTTTTCGTATTTGGGTCAGCTTTGCACTTAGGCCAAACGCCACACACCCACACACACAGTACAGTTGTACAGTAACACAGCACAATCAGACACTGACTTGTAATGCAAGTTACACTGTCGTGCAGCAAAACCACTAACAGTCGTTCTGAACGATACTGTTAGCTACTCGCACTGGCGTTTCGTATGTTGGGTCAACTGCACGCTTTAGGCCAATGTATGACAAACGCCCCCACACACAATGCAATTACAATTTCATATGGTAGTGTTGCTCCAGCATACAATTAGGCACGGACTTATACACAGCTACACTGCAGTCTCTTCTAGGCTATGAGGGTTAGTTTAGTATAGCAGAAGTCAAGCTTATTAAATAATAATTTAATATTCCAGGAAAAAGTGGAACAATGCAGAACAGGATATATACAAAGATTACAAAAAACAAAGTAAAAAAGTTACAAAATTAAGAGTTACAAAGATACACACAAAGCGATTTTGCTTACCAAAATAAACGGGGAAATAAACATACCAGCGTATCGATCTGGCGTTGTTGCGGGGGGTACGCACTTCTGGTCAGGAACCAGGTTAGTTCTAGCCGTGTGAGCTACCTCCAAGAACTACGATTTGTGACGGTCCCAGGCTGGGATTATATAGTCCCATGGATGGCCTGAGGCCACTCACATGTCCATATCCAGGAATAATTCAATTTCCTACATAACTCGCGTCATATCCTTTCCTGTCTCAGTTCTCAGATCATCAAAAAGGACTTCCCCCACGGCAGGTGACAATTGATTAACGCTTCCTCAACATTCCCGCAGGTAAAAAGTCTATACATCAAAAGATTGTAGTGAGGCTTTTCAACATTGCATCAGGCTGTGCTATGTAAAATATAGAGTTTCCTTATAGCTTATGAAGTTGGCAGATTCAATAGGTAAGATTGTATCCTACCAGACATCAAAAGGCTTCCTCAACATTATTTCCTAGGTTAAAGTGTATTTTAGCACATACATGAAAAGATTGCATTTTGGTTACAGGTAGCAGTTTGCCTGTAATTGCCTGTAGACAGACGCAGACAATCACACCTGGGACAGCAGATCAAAAGTGACTGCTAGTGGCCTAATGAGCCGCTTCCTTGCCTATTGAAGGTGACTGGTCTTATTCACTGAAGACCTCTTTAGATGCAAATGTAGGTCTAGTGACCCACCCACACAAATACATGAACAGTCCATGAATCTAGCCCGCATATCTACACCTTTGACATACCACAGCAGATATAATAAATGGGAAAATGAAAATATATTACTGTATTATACTTAACAGCATCAGCACCCCAATATATTCCTTACACAGACACAGAGGTTTAACACTTAATCCAGTCCACGGAGGTTTGAGTATTAAACCAAGTCCACAGAGGCTGCAACACTATGTCCAGTCCACATAGGCGTTATCATTGGATCTAGCCTCCAGAGGCTGCATTACTTTTTCCAGTCCGCAGAGGTTCCATCACTGTGTCCAGTACACAGAGGCGATGTCACTGTATCCAGTCCACGAATGCTGCAACACTTTATCTAGCTCACGGAGGTTGCAACACCTAAAGAGGGGCTTTCACCCAGGATTGAACTTCATCTCAACCAGTTGCTGATACCCCCTTTCCCAGAAGAAATGTTTTAGGTATGTGATCCAGACACTACTGATGTATTTAAGATAACTAAGTGACTTCTAGATCTATATACATTTCACCAAAATTGCTTTGTTATGCTAGGTACAGAAGGATGCAATTTTCTGACAGACTTACTGTCAGATTGATTACTTTCAACATGTCTAATCTAATTTCTGATCCTTTTTTTTTTTTTTTTTTACAATTTTTCATAAAAGTGAACAGAAAATCAATCGGAAATCCGATCAGACATGTTGGAAATAATCAATCTGACAGTATATCTGTCAAAAAAATTGAATCGTGTGTACCTAGCATTAGGCTTGTAGAACTTTACCAAGCTGTGTAAGGCCTTGTTCCCACTATACGCACTGCTGTGCGTATCGGCAGCACGTATTGTGTGTGTGACACGCAAATTCGGTAGAAGTGCATATACAGCAATTCTACTGTTCCCATCACATGCCCTATCACACTGCTGCATGCATTTTTCGGGAATCGCAGCACTGACCTATTCACTGTAATGAATGGGATCAGCAACGCAGCGCAGATGGCATGCAATCGTATGTGTTGCATTCAGCCATCTGCGCTAATTGATGTGAAGGAGGCATAAGGACATGAACTTACTGCAGTTAACCTTCTGGGATCAATTACTTTAGCACAGCATTTAATGGATAGAATTATTTTTGCTTACGCTCTCATCAGTCTTCTTTGTTAGGTAATGTGCTCTCATAAATTAGCATTCATTCAGTCTTATTTTCTTGGAGCCAGACATGCTGGGTTCACATCATAGTTAATATGAATAAGAATATATATATATATATATATATATATATATATATATATATATATATATATATATATTCGGTATCTGCAAAAGATCCATTCCTGCAAAATGCATTCATAGTCTATGATATCTGCAGATCCTCATACACACCTTGTTTAACAAACATTCATCTGCAGATCAGATCCACCAGGATGGATCTTCAGATCTGCAGATGATTGTCTGATCTGCAGATGAATGTCTGTTAAGCAAGGTGTGTATGAGATCTGCAGATATCATAGACTATGAATGCATTTTGTAGGAACTGATCTTTTGCAGATACTGATCTGTTGCATGTGTACAACATCTGTGTGTACATCATCTTGCAAAGATGTTTATCTGATGGAAGGTTCAGCTCAATAGAATAGACTGTGTAGAGTATGGCTCTCATACTACATGGAAGGGGGTAAAATTGGTCTGTGAACTTTAACTTTCCAAAGACTATGGTCTGATGTGTGTATGAGCCTTAAGTCCCAGCTGTGCAAACTAATTTATTTATCTACTTATCTTTGCCAGCAACCTACAAGTAAACCAGGTATCTGAAGTACCACTTTTAGGGCTGGTTGAAACTCAAATTGCAATTTTTGCTTTGCGAAAATTCAATAGCTGCCAAAATGTTGCATGCGTATTTGCAATGTATGCAATTCGCATGTGTTACTGTGAGAATGATCCCATTGTTTGCTTGGCAGTTGGAAAAAGCCGTTCTTTCCCACAAGATTCACAGACAGTAAACTGTCAGGACCATTGTCATAACATCACACTGTGGGAGGGATTTCACCACAATGTCAACCATGCAAATCCCCCTAATGAGCTATTTGAGAAAAAAAAGAATTCTCATCTACTGATTGGAACTAAGTTCAATCCTTGGTTACAGTTCTAAGCACCAGAGCCTTTCTCATGCAGCCGTTTAGTAATTGGATCACAGTAACCACCTGGTAAGAGCAATGAAACTGACTCCTTACACATAGAAGAAAGTTTGGCTGTCACATGACAGCCAAGTCTGCAGCAAGCAGTGATTGGCGGAGGACTGTGGAAAGCCGTGGCATAGAATCTATGCCACATCAGAGCTAGAGAGCCACAGATGCAGTGTTGATTTTCACTTCTGCAGTCCCGAGCTGGTTAAAGTAAACCTAAAATATACATTTTTTTGTTTCAATAATTTTTATTAAGTAACCAGTAATAAGGAACATAACAGGTACAATAATCCGTCTGGTCCATTAATGCAATTTTAAGTTTGTGCTACATAAATCACAATTAGTTTGAGTTCAAGCGTATACAACATTGATATATTTCGATATAGTAATTGTACGTAAACTTCAGCAAACAACCACTTTGGATTATAAGGATCACCTTATCAAGCAAATTCTGGGCTGCCAGAAGCAGCAAACAGTGTCTTATTACTTATAACTGGCACGTCCCTACCTGGGGTCTATGACCCCAGACAGGGGGCGCTTTTAATTCTAACCATATATTACTTATGATAACTATTACCAGGGCCTACCTTCGTTGAGGCGACCTTGGTGCAGCGCTAAGTAAAGGTACCAGACGGTTGTACTAGCCAGAAGGAAGATTCGGCAAGGAGAGGCCGAGATAGGCCAGAAGAAGAAGAGGAATAAGGAAGAAAGAGAAAAGAAAGAAAAGGGGCAAGGGGAAGAGGTCCGCCAGGGGCTGGAGCCCAATAAAACAGATTACTCAGGGTTTATACAAAGCTTCACAGAGTTCCAAGTGTGGGTGGTGGCAGTACGTGAAAGTACTGCGAGTACAAGGGCTCCCAAACTTTTTCAAAACTGGCTACTGTGTCTGTGTGGATAGCCAACATTTTATCAAAAAACATAGCCTGGCCCAAGCGTTGTAGTACCGATTGATATGAGAGGGTGGGAGTCCTCCAAGCTGCAGCTATGACCTGCTTAGTTGCAGATAGGATATGTGTTATTAATTTAAGTTGTTTCGAGGGAAATCCCTTCGGCCTGAACCCCAGTAAAGCTGTTTCAGGTGTCTTTGGAAAAGGGCCACCAACAATTGAAAAAATTAGCTGGTACACTCTGTGCCAAAGTCTCCTTACTTTAAGGCATTTCCACCATATATGTAAGTATGAGCCCTCCTGAGAACAGCCACGAAAGCATCGCGCCGTGTTTTTATTGTTAAACTTAGCTAGTCTGTTTGGTGTGAGATACCATCGGAACAACACCTTTATATTGGTTTCAACCACATTTGAGCAGATAGAGGATTTGTGCACATTACACCAAATTACATTCAAGTCCTCCTGTTCAAGGTTAAGATTCATGTCTTGTTCCCATTTTTGTATATAAGATGGCTTGCTGTTCCCAGAAGGGGCAACTAAGTCAGCATAAATAGAAGAGATCATACCTGGAGCAGCAGGGTCTCTATAACATCTATGCTCGAATGGGGTGCGGGTTAGCAGGGAGTCTACCCCTTTGACTATAGTTTGAACAAAATGTTTTATTTGCAGATACCTGAAGATCTCGGATCCAGGCAACTTCCTGTTCTCAACCAATGTTTGGAATGATTTAACGTCTACATCTGTGACTAGGTCGTATAGCAGGGTGAGATTTGCTTCTTTCCAGTTAGAAAAGGCCTTTGTGTCATTGATGCCTGGAAGGAATAAGGGGTGTCCCATGATTGACGTTAAAGGCCGGTGAGGGGACATTAAGTGACTTCTTTTTCTCACGCTGTCCCAGATTTTAAGTGTATGCCTAATGATTGGGTTGTTTATTTTCCCTCGTGATTTAGAGTCTACCCATAACAGATTAGAAAGTAGAATTGGATGACAACTTTCCCGTTCCATAAGTACCCATTTTGGCGGGTTATGGGATGCGTGCCATAGGGCAGCCTGGGCAATTTGCGCAGCTTGGTAGTATTTTAAACTTAAAGAACACCTGAACTGAAAATTAAAAGTCAAAATAAACATACACAAGTCACACTTGCCTCCCGTGTAATCTGCTCCTCAATCCATTTCTCCTCTCCCACGTCCTGTTTGTCCACTGTGATCAATGGAATTCTCTGTCCTCCATTTTGAAAATGGCCATTACCTCATAACAGCTTTCTGGTCAGCACACTGTTAAACTCTAATATCAGCCACTTGAGCCATAGGGAAACATGGACATTACCGGGCACATCAGTTGTCCACTCAGCTATAACTGACAGCAACTGTTATTTCAGTTCTGACAAAATGTTGTCAGAACTGGAAGGGATCATTATCAGAAGAAAATGGTGAGCTTCTGAGAGGAACTGATGGCAAGGTAACTATGTAATGTTCATTTGAGGTTACCTCATGTGTTTATTTTAAATAATTTTACTCAGTACAGGTTCCCTTTAAAACCCAAGTTCAACATTCCCATTTTGAATACGTAGGATAGTAAATTTGCATTGATTGGTAATGTTTTGGGCTAGCATGCCCACTTTTTGTAATAAATATGCTGCAAGTACCTATCTTGTTTTCTGTCAGGCTACATCCACTAGCTTTTTATTGTCAGGAGAGTTGGGAGTTTCTTCCCCAGCACAAGGTAGGTATATGGGGAAGGAGTTGAGATATATTACACACTGCTATTCAGTCTTGAAGAGGAACTCCAGTGAAAATAATGTAATAAAAAAGTGCTTCATTTGTACAATAATTATGTATAAGGCCTCGTTCAGACTATATGCGCTGCCGTGCGCATTTTGGCAGCGCGTATAGTGTGCGACACGCAAGAACGGTAGAAGGGCATAGACAGCCCTTCTACCGTTCCCATCATATGCGCTGCGTGGCAGCGCGATTGCGCTATCGTGTACTGCACGCATTTTTGGGAATCGCAGCGCAGATCCCATTCATTGTAATGAATGGGATCTGCAGCGCATAGGAGCGCAGATGGCGTGCGATTGGACGCGTTGCGTTCCGATCGCACAGCCATCTGCGCTAAATGATGTGAACGAGGCCTAAATGATTTAGTCTGCGTTTGCTTATTCCAAAAGCTTTCCTCTCCCTGATTTACACTCTGACATTTATCACATGGTTAAATTTTACTGCTGGCAGGTGATGTCACTGGAAGTAGCTGCTGCTTGCTTTTTTGGCAGTTGGAAAGAGCTAGAAACAGTTATTTCCCACAATGCAACAAGGTTCACAGACCGGAAACTGCCAGGACAATGGTCCTCACAATTTCCTGTGGGATGAGTTTCACCACAATATCAGCCATACAGAGCCCCCTGATGATCCGTTTGTGAAAAGGAATAGATTTCTCATGTAAAAGGGGGTATCAGCTACAGATTGGGATGAAGTTCAATTCTTGGCCACGGTTTCTCTTTAAGGTTCCCATTAATAGTACAATCCTGCAGCCAATAATTGTTTTCCATCACCGTGGTAATTGATAGGTAGTGCCCATTAACGGACTAATTCCATCTAACCAATTCAATAGGATTGTTGGGATCAATCCGAAAAACTGATTAATGGGCGTTTTATGGGCTCAGCCGATTGTTTCTGATCGATTACCGCAGCCATCAGAAGTCCTAAAGGCCTTGGATAGCTGTTCCAAATCTGATTGCTTATCCATACTGTTGACTTCACTAACCTAACTAAGTAACCCTCCACATCTCACCTATAGTATAGCTGAGCACCTATTAAAAAACACCATTGGTGCCTTGCACCAATTTGACCTGCTTTGTCTTGGACCTTCCTTAAACCCCATGTGACTATGCTCCAACCACTGTAAAGATACATAGACCGAAAGGCCTCTACTTCCAGTACATTGAATTGTGGGAGGAAATGCAACTTGCTGGACCTCAATAGAGAATTATATAAAAAGTAGTTGCCAGGTGCCTGGAGGCAATTACATTTTACAGTTTGAAGTTTAGAGTTCAGATGTGCTTTAAAAGGTGATACACATTATTGTTGCCAATGTCCACATTACATTACATATTGTAATATGTCTGGATTTTGTTTCGAATTTGCTATTATTTTGGGCAACCTGTGTGCTAAGGTCACTTACTGCCCTCTTCTGGAAGATGATGTATTTCATCTGCAGTTTTATATTTTAAAGTTTAGACAAAGTAATGTACGTTTATAAACTAAATGTTATCATTAATGCAAATAACAATGTTTTGAAAGGTTACACAAAACATACATACAAGTTTTTGCATTATTGAAAATACCTACTTCCCTTTAGTACAGCATCATATATATATATATATATATATATATATATATATATATATATATATATATATATATATATATATATATATATATATATATATATATAATATATATATATATATATATATGGTTTGAAGGGCGCTGCTCTAATCAATCAAATGCACAAACCAATTCCACTCTATCCTGCCGCCCTTATCTCAGGAGTAGGGATATCCCCTTAATCCCCTCCACATAAAAAGAAAATCCAATATACAAAAAAGAATGGCGCTGCATTAGTTCACACTATCAAACTTGTTTATTAAAACTGTATTAAAACCATTAAAAAACAACATATATCCACCTTAAAAGAGGATGACATTTAGTATGTAATTGTACTCCACATCACATTGTTTGCGGATATATAATAATTAAGTGAACTTTTAATAGCATAAAATTCCACAACACTACACTTACTATTGCACACTAGTTCTAATATCCAAACTGTTCCTACCACACTCATATGCACCATACATACAGGGACCACCTGATTCCCTACACTCTAACCTCTGATTAGCAATGCGTTTTCTTAGTCGTCGTTGCTTAGGCGTATATGCAGACAATAAAGGCGCTACTAGTCTTCAGTAGATAATTACAGTACTCTTTTGGCACCTTATCTCTACTCAGCTTCTGTTATCTGAAGCGCCAAAGTTCTTAAGCCACTTGCAATTCCCGGCGTATCGCTGAATATTTACAGCACTTAATCGCTTAGTACATTTACAGTTCCTGGCGTATTGTTAGCCAAATACCGTTTTCTAGGGCTCCGGCTGGCAGCCCTCACTCCCTCAGCCGAGACCTACTTTTATTGAGCCGAATCTGCTCAGATCCGCCGCTTCCTGTAGACCCCACACTGCTTATCAGCCAGCCTTCGTGTGGAGCTCAGTTTCCGGATCAGCTGCTCAGTCAGCAGTGACGTCACTTCCCACAGGCGTCCCTGTGGTTCTTCCTGCGTTCCACGCACCGCAATGCACTACTCCTGCTTGTGTAGATGCGGTGGGACTGCAGTTGATAAATTCGTTGGTGAGAAACCACTTCTACCACAGCGGTGCCCCTCAGATCAACATGTTTCAATGGCTGAACACGGCCATCTTCCTCAGGATCAGGTTGTATCATGTAATATATATCCTCACTATAAAAGTCATTTTGTAACTCAATGTCATTAAATATTGTGTTGGGTTTTTTTTAACATCAGTTGTGTGTGTGTGTGTGTGTGTGTGTGTGTGTGTGTGTGTGTGTGTGTGTGTGTGTGTGTGTATTTGCAGCACAATTTGTGTTTCTCAGTGGGAAAAGGTCCTGAGGCAGGAATCTTTTGGGTCCTTTTTTTTATAGTGTGCATTCAAGAATCCATACCCATGTTCACATAAATTAATTTGCATGTGATTGCAATTACAAGCAGGAACTGCAGGAGAAGGTTAAAATATTTTAAGTGGACCTGAACTCTTGCACAGGACAGAGAAAATGTAGAGAATGCACCTTGTATGTATTTAGAGAGTTTAGCCTGTCTAATTCCCCCTCATCTGTGACTAATTGCAAGTGTAATTTGATCTCTTAGCAGTGTCAGCCTCTGCCTTGGCAGAGCAGCTAATTTTTAGACACAGAATGTTAATCCTATGTTTGCTCCCTTAACCATTTCAGCCGCGCGGACGTGAGCTTCACATCCGCAGTGGCAGGTGCTAGAGCCGCAGGGACACGCTAGTCACGTCCCTGCAGTTTGGGGGGTCTGCAAGCGATCACGATCGCGTGTTGCTGCTAGCAGGGGGGATTGGCTGTAGGGGACAAAAGTCCCCTGTGCCAATCCAAGCATGTCCACCGAGAATAAACACTGTTTTACAGAATAAACACTGTTTTTGAACAAAATCTCCCGCCGTCGTATCCGCCGGTTCCTGCCGCCCGATCGTTACATTTATAAATGGAAACAATGTTTCCATTCATAATCTCCCCGCCGCCGCTGTGATCGGAGGCTTCTGATGGAAGCCTACGTCACTTCCACTTGTTACAATGTAATAATACATTGTATATGTAGCGTAATTGTACGCTACATAGAATTCTCAGCGGGGACATCTTGTGGCTAAATAGTAAAATACACCTACTGGCTATAGGGGGGGGGAAATAATATCTATGTCAAGAGGGCATCTTCTTATTAAATAATGGGCTCAAAATTAGTGATGGATGTAAAACTGAAAAAATGCACCTTTATTTCTAAATAAAATATTGTCACCATACATTATACTAGGGACATAATTTTAACGTTGCAATAACCGGGACAAATGGGCAAATAAAATGTGTGGATTTTAATTACGGTAGCATGTATTATTTTTAAACTATAATGGCCGAAAACTGAGAAATAATATATTTTTTTGTATTTTTTTTTGTATTATTCCTGTCAAAATGCATTTCGAATAAAATAATTTTCAACATAATGTGCCACCCAAAGAAAGCCTAATTGGTAGTGGAAAAAATAAGGTATAGATCATTTATTTGTGATAAGTAGTGATAAAGTTATTGGGGAATGAAAGGGAGGAGCGCTGAAAGAGGAAAATTCCTCTTGTCCATAAGATGAAAAATACCCGTGGGCTGAAATGGTTAAAAGCAGGTAGTTGACACACTACAGATTTATTGCAGGATTTGTATCCGCTGTAACAAGTGTTTACTCTTTAAAGGTTTTTATGCTGTTGCTTATCATTTAGAGCAGAGAGGAAGTTCTGAGTTCAGGTCTGCTTTAAAGGAATACTGTAGGGGGGTCGGGGGAAAATGAGGCACAGACCATACTGGGCCTGCACTGTACGCTCCTGGTGACATCAGCGGGAGGAAGGACACAACAACGCAGGCTCAGTGGTTTTTAGACTTAAAAGTCTGAAATTCCTGAAGTGAACCGGAGGCGGGGCCGGAGCATTGGTGAATGGCTGTGCGGGCACAGGATGTCTGCGGGGGACCATTAGAAGCCCCAGGTAAGTTCAATCATTCCCCCCCCCCCCCCCCGACACTCCCCCCCACCCTCACCCACAGTATTCCGTTAAATGTTTTTGGTTTTTTTAGTTTGACTATTTATGTTTGAGGTGATGAGTACAGTGTGATTGTAATATGCGTAAATATTGCCCATATACTTTCTAAAGCTGAACTTGTCTTTTCAGCCAGTGATGAAAAGCTGCCCCTGCCTCACCAGAAGATCTACACAGTGAGCCATCCTCCTAAAGACTATGCACCAGTTCCTCAGAATGATGTTGAATCTTCCACAACAGAGAGCTCTGATGAAGAAATGGAAGGTACATTGTATGTTTTCTCAATATCTTTGTGTTCAGTTTAAAGTTTAATTCATGACTATATTCTGCCATGTACCCCCCAACTGCCTGTCTACTGTATTTCTGTCGTGACCTCTGGCTTCCTAAAACTGAAAAAAGCGCAAACTAAAAAGAAGAAAGGGAAAGGGGTAGAGTGAGGGAGGCAGCCTTTAATTTATTAAATACATGGTTATACTTACATTTAAAAAAAAATTCAGGATTTGACATTACAATTGAATGTTATTTTTGTCGGCATGATCAATTTTTGATTTGAGTCGGGGTCTTAGTTCACAGAAGAATGCTTTCTTTTGCTTAGTCACCTACGCTGCGCAGAAGTACGTAGGTTTCCTAACTCTGGCCCTGTAACATGCATAGTGCAGACATGCAAACATTTATTGCATCAAACCTATCAAGGGATTAGGAGCACACATCCTGACGTCCTGACAGTGGTGCCTGGATGAGTGAATCTGTGAATGCATCTGTTTAAACATTTGCATGTCAGTGTGTGAAGGATTACTGATTTTTGCTAATTTTCTGGCAACACCCCGTTCAACACCTCCATTTCCTTAATAACTTATTTAATGTCCTAACTAGAGGCGATGTGCCTGGATATATATGTTTTTTCTTTCTTGTTACTGACCCCCTGTGGCCAGGGTTCTAATTCAGTGCACTCCCTCATTCCCATTTGTGTTTTTTGTCAGCATGCACACAGCTTATGCTGGTGTATGTGCATGTAGGGTTGCCACCTTTTTGACGGAGAAAATACCGGCTATGGGGTGTGGCCTGGAAGGTGTGGCCTAAAAGTGGGAGGGGTTTAAGTAATAGCACAAGTAAAATTTAAAATTCTAAAAATAAACACAAATGTTAAAATGTTCACCACTTTGGTACCAGCAGCCTCTGCCCCCTTAAGGACCAGAGGCTGCTGGTACGCTAAAACGCCGCATCCCGACGAATCACTGCAATAATCACGCTGCTCTGTCCCCGCCGCAGGCTGCTCTCTCTGCCGTCTCTATGACGGCAGAGCGCTGTGCGCCGGTCAGGAGCCGCTTTCATTGGCTCCTGACCCTGTCACTCAATGTAAGCCAATGGGATTGGCTTACAGTAATGACAGGGCCAGGAGCCAATGAAAACAGCTCCTGCCCGGCTCACAGTGCTCTGCCGTCATAGAGGCGGCAGGGGCAGAGCGGCGGGAACTGGCGAGGACGCGCGGTGAATGGGACGTAGAGTTTAAGTCCGGTCAGAACCACAGCGCCACCCGCCCGCCGTAGATTTAAACTGCGTAGGTCCGCATTAGGTTAAAGAACACCGGTAAGGTTAAAAATTGCGCCTGGTTGGTACTTAACTCGGGAAGGGGAAGCCTCTAAATCCTAATGAGGCTTCCTCCATCCTCCTTGGTCAGCCTGATAGTGTGCTGGGACCCCCGTTGTCGCTGCGCGCAGTAGCAGCTTTTCACTTGGGCTCTGTGAAAATAGCCGAGCCCAATCAGGTCTGAGCGGGAAGCCTGCTGGGGCTAATTTTACCGGCAGATGACGTGCTGGTGAAACTTTTATTCCGGCGCCGGCTTTTAAGTGTTTTTTTCCAGCCGGGCCGGCCAGATACTGGCTGGGTGGCAACCCTATGTGCATGGTGCGCATGGATATATTACGTTAGCTCCCTTGTGCGATTGGTAAGATGCGCTATCTCTCCCAAGAGAGGACGTCAGGATGTGTGCTCCTAATCCCTTGATAGGTTTGATGCAATGAATGTTTTCATGTTTGCACTATGCATGTTACAGGGCCAGAGTTAGGACACCTATGTTTACCTGGGTACTTCTGCGCAGTGTAGGTGACTAAGCATAAGAATGCATTCTTCTGTGAACTAAGACCCCGGCTTTTAACTTAGCTGTAGGGATAACAGTGGTGCCTGGATGAGTGAATCTGTGAATGCATTTGTTTGAACATTTGCATGCGAGTGTGCGAAGGGTTACTGATTTTTTTTTTCTTCCCCCAGTATAGGTAGCCAGAGGGTGCTCCCCCCATAATTGGTAGCCAGAGAGGTCCCCCCATAATTGGAACCAAAGGGGGTGCTCTGTCTTTCATTATAGGTTGCCAGAAGGGCACCCCCATCCTTTATGCAGAAATCATAGAGGACCCCCACTACAACTCGCCTCCCCAGGATCGCAGCCTGTCTCCTTCATGTCCTCTCCCCAGGATCTGGCCACACGCGGCGCATCTTCATGTCCTCCTAGGAGCCTCATCTCTATGGTGAACCAACCTTAAATGCCTTTAACACTTTCTACAAGAGATAAACATTCAGCACTACGAAAAGCTTTTTATGCAGTGATTGCTGAGAAAATAAGCTCAGTTGCTTGCGCCACATAGCTAACAGTGTTTGGCCATAATGGCCTCAATTCACTAAGCGGTTTAGACTAGTCTACTGATGGTTTGGTGTAAATCAGTTACATCAAGAGGGAATTCACTAATAATTACCTAATGTTTTAGACCTGGTCGCTTGCTGGCGACCAAATTACTCTATAATTCACATTATGGCATATGGCGGTGCATGGAGCTCCTAAATTTCCTGTCGCCTATTTCTCCTGTTTCGGGGTACCACAGCTTGCTGAAAGTTTTCTGAATCAACCCCTATGTTACAGCTCTAAAATGCTGATCTCTTTATTACTGCTGACTGTGATTGGCTCTGACAGTGATTACATCATCAGGAGCTTGATAATCGGCTCCTGATCTGTGGGCAGGAAGCTAGACTATCTTTGGTCATCATAGTCCACACTGGCATGTACAGTACCTGTCTGAGCTCACCACTGATGATAAAAAGGCAGCTTCCTCACCCATTTTTCATCTAATGTACACAGTATACGATGGATTAAGTACCTTGTCTTAAGGACAAGTTTGCTAAAATCCTGAAATATATAAAATGCATAACAGTGCTAGTGCTGATTTAGTTCCAGGTTTAGATGAGCTTTACCTTTTTATTGTTATTACATGATAGATTGAAATTGTGTAATGTATTTAAGTTTTATTGGCTTCTCGGTGTCTTGGTAAGTTATTGCAGCTCTGAATTACATGCAGCTGATATAATGACACAATCACTTCTTTAACTAGCTGTGTGTAAAAATGCATTACATTATTTTTACTGAACGCATTACTGGAGTACATTGTGAATGTTTTGCACGGCACTCAGCTTTAAACATTTGCTGTTGAGCTGTAAATAATTAACTCATCATAGACCTCGGCAGATTTATAGAAAGTATAATATTAATTGAAATGAACTTTGCAGCCTTTTACAGGTGCTATTATTCACATAAATGTATGGCAGAGTAAACTTCTCCTATTAACAATGCACCGCTGAAGTGTTTACACTTATTCGCTGCAATGGGCTATTGTACTTACGTAGGTGATTTTGTTTAAATCATTATATGCTGCATTGTTTTACTTTACAATCCATTTTAGTCTAATCCACATTTTGTAATGATAGCTTAGCAAACCACAGCTATTAACCATTGCATGTCCAGGAAGGTTTTAGCCCTTCAAGCCTACGAATGGTTTACTGCAAATCATTTTATACTCTAGGTAAAAATTATGGGTAGTAAAGCAGACCGTGAAAGCATCATCTGCTCGCTGTATTACTAAAATGTCATTTTGACATTTCAAAATATTGTTTTCTGCACTGCTTTAAACGACTATAAGTGGTGTTGATATTTTTATTTCAAATACAGCATGTTCTTTACACTTAGTGCTGTCAACAGCCATTAGCTGCATTTGACCAGAAATTGCCTCTCATGGATTTACTGCTATCAGATGCTTCTGATTGGTTGCCACACACCAGTCAGTAGTATAAACATTTTGACTGTTCATTGTACTGGGGAGGAAATGGCAGAAGAGCTTTCCACTGAAATAAATGGAGAGGTAATGTGCAGTCTGTACTGCAGTGCCCCATCAGGGGCTAGAAGAGACAGCGATGTGTTATGTGACTAGCCTCTACAAGCAGTAGGCTTCTGATATCTATGGGTTAGGATGAGTGGAAGCAGATACCAGGGGCCTTAAAGAGAGTCTGAAGCGAGAATAAATCTCGCTTCAGACCTCAGATAGCAGGGGCATGTGTGCCCCTGCTAAACCGCCACTATCCCGCGACTTAACGGGGGTCCCTTCACCCCCAAATCCCCTCCGTAAAGCGGGGGAGCGCTTCCGCATTGGGGCAGGGCTAACCGCCTCAGCCCTGCCCCACGCGCGTCTGTCAGACGCGTATCTCTGCCTCTCCCCCACCCCTCTGTCTTCCTTCACTGAGAGGGGCGGGGGAGAGGCGGCGATGCGCGTCTGATAGACGCGACTGGAGGCAGGGCTGCAGCCGTTAGCCCTGCCTCCAGGAAGGGAAGATTTACGACCAAGACTACGACCAAGTCTTGGAGGGGTGGGTTTGGGGGTGAAGGGACCCCCGTTTAGCGGCGCGATAGTGGCGGTTTAGCAGGGGCACACATGCCCCTGCTAAGTATGAGCTCTGAAGCGAGATTTATTCTCGCTTCAGAGTCTCTTTAAAGGAGACTTGACCCAAGATAAAGCTACCCAAGGTAAGCACAGAGGTATGTTCATGCTAAAGTCACACGCCTCTGTGCATTGTCCGTCCTTCTTCTCATTCTCTCTGGTCCTCATTAGAGATGATCAAAGAGATGCAAATATTTCTGAGTTTATGCAGTTGTATGTACATTTTTATGCAAATATATGCGACTTGAAAATGGGCCAATCCAGTCCCACCCAGGTTTAAACTGATAAGTCCATTTTCAAGATGCATATATTTGCATAAAAATGTACATACATTTGAATAAACTTGGAAATATTTGCATATCGTTGATCATGCCTAGTCCTCATAATACATTTTTGAAAAATAGGACTTTTTTTTTCTACAGTCAAATTTTCAGACCGGAAGAGGCAGGCTTGCTGCAATGTTCCCTCCCCTCACTCCATTCTTTTCCCTTAACCCATTAGCAGCCAATTTATTTAGAGGCTTGCAAGTGTTTCAGGCCAATTTATTTTTATTTCTTCTTTGTTACATTTTTTTGCTTCTAATTAGTACAGCTGTAATGTTTATTTATGGCCATTTGTCATGAGGGGGCATTGTGAGAGAATAACAAAGTACTTTTGCTTTTAGTTTCTATATTTTCTGCTAGCTGAGAGAGATCAAAGCATTCCAAGAATTTACAGCACAATGGGTTCTGCTGACTGAGATCAAAAGCAGTGCACTTATCTCAAACAGGATAACTCTATTAAAGCTGATAATAGGGAGTTAAGGTGAGTGAATGGGATGAGGAGAGTTCACTAGCGCCATCTTGTGGCCAAAAAGTATATTACAGGTACAAAGTACATACATACACAATTACATACACACTATTAATAAAATTGATGAAATTACCCTTCCAACCCTCCCCCCCTCCCCCCAAAAAAAAAAAACACTTGTAAAAAAAATCAGCTTCAAATAAATAAATAGTTGCCTTTTTTAATCTATGTTTTATGGGGGGAAATTAATTTTAATTTATTATATAGGGGCTTGTAATTATGGCCAGAAGAAAAAAAAACAGAACAGAAAAATAACACCTATATTTCAAAATGATATATTGTCGCCATACATTGTGATAGGGACATAATTTAAACGGTTTAATAATCGGGACAACTGGGCAAATAAAATATTTGTTTTATCCACAGGAGAATGTTTAATTTTAAAAGTATAATGGCTGAAAACTGAGAAATAATGATTTTTTTCTCTTTTTTTTGTTTTTTCCCATTTAAAACGCATTTATAATAAAAAAAATTCTCAGCAAAATGTACTACCCACAGAAAGCCTAATTGGTGGTGAAAAAAACAAGGTATAAATCATTTTCTTGTGATAAGTAGTAATAAAGTTATTAGGGAATAAAAGGGAGGAGCACTGACAAGTGAAAATTGCTCTGGTCCGTTAGTGTAAAAACTCTTGGGGGTGAACTGGTTAATTGTTCCACAAGCATTTGCATGACTTTCTTTTCATCAAAACAAAATATTATTCTGGGTGAATGTTTCTGTCTCCCTTTAGTTCTCTCTCTTTTTACATTCTGTATATTAGAGATAAGATATCCATTCACTTAGTTCATGATATATTGGGACCAATTGTAATCAGGTAGAGTGCAGCAATTCATTAGTTTTGAAAAACTAGTGGTGGGTTTTTGGCAACCAACCAAAGCTTTCCATGTGTTTCAAGCTTTGCGTTTAATGACATAGTTGACATACAGTAATAAGCAAGTGGCTGTAGAGAGAACCAGCTCTGTTTGCCATTGTTTGGCTATTTAAGCTTGTGTTACTCTTTATAAGTTTACCTCCACTGTATGGCCTGGAACACACCAGAGGAGTTTTTCTGAGCGTTTTGAGTTTTTAAATCTGCTGCTAATGTTATCCTATGTGTCTGTGCACACTGGAGCAATGAGGTTTTGTAAAAAAAAAAAACATAGCATTACATTGGGAAGAGCTTTTGAAAACTCTAGCGTTTGGGCACTAGAGGTTTCAAAAGCTCTTCCCAATGTAATGCTATGGGTTTTTTTTACAAAACCTCATTGCTCCAGTGTGCACAGGCACATAGGATAACATTAGCAGCAGATTTAAAAACTCAAAACGCTCAGAAAAACTCCTCTGGTGTGTTCCAGGCCTAAGTTTCAGGTGCCCCAGGCCTGTTTTGTCATATGCCTGTAATTCAGCTTTTATGGAATCTGTAATGTTTTAGCATATTTTTATTTTTTGTGTTTAGCACAAGTAGCAATTGAAAATGTTTTTGATTACAGTGTATGAAATATTACAAATGTGAAAGTCTGATGTAAAATCTACTTTATTAAGCTGCAGAACAAACAGCATTAATGACCTTTCCAACATTTCAGCACTAAAATGCTATCACCAGTCTTTTCTCAGTCAGATAAAAATGTTGCTTTGCTTTCTATTTACTTTTTAGGTAACCAGGCTGAATTTGACTAAGGCCCAGTGCACACCGAGCGGTTTTTGGAGCGATCCGCCGGCAGCATCCGCCTCTAAAAACGCTTGTCTAATGTATTGCAATGGGATGGTGTACACCGGCGGTTTGCGGTTTTTGCCAAGCCGCAAACGCGCCTCCTGCTGCGCGTTTGCGGTTTTCGGAAGCGTTTCGTCCTCAATGTAAAGTATAGGAAAAACGCAAACCGCTCTGAAAAACGGTAGTTCAGAGCGGTTTGCCAGGCATTTTTGTTACAGTAGCTGTTCAGTAACAGCTTTTACTGTAACAATATGTGTAATCTGCTACACAAAAACGCACGCAAAACCGCTAGGTATGTTTAGAAAACCTCTCTAAACATACCTAGAATCACTCTGAAATCAGCTCCCAAAACCGCTAGCGTATTGCGGATCTGCTAGCGGTTTTGGTGTGCACTGGGCCTTACTCATTAATGTAGATAACAGCTGTAGTTTGTTTTTTTTTAGCATTTTTTTTTTCACCTATGAAAAAAAACCCCAATTGCAATTGGAGTTATTTTTGAATGTGAATTTTTTTATTTATTTTTTATCTAGACTTATCAAGTCCACCTTCTTGGAGTTAAATCCACCACTACCTCCTTTTTTAAATGATTTCAAATATATTTTATCATGGCGCCTCTGTTCCTTTTTACATACTACACATTTATAAAAGGCTGGCTTTGAGTGATTAGTGTGTCCAATCATCCTGTGCAGTGGTTGATTTTATCTATAACTGACACCCTGCCTATATAATTTAAAGGTGCGTACACACATGCGACTATAGTCGTTTGAAACGATCGTTCCCCGATCCTTTCAAACGACGATCGTTTGAAAAAAAGCGGCCAACGACCATTAAGTCTAACGACGGACGAGCTAGATCATTCAAAACGAATGATCTAGCTTGGCGGATTTTTCCCAACGACGATCGTTTGCAAAAGTAGTACATCGTTGGAAACGATCGTTCGTACTAGGCTTGACATGCGCATTTCACTATTTCTCCATGGAACTTTTCATTTTTATGCGCAGGTGCAATAGTTACTTTTACGCGATGTAACGTTCGTTCTAACGATCTGATCGTTGCACACCTTTTAAAACTAACTTTACTTAGGTCGTTCTTTCATCAATTAAAAGTTTGTTTGTCGTTGACAACGAACGATCGTTGTCGCATGTGTGCACGTAGCTTTACACTGTGTAAATAACAATATGACCCTGGTTATATTCTCTACCACGGTAACTATCTGATTAAAGTTATACATTTCACTGGTAGGGTTCACATGAATAATTATATTGATTTTCATAGTGAGGTATTTCAAAGTACAAAATAAATATATTGATAAGCAACACCAATTACATAAAAACATAAGCAACATTTTGAAATAATATATTGCAATAAAAGTAAAAGGGATAGATGATGCCCCAAGTGGAACTAAACTCAGAATGGAATCTCTGCTCTAAGGCCTAGTGCACACCAGAGCGGTTTGGCTGCAGTTTGCGATCCGCTTGCGGGTGCGGATCCGCTAGGGTAATGTATTTCAATGGGCTGGTGCACACTAGAACGGGAGGCGTTTTGCAGAAACGCATACTCCCGGGCTGCTGCAGATTTTGGATTGCGGATGCGTTTCTGCCTCAATGTTAAGTATAGGAAAAACGCAAACCGCTCTGAAAAACGGCACTTCAGAGCGGTTTGCCAGGCGTTTTTTGTTACAGTAGCTGTTCAGTAACAGCTTTACTGTAACAATACATGAAATCTACTACACCAAAAATGCTTCACAAAACCGCAAAATGCTAGCTGAAACGCTACAGAAAAATAAGAAAAAGCGTTTCAAAATCTGCTAGCATTTTGCGGATCTGCTAGCGGTTTTTGGTGTGCACTGGGCCTTAAAGAGTAGCCAGAGCATGATAAACTTTATGAACAAAAATGTATTAATTACAATTTATGGAAATCCTTAAAAAAATTGAAGTTTAAACTCACTTTGCAGTGAGCACTGAAGGGGTTAAGCATCAGTTTTACTCTGTAGGGAGAGAGAGGTAGTGGTGGTGCCCCTGCAGTCTATTCACAGATGCTGATAGGGCTGGAACCCACAAGGGCGATTTTGAGAGCATTTTTGGAGCGTTACAGAACGCTAGCATTTTACTTCCACTGGAGCGTTTGCAATTCCTCAAATCGCAAACGCAGGATATGCAGCATTTTGGGAGCATTAGCTCTTCAATGTAAAGTATATGAACGCTGGCGTAATCGCTCATCATAACCTGCATGGAGCGATTTTGCTAGCGTTTTAACGTTACCACACGCTGTAACAAATTTAAAATTAATTGAAAGGACCAATCAGACTTTAAAACGCTAATCGCTACACAACCGCAGGCAAATTGATACACTTTGTAAAATCGTTTCCTAAAACGCTCATGAAACCGCTGACAAACTGCTCATACAAAATGCTAGCGCTTGCGATTAGCGATAGTGTTTTGCAGTGGGTTCCAGGCCATAAGGACTGATTAGAAACCTTCATCTGGTTAAACATACACAGAAACAGAGCAGTGGATTTCTTCAACAACTATATGTTGAATAAAGGCTTTTCGCTGTATGCTGTGCTGAGTTCAGGTCCACTTTAAAGAGGCTATTAAAGGAAACATCAGGCAAAAAAGGTAAAATCAGCTTTACTCACCTGGTGCTTTCTCCAGCCCCTTGCAGCCGACTGTCCCATGCTGATCGCTCCGCTGTCCGTCGCCATCCCGGGCTCCCCACACGCTGTTTAGGCCGACCTCGAGGTCGTCCTTACTGCGGCTGTGTGAAACGCTGCTGTCAATCATGGCCACATTGTCCGCAGAGTACTGCACAGGTGCAGAATTACTGCGCCTGCGCAGTACGATGCGGACAACATGGCTATGATTGACAGCGGCGTTTCACACAGCCGCAGTAAGGACGACCTCGAGGTCAGCCTGAACAGCATGTGGGGAGCCCGGGACGGCGGCAGAAAGCGGAGCGATCAGCGTTGGACGGTCGGCTGAAGAAAGCCCCAGGTGAGTAAAGCTAATTTTACCTTTTTTTGCCTGATGTTTCCTTTAAGCCTGAGATTGCACTTTAACTATATGCTTGTATCGTATTGCGTTTTAAAGGTTATATTTACATGGCCGCTACATTTTTTTTCAGGATGGGGCAGAGCTATGCAATAGAACCCAGCGGCCTTGTGGCTTTGGAAAGGTTTTTAGGAGGAATGGAGTCTACGTTTAAATATAAATTTTAAATCTCAATATGATAGCAGCATAAAGTTAAGGTGTAATTTCAGACTGTATAGCCTCTTTAACTACTTGCCGACCGCTCCACACCGATTGGCGTGGACGTGGCGGCAGCCCCAGGACCGCTCCACGCCGATTGGTGTGAACAGCCTTCAGTCTCCAAGCGGCGATCGCCGGTCGGAGACTGTTAGACAGCGAAACCGCCGTCTAACTGTGTACATTACAGCGCTGTGTTCTGTAGCAGCGCTGTACTGGGGACAGCCGTGTGACGCGGCTGTCCCCTCCATAGGCTGGGGAGTGATCGGCTGTCATAGGCTGAAGCCTTTGACAGCCGATCACGCTGATTGGCTGGCGGAGGGAGGGCACAACAGAAAAATTTATAAAAAAAATATTTATTGAAAAAAATAAACTGTGGCGC
The DNA here is from genome assembly GCF_040937935.1 of Hyperolius riggenbachi. Taxonomy (NCBI): domain Eukaryota; kingdom Metazoa; phylum Chordata; class Amphibia; order Anura; family Hyperoliidae; genus Hyperolius; species Hyperolius riggenbachi. Next base: position 212,183,827 of record NC_090649.1, on the reverse strand, counting down.
GATCAGACCCCACCAACAGAGATCTCTGTTGGTGGGGAGAAAAGGGGGGTGGGGGGAGAAATCCCTTGTTTGCGGAGTTGTGCGGCCCTGCTGCTGCTGCAGTGGCCATTTTAGTAAAAAAAATAGCCTGGTCACTAGGGGGTTAAACACCACGGTCCTCAAGTGGTTAAATAGAACCCGAGGTGGATCTTTGGGGGGCAGATGGGACACAGAGACATGTCCTCTGCCTAATGAAATAGCTCTGTGTCCCCCATAGCTCTGTGTCTTGCACAGCACACAATGAAAAGCATTTATTCCACATATAGTTGCTGAAAAAATCCACTGCTATGTATGTTTACCCAGATATCAAGCACTTAAAGGAATACTTAAGGCAAAAAAAAATATTTACTCACCCGGGGCATCCCTCAGCCCCCTGAAGATCGATGGTGCCCTCGCAGCCCCGCTCCGCTTGTCCTGTCCCCGCCGGCAGCTACTTCCGGGTTCGACGACAACCGCCGACAGGCTGGGAACGCGGCTGATTCTCCACGTTCCCAGCTGCTATATCACCCTCTATGCTGCTATAGCGCATATATATATATATATATATATATATATATATATATATATATATATATATATATATATATATATATATATATATATATATATCTCTATCTATCTATCTATCTATCTATCTATCTATATCTATATATATATATAATATTATTTTTTATTTTTTTTTTTTGCCTTAAAGAGGAGCTGTTAGGTATAGGGTCTCAGAGAAAATAAACACATATATCAGTAGCTAAAGATTGGCTGTACTTACATTACATATGCATTTCACTGTCCACGTTTGGATTTCACAGAATTTGTATATAGTATATGCAGAGATAGATGCTCCTGACAGCTCATGGCAGGCTCCATGTTTGTGAAGCCAAATGTGTCGTCATGTCCTGCCTGCTTCTGATCACAGATAAGCTCGTTCTTGAACAACACGGTGTGCAGTGAATATTAATGAGCCATGTGGCTAGGAACAATAGCTGAGTCCTGCAGTGTACTCTGCCCCGAGATTTATCAGTGCTTCGCGCTGGACTGATTAGAAGCTCCTGTACCGTCTCATTAGCAGCCGAGGGGAGGGCCCCAGAATGCTTTGCAGTTTAGCTGCGGCTTGCGTCTTTATGGGTCTATAACAGACTTTAAGATAAGCACACATCAAAGGTAACTGAAATGTTTATCTTCACTAATGGCTTTTGAGCTTCCTTCTAAACTGTTTAACACAGGAGAATAGAGGTTTAAATTAGCTTCTGCAGCCTGACAGTTACTCTTTAAGTATTCCTTTAACAGAAGCCACTGTTCCTTGTTTTTCAGAACCTGCACTATTTCATTGACTGGTGGCAAATTCTGACACTTGTATCTGCTAGGGTTGCCACCTTTTGACGGAGAAAATACCGGCTATGGGGTGTGGCCTGGAGGGTGTGGCCTAAAAGTGGGAGGGGTTTGTTACGACCCTTTTTAAAAAATAGCACAGGTAAAATTTAAAATTATAAAAATAAACACAAATGTTAAACTGTTAAAGTTTAAAGAACACCGGTAAGGTTAAAAATTGCCTCAGGGAAGGCTCTAACTCCTAATGCATCAGAGTAACGTCTGCGTCGTCAGAAGACGGAGCCGAAGTTGCTTAAAGGGGTTCTGTGGGGGTTTCTGAGGAGAAAAACTGCCACTTACCGGGGGCTTCTATCAGCCCCCTGCAGCGGTAATGTCCCACGCCGTCCTGCTCCCATCCGCCTTTTCCCGCAGCCGGCACCGGGCTATTATTCGTCTGTCACACAGACGAATAATGCGCGTTGCCGCGCCTCCGCTCACGTCATCTGAGGCTTACGGCGCACGCACAGACCTCCTGCGCATGAACAGTAGACCCGGACTGACGTCACTGTGCCTGTTACCAGGGCTCATCGTGGCTGAATGGCAGACCGCGGGATGACGGGGTGGGACTTAGATGTGTTTATGGGGCGGGAGGAAGCCCAGGGTAAGTATCAGAGCTGTATTTTCCTTCCTCTCTGAGTCTTTTTAAGCATCAAAACACTGTAATATGTTGCAGAAGCTACCAGTGTTATAGAAATATATAAAAGGGTGGGTCATAACTATGGTAGAATTAGATTGTGAGCTCCTCTGAGGACAGTCAGTGACATGACTATGTACTCTGTAAAGTGCTGCAGAAGATGTCAGTGCTATATAAATACATAATAATAATAACAATATGGTAGGACACTAGACTGTGATTATGGTAGAATTAGATTGTGAGCCACTCTGAGGACAGTCAGTGACATGACTATGTACTCTGTAAAGTGCTGCAGAAGATGTCAGTGCTATATAAATACATAATAATATGGTAGGACATTAGACTATGACTATGGTGGGATTAGAGTGTGAGCTCCTCTGAGGACAGTCAGTGACATGACTGTTGTACTCAGTAATGCGCGGCATAAGATGTCAGTGCTATATAAATACATAATAATAATAATAATAAATGGTTTGGCCTTGGAATATGACTATGGTAGGGATTAGGTTGTGAGCTTCTCTGAGGACAGTCAACGACATGACTATGTTACTCAGTAATGCGCTGCATAAGATGTCAGTGCTATATAAATACATAATAATAATAATATGGTAGGACATTAGACTAGGACTATGGTAGGATTAGAGTGTGAGCTCCTCTGGGGACAGTCAGTGGCATGACTATGTACTCTGTAATGTGCTGCAGAAGATGTCAGTGCTATATAAATACACAATAATAATATGGTAGGACATTAGGCTATGACTATGGTAGGATTAGATTGTGAGCTCCTCTGAGGACAGTCAGTGACAGTGACATTACTGCTTGATTCGTAAAGTGTTTAAAATATGTCAGTGCTATACAATTTAAATAAACGATAATAATTAAACGATAATATTTAGTCATTTAGAGTGAGCTGTTGTTAATTTCTTTTTTCGCAAAGGGGCATAGAGGGAGAATGAGAATAAGGAGGGTGGTAGATAGATAAAGAAACATTGCAGAGTGGACAGAGTAGAGGGTGGGGTGAAAGACGGTAAAGGTGGCTATACATAAGGCCGATCGAACATCTGATTTAATTATAATTATTAATTATATAATAACATATGAAAATCGGTGCTGCTAAGAGCAAGCCCGATCGATGATGTGATCAATTTTGGGCTGAAATTGGTCGCATGTATCGATCACAAATGCTGAAAGATGTAGGGCTGGCATGCTCGATCAGATGCACAGTGGTAATGGCGTTCAATATCAGGATAAGGGCAGAAACCCCCGGAGCTGTCCCCCAATATAAAATGTGCCCCATGCAGTATACTTTACCTGTTGGTGTCCACCGCTGCCTCCAGGCTCCATCCTCATACATGCGCCCGACGTGGTTGCTGGCGTATACGTGGGTGCATACGTGATGTCACACGCATGCCCACGTATATGCCGGCAATCACGTGGGGAGTGTATGAGGATGGAGCCCAGAGGCAGCAGTGGACACCGACAGGTAAAGTATACTGCATGGGGCACATTTTATATTGGGGGGGGACATCAGCGAGGCGGCGCCGCAAGGCTGATTCCTGAGAGATTTCATACTGAAATCGATCTAGAATCGGCCTGTGGTGTAAGGGCAGCCGACAGATCTGTCTCTTGGTCGATCTGCCCATGTATGGGCACCTTAATAATAATAATAATAATAATAATATAAGGACTGTGTGGAAGAGAGACATGAGAATGGGGAGATAGAGAAAAGGGGGACATTAGAAAGAGGGTAAGATAAGAAAGTAGAGTCACAAGAGAGAGAGAGAGAGAGAGAGGTTGGGGGAGATGAATAACTGCAGGGTGATTTTTCACCAGGTCTCCAGTCTTTACCTCTACCATTAGGCTGGTGGAACATACAGAGACAATAAGCTTTCATAAAAACATACTGCTGCGAATAAGACATGAGAAAAGAGAGAGGGGGAGGGGGTCAGGGGCACACGGCAGAGATAACAGATCAAAGTCAGGCTAATAAACTGTGAATTGTCAGGCTTACACACAGCGCTGCCTCTGCTCAGCTGTAACCTCTCCCTGTCTGCAGTATGTCACAGTCTCACCCTGACCCTGCTGCTGTGTAGATCAGTTCCCTGGATGAGAGAGTCTGACTGTCACACATCTAAACTTGCCGCTCTGCAGCTGGAAAGCCGGGGGAGGAGCCTGTACTGTGCCTGCCTGAGGTGCGTGTCAGAGCCATTCAGATTGTGCAGCTGAATGAAGGGCCCCCATGCCGCTGCAGGAGAAGTGCAGAGAGGATGGAGAGGGAGCCACAACGTCACATTACAGGTGACCTTACCGGGAAAACTCCCGAAGCCCCGCTGGCTCAGCACAGTACGAGCCTGCCCTGAACTCACGCTGTTCAGGGAAGAGACCAGTGAGCTCACAGACTCCCTCTCGGCTGGGCTCCTCCTTCTTCCCCAGAATCCTCACTGTGATTGGCTGGCAGTTCATAGCCAGCCAATCCAAGAACAGAGGAGGGAGAGCTGTCTAGGTTCAGGTTGCAGAGCGGAGCATGTTGGGGCTGATTTTTCCGGCAGATGACGTGCCGGTGAAACTTTTATTCCGGCACCGGCTTTTAAGTGTTTTTAACGGCTGGGCCGGCCAGATTCCGGCCGGGTGGCAACCCTAGTATCTGCTAGTTTGTTACAAACAGTGTGTAAAGGCTGTACTTTATGTAAAACAAAGTAAGCAGACTGAGCAATGTTTTCTGCTAATCTTTGTAATTTATAGAACTGTTCTGAAAAGATTTTATTGTTCAACAGAAGTAGAATTTCTTTTTTACGTGTTAGCATCTACCCAGTGGTGAAATATTTGATTTACTGTACATATAAAGCACAGCTCTCTAGCTAAAGATTCTACTTAGTAGATATAATGACATATCCTGACCCTGCACCAAATGAGTAATTTTACATCAAATGTAAATGCAATATTCAGATCTTTGGTCAATTAAAAAAATAAATACCATAACACCAGGACTGTTAGACATTTGAATTGCATCACACTGTAAGAATGTGCTTCCTAACTGGCCAAAGTACTGCAGAAAAATAAACTTTTCTTCTATGGAATAAATTGGTGTATTTGGAAAGTAATCTCCACTTGTCATAAGCAGTTGTATTCTTGTTGCTGCTCTGTAGTAGATTTCTCAAATTAGCTCCAGATGTGTCTCACATAATCTGATCTGGACAAATCCACTTATCATATTTAATGGAACTAGAAAGGACTGCTGCTGTGTGCACAGCAAACACTGGGATCTTTCTACAGTAATGCTGGGTACATACTTTGAGATTTTTCTGGCCGATTTACTGTCAGATTGATTATTTCCGACATGTCCGATTTGCTTTCCGATCGATTTCCGAGCATTTTCCGATCGATTTCCTATTAAAGTGAACGGAAATCATTCGGAAAGCAAATCGGACATGTTGGAAATAATCGATCTGACAGTAAATCGGCCAGAAAATCTCATAGTGTGTACCCAGCATTACATTTATCCACTATACAGTAAATGTGTTAGACATATGTAGCTGCTGGTTAATGCAATTCATCTTTGAATATTGTTTCACTCCTTTTAAGCCTCATAACACATCTAACACTTTGATCTCACAAAATAATTATTCATGATTGTTTTGGGTGACTGAAATCTGTTTAAACACGCTGCAGGGCTCTCTGCAGAGCTCTGCTTTATAAGGAGAGGAGAGAGGGAGGGACGAATGAGTGAGTGCTGCAGGAAATTGGTGATTGGATATGAGGGAAAACCATGCTCCAATGCTGATGCAATGATGAGTCTGCGGATGTCTGGCTACACACACACAAAGACAGAAGGAAGGGAGCACTGTTCCAACAAGCCGTGACGGTCTTCTGCGTTTTACCTGGACACGCACGCACGCACGCACACACACACACACACACACACGTTTTTGATCTATGCTGAAAATGACAAATGGTTGAATTACTTGAAATATTCATTACTTTCTGCTTATCAGCATGAAAATACTCTTACCAGAAGATGTTTGTTTAACATTGATGTTTCTAATCGAAGGAGAAAGTTTTATTAAGTAGTACGGATACATTTGATGCTATTTTACTTTAAAGTGCCACTTTTATTTCCTTTTAAACAAAGCCAGTTGCCTGGCAGTCCTGCTGGTCTATTAGGATTCAGTAGTGTCTGAATAATGCCAGAAACAAGCATGAAGCTAATCTTTCAGATCTGACAATGATGTGAGAAACATCTGATCTACTGCATGCTTGTTCAGGGTTTATGGCAAAAAGTATTAGATTTAGAGGATTAGCAGGATAGCCAGGCAACTGGTATTGCTTAAAAGGAAATAAATATGGCCGCCTCCATTATCTCTCTTGCTTCAGTTGCCCTTTAACCCTTGAGGTACAACAGGTTAAAGTACAAGTACATAGAACACCCACTGGGACATCCACGTCACTGCCCATCAACCTATCAAAGTCCCCCTGCCCCCCTCCCCCCAACACCACCTTAGACCAGATACCAGCCAAGGGGAAGAGTCGTTGTAACCCGCCACTAGTTTAGTTCATATAGTTATGATAAGGATTCTTTTGTTATTTAAGGCAGATAACCATTCCAGTAGATTTCTCAATAAAGGATATTTATATTTTTTACACAGTGCACAGAGCAGACTTCCGTGGTTGGCTTGTGGCTTAAAGCGGTGAGAGTCGTCCACTATGCCCTACATGTGTGCTGTTTCATTCCCATCTGGAGCACACCGTTTTTTGTACTTTTTTTTTTTTTCTTTTGTGTTTTCTCCTAGGTGATATTTTTGCACCTATATCAATAAAATGCCTTTTAGGCTGTAGACACACCGTGAGTGCTTTCTGAGAGCTTTTCTGACTATCAGTGCTTTCTGAGCATTTTTTTAAAAATCGCGCCCATTGACTTAAATTAAAATCGCGGTAAGAAAATGCTCAGAATAATTTTGACAGTACTTTTTCACCTACTTTTTGGAACATTTTCAATTACAAAGTGTGGAAAAGTTATTAAACAGAAGATGAAAAATGATCGCTTAGGAGAAAAAGTGAATTGAATTATCACACTTGTTAGTATGTTTGAGCACAGTAGTCAGTTATTTCATAGTTCAACAAAGCTAGGGTCATACACGAGTAGTCAGATGGCAGTGGTACAATGGGTCGAGACAAAGGCTTGGTCGTTTAACAGGCTGAGGTCATACACAAGTGGTCAGATGGCTGAAGTACAGAAGGGTGAAACAAAATCAAGGTCTAAAGACCAGCAAAGATCATACACGATCAATAAATCAGAATACTGGACTAACTGGAGTAGATAGATAGATAGAGCTCAAACAACTAACTAGACTAATCGCAATCTCAAATACAATATATAATGTCCCAAAGACAAAGTGCCCTGCACCGGCATACTGAATGCTATCACGGGCAAGGACTGACTGAGAGACAGGGGTTTATATATACCAAGCCCGCCCAAAGCCATTCCATCCCACAGCATCCAATCAGCACCAAGCTTCAGTGCCAGCAGACCAACTCTCAACTGACACCATCATTGCCGACGACGAGGGGCATAAGAGCAGCACTGAGCCACGCGCGCCCGTCCACCCGGGGATGCAGGGGAGACACGCACTCCCAGTCACCGCCGCAGGGGTGCTGGGGATGCCGCCAGACGAATAGGAAGAGGAAGCTCGCGGCCGCGCTCCGTCATCCGAGTCGCCCGAGCCATCGCTGGTACCGCTGACAGGTAAGTCCTTTACATGAATAGGGGCCCAGGTGTCAGAAATAATCATGCAAAGTATGTGGCTACTAAAAGTACATTCCAACTATTGGGGTGTCTATAGAGCTGTTAACTGCAGAAGAATATCTTGTAGGAAGCTAAAGAGTTTTGTTCAGCGTCGTGTTTATTGATGACGAATGAGGCGTTTTCAGGAAAATGTTTCTGCTCCTTTTGGAGAATTCTATCATTATTATTCATGAAAGAAGATGTGTGCCATGGAGCTTGGCCAGGAGAAGAAAAAAAGAAAACTGGTCTAATTTATATTTGCTTGTTGTAATTATTTATGTGTGGTGAAGCACTTCAAGAAAAAAGAGCCTGGAAAACTTAGATAATGTGAGGCTACTGAAGTGTGTCCGGCTTCCCACTTTTTTCTTCAGTGATATTAGCCTGCGCTTTCACAGATATTTCCATCCGGCTTCTCTGTGGCTCAAATTAGTGCTATTTAAACGCTGCAGAAGGTTAACATTCCTGCCTGCATCAATCTTCCCTTCATGTTCTGCTGGCTCGCTACCATATTGGTGTGATGCCTTTATATGCAAATTCCCTGACAGTTTGTGCGCACACATATTGCTTTTAGATAAGCTACTCGGTACTTTGATCACCTCTTTATTTTTGTTTGTTTTACGCTGAAATGTGTCTGCCAGTTCTTAGCGGAACGCAGTGTTCATTCCAGCAGAGAGGAGCAGGGGAATTGACCTGCATAACCATTGGTAATTTCTCTGTCTGCAAACAGCTGCGCACTTGTACAATATTTTCTGCAGCATAGAAAATAGCCATAAAAATAAAATCGAGGATTTATGTAAGACACATCATTTATTCAAATACCACCTCTCATTTCATGCAGTTAACCACTTCACAGCTCCAGTACAGTATATCTACTCCCCTGCAGACTTCATCTAACCGCCCAGGGGAGTAAATATACGTACTCCCGCTGCTACCACTGCTGAAAGCGCTCCCGCTTATTTGATGCGCTCGTTCATGTTGCCATCTGCCCGCCAGGAGATCAATGAATGAGAAAGCAATTCCTAATCATTGATCTAAGTCCCCGTAGCAATTATCGGCGCCTTTTATGAGAAGCTGCATGATCATTCTAATAAATAAAAGTTTCCCATTCTCAGTACACTTCCTGTAAGCATACATATTTCGCTTACAGGACATATAACAAAAAAAAGACTGAGGCCATCTTGTGGCCAAATAGTAAAACTACATCTAAAAGTACTTTTTTTAAATGCAAAGACCTGTTTTTACATTTTAAATTAACCCCTTACCTCCCACACTCCCCAATAGTTACCAACATTTATTTTTTTTGTAAAAAAAATACAATGAAATAAATTTACAATTATAAAAAATGCATTAATAGTTTTCTTAGGGACTGAACTTTTTTAATATGTATGTCAAGACGGTATAATACTGTTACTTTATAAATTATGGGCTTTTTATTAATGATGGATGCAAAACTGAAAAAAATGCATCTTTATTTCCTAATAAAATATTGGCACCAGATATTGTGATAGGGACATCATTTAAATGGTGTAATAACTGGTACAAATGGGCACATTAATTACGTGGATTTTAATTACGGTAGCATGCATTATTTTAAAATTATAATGGCCAAAAACTGAAAAATAAGGATTTTTTTTCCAATTTTTTTTTCTTATTTTTCCATTAACCTCCTTAGCGGTAACCCCGTGTGTGACACGGGGTAAGCCGCCGGAGGGTGCCGCTCAGGCCCTGCTGGGCCGATTTACTTAATTTTTTTTTTGCTGGACGCAGCTAGCACTTTGCTAGCTGCGCCAGCACCCCGATCGCCGCCGCCGTGCGCCCGATCGCCGCTATCCGGTGCGGCGCGCGCCCCCCCCCCCCCCAGACCCCGAGCGCTGCCTGGCCAATCAGTGCCAGGCAGCGCCGAGGGGTGGATCGGGTCTCCCAATGACGTCCCGACGTCGCTGACGTCGGTGACGTCATTCCGCCCCGTCGCCATGGCGACGGGGGAAGCCCTCCAGGAAATCCCGTTCTTTGAACGGGATCTCCTGATCGCCTATCGCCGGAGGCGATCGGCGGGGCTGGGGGGATGCCGCTGAGCAGCGGCTATCATGTAGCGAGCCCTCGGCTCGCTACATGATTTTAAAAAAAAATAATTAAAAAAAAACTGCTGCGCTGCCCCCTGGCGGTATTTTTCATACCGCCAAGGGGGTTAAAAAACATTTAGAATAAAAAAATTCTTGGCATAATGTACCACCCAAAGTAAGCCTAATTAGTGATAAAAAAAAAAACACCTTTAACACATTTCATTCTGATAAGTAGAGATAAAGTTATTGGCAAATAAATGGAAGGAGCTGAAAGATGAAAATTGCTTGGATGCTGAAGGGGTAAAACCCCTCAGTTGTGAAGTGGTTAAAGGGGCACTATGCCGAAAACTATGCTCTTCCACTATCCCCACCATCAGCTGTTTAAAGGACACATCTGAGCTCATTGAAAATAAAAAAAAGAATCCACTGACCTGGGGTTTCCTCCAGCCCATGTGCTCTTGCCACAGCTCCGCTCACAGCCGGTGGCCCGGGGTCCCTTCCAACACAGGATGTCCACTGCGTCTCTGAGTCGCACTGACATCATCCGGACTGTACTACGCAGGCGCAGTAGTTCTGCGCCTGCGCAGTACAGTCCGAATGACGTCATCACGACCAGTGAGCCGGATGCTGGAGCGCAGGAGAAGCCGACCTGGTGAGGTCGGCCTCTCCCCTGGAGGATCGGTAGCCACCAGAGCTGAGGCAAGGGCGGATGCAGGGGGCTGGAGACAGCCCCAGGTAAGTGTTTTTTTTATTTTTAAAGTGCTCAGACCTTCCCTTTTAATAGACAACATACATTTCTCCATAAAGCTTGTGTTAAAAAAAATAGCTCCTAACACCAATTCTTTTTTCTACACAGCCAATCTGTGCCATTAAATCAGCTGTTTCTGACGGGTTAGTGAAGCAACTAAGCTGTAAGCGAAGGGTTGGCTGTTCCCCTGCTCTCTAACTGCTATCAGCCTTCTGGTGTGGATTATGGAATAGCATAATTTTCACCACAGTTCCCCTTGAAAGGTAACCAAAAGTGAGAGGGATACAGAGTCTGCCGTTTTTACTTCCTTTTAAACAGTTTCAGTTGCGTGGCAGTCCTGCTGATCCTCTGCTTCTAATACTTTTAGCCATAGACCCTGAATAAGCATGCAGATCAGATATTTCTGACAAAAATCTGACTAGATTAGCTGCATGATTGTTTCAGGTATGTGATTCAGATATGACTGCTGGAATGATCAGCAGCAGGGATCACTGTAAGAAGAAAATGTTGAGCTTCTGAGAGGAACTGACGGTGAGGTTAGTATGTAATATTCATTTGCAGCTACGTCGTGTTTATTTTAAATAATTTTCCTCGCTTCAGGTTCCCTTTTAAAGGAGCACTATTGCAAAAAATTTCAAAATGTAAAATGCCTGCATACACACTATGATAAGTGCGTTTCTCCTAGATTTAAAATGCACTTTTTAGTATTTTTCTTCTTTGTTCCTGTCACTTATGGTATCCCATTTGGGACCGCCTGTAGTTAAAACTGTGCCGCACTTGTGGCTGCATAAGCCTGATGCAGCATCGTTTTTAACTACACTGGCTCCCTCCCATAGGACACAATAGTGCGTCCCTGTCGCCACTAAACTCTGTTGTCATTAGACAGACGAACTCCGTACGACAGTTAGGAGCTAATTTCAGTTACTTCTGACCCTGTGATTACTGTGAGCCAATTACATGAATCATACATTGAAAAATGAAAAAAAAAGTCTTTGGACCTTAAGGGGCCAGAGCCTTGAGCCCATTACTGAATGGCAGCTGCTCAGTCCAGCTGCCAGAATATTGTGCAAATGAGTTGTCAGTTCAGCCTTCATCTTTGTATAGATCATTTCCAGGGAGTGCTTTTGTAAAGAGAAAAGGAAATATGGAGAATCCCCTATGAGGTGATTGACTAGTCCAAAACCAGATTTTTACCACCTTTTGTAAGTGACCTCAACATATGAGAAAAGTAATTTATAGTGCATTTTACTCTGGGAGAAGTGCACTTTTTATAAGTATACTTTACACATGTATTTTATATTTGTATTTATTTTTGCGATAGTGGTCCTTTAAGATAGTTTTATACCGTCCAATACACTGTACTACACTTTATGTTTGCATCTTCAGAATGCATCTGCGAGTCGATTCAATTAACCTTTTTATGCTGCACATAATAACCTTCCTCTCAGTTTAATGGAGTCGAGCTGCAGAAGTATGTTGGCCGTATAGATCTGTTTATAAAACAAACAGCTGTGGAATCTTCCAGGAGACGTAATGGCTGACCCCGGGTGTCCTGCTCTTGGAATATTCCTGTAATTAGTTTTATTTCAATAAGCGTTTGAACTCTGATGAATACCTATTGCCTTCATATTAGCTGCCAGTAGACAGATCCGTGTCATGTGAGGTTATCGTCTACTTCAGGCAAGATTGTTTTTTTTGTTTCGTTATTACAAGCGTGTAATTCAAATACAATCCAATAACACAGTTTTTATCCGGTTATGCAGTGAAAAGGCTAATTTAAAAATGGCACAGTATGCATGAAAAATAATTAAGCACTTTACATTTTTGTGTTTTCAGGACATGGCATTGTTCAGAGGCTTAAATTACATTGCTATGGTTGCTGCATATTTCATGTGATTCCAGATGTGTTTCCACAAGATTGTATAAGTCTATAGACCATTTAATACCTGTACTGCAAGATGTAATTGTGTAAATCAAGGGCCTGGAGAAGATGAACTCACTAGTTGGATATTCTAATATGGTATTAATGGAATTAATTGTGTTACAAGTGTACTGTAGTATGTGACTTGTTTGCTTGTATCCATGCCAATAGCAAGCCTAGGTGTGACTTTATAAGATGCTTGTATCTGTTACCAAGAAAAGAGGATGCTGTGGATAGATAAAGATGGTTTATGAGATGCAAATATTTCCAACTTCAATGCAAGTGTCATGAAAATGTGTGCAGTTTGGAATTCGGTCAATAGAAGTTTTTTCTGGTTTTGCAAGCAAGCTAGGATTATTTGCACACTGGCCATCACAGGATATGGACACCCATATAGGTCTGCTCTGGTTATGCATTAAAGCTGTTGACCGGTCAATAGGGCTCATAGGAATTGCCATGGGCAGAACGGGGGACTTACTGTATTTGCCAAACTCAGCTCTCTGTGAAACTTGTCTCTCTTGGATAATTTGTTAAATGTGGCTAGAATATGTATGTTCATGTTTTAGAAGAAAGATCTCTCCCATCCCCAAAAATAATTTTAAGATGTTGATTGAGTTTACTGGTTCTACAGACTACAAACCCTCAAGGAAAAGCCTTTCATGCTTTGATAAATAAAATGTTACCTTCTTAAAACAGAAGGTATTGGCAATAATTCAGCTTTAACCTTTTGTTGTTTTCTGTAATCACAAGCATGGGTTGTGGTGACCAACAGACACCATATGCAGAGCGTACAGCACTCCCCTCTCCTGGATCCTGTCAGTCGTAGCCCATCTTCTTTGGGTCTTCCGAGGTTCCCAGTCTATTGGGTGAGACAACCATCTGTCATGTGATGACAGATGGCAGTCTTACCATAGAGCTATAGCGCCCCCCCTAGGACAGGAAGAAATGCGGCGATGAATGCTGGCAAGGTGAGATCTGTGCAGGGGCTGTGGGGGGAAGTCTTTGGGGAGTGTTTGTTTTCTGTTTTGTTTTGTTTTTTCTCTGTATTGTAGGATCTAAAAGCAGATAAAAATTGCACCACTTTTAGACTCCAAAATCCGGAAAGAATCATACCGCCTAGGAGGTTAAAGGACAACTGAAGTGAGAAGAATATGGAGGCTGCCATATTTATTTTCTTTTGACCCTCTGATTACTGTGAGCCAGTAACAGTGATAAGGAAGTGCAAAAAGGAAAGAAATCGCTTTCGTTCTTAAAGAGAACCAGAGACGAAGCACCTTCATGTATTTTACCATATATATCAATGGGAACATGACAGTAAACGCCTACCTTACTCTCTGTTTCATTATCTTCTGCTAAATATGCCTGTTATCAGCCCTGATAAGAATCCCTGACTGAGCATTCAGTCTAGCTTTTCCCGGAATGATTATAGCAGAGTCAGTCTTCTGTGATGTCTTTTCAAGCCCAAGCCTGCCCCCTTGTGGCTCTGCTTTGCTGCATTGAGGACAAATAGCAGCAAATCAGAATCACAGAAGACTAATCATTTCGGGAAAAGCTAGACTGAATGCTCAGTCGGGGATTCTTATCAAGGCTGATAACGGGCAGATTGAGCAGAGAAGAATGAAACCGAGAGCACGGTAGGTGTTTACTGTCATGTTCCCACTGATATATATGGTAAAATACGTGAGGTTGCTTCGTCTCTGGTTCCCTTTAAATGGCTCATTGCCTTTGGTCTGAATTGAGTTAAGCTTTTGCCGGCTTCTATATGCTATATTATTAATCAATCATCACTTTTCAACTCTAAATTCATAACTAGCAGTTATATAAATACCACTTGCATATTTCTGCAGCTAGGGGTCAAAAGCATCCATTATTTTCTTCCAGGTTATTGTTAATTATGATACTAGTCATCATAGGATAGGCTGCATGCTTTAAAAAAAAATAAGTTCTATATATCAAATTGTTATAATTGCATTGATTTTAGAGGACCATTCAGTTGTGAGGCGGAGAAGACGAAGGCATAGGAACAAAGGAAAAGTGACTCCGTATTCTTCCAGTGACCATGGAAATGACTTGCAGCAAACCGAGCATGAGCCTGTGAAATCTGAACGTGGGTTCATCAATAAAAGTAAAAAGAGGAAATTGCAGAGGAAGAGGCAACGAGAAAGGCTGAAAGCTGCTGGTCTTTGGCCAAAGAAGAAATCAGTAGGGTTAAAGAATCCACCTGATGAAGAGTTGCTGGAACCTGGCACAGTGGAGAAATCCAGTGAAAATACAGAGCAAGAACAGAAGAAAACAGAGGACTTGCTGGACTTCCTTCAAGCAACTCAAGAAATCTACTTCTCTGAAAGTACGTTATTCATTGGTATTTCCTTCTGCTTTACTCAGATAATTTTGCTACTAACTTTATTTTAGGGCTAGTTAGATGGAGTATGTCAAGGAAAACCTGAATTCTTGTTGCAGGCAGTATTAGTGAGATCTGTTGTGTAGGTGGGTGTTCTGCGCACTTGACCATTCACGTGTGTGTTGAACTGGAATGAGGTGGGTCCACACTTTTTAAAAAGAAAGAACAGCGATAACGGGAGCCCAAATAGCGCAATAAGTCACTGGTATAGGAATAAAAGGATGGGCGTGGTACTCTCAAAGATGGGTTGCAGATGGAGCAAACAACCTCGACAGGCAGGTAGAGGTTCAGAAACTTGTCTTCACTTTGCTATTTCTATGTTTTGGCTTCTTGCAGCACTTGGCAATGCTATTGTCATGAGGAAGTGGGCGTAGACCCAGAGAGGTGCTTTGTGCTTTGGATTTTCACAGCTCTTGCACTGCTAGTGGCCTGAGGAAGTGGGTGCAGACCTATGAAGCGGGGTTGCCAGTGCAAAATAAATATGTTTCAATGAATTAGTGCCGTTACATAGGTAAGCCACCTCTTCATTTAATTTTAGTTGTTTTTAACCTAGTTTTATATTCACCTGAGCGCCTATTGCCATTTTGTGCGTGCAGGGGTGCCAGATTGCTTGGGAGAGAGAGATGTGGTAAAAGTACTCAAACATTGGGCCAGGCCGAGGCAGAGGCGAGAGAGGCTCCAGCCTCAGGGCGCAGTGTAGGAGGGTACGCACAACTCACTCAGCTATCATTCCCCTATTGTGTTTAAAGCAGAGAGGAATAAGAAAAGGGGCTAAATGGCAGTGGCTGCAAGCCAGATAACTAGAGATTAAGGTGTTGGGGGGATTGGGGGCCCTGGGGCACCTTTTAGTCTAATAGCAATCAGTGTGTGACGACTGGGGTGGGAGGGATGGAGGGGTGCGCTTTGATGTCTTAGCCTTGGGTGCTGGAGGACCTTTTCCCAGCTCTGAATTTGCCTCACAAGGCTACCACAAGTGTCTACAACTGGGGCATTGGCACCTCTCTTCATATCCTATGAACACTTTTCTTGGAAATTGTCTGTTTTCTTATGTGTATGGCATTAGTCTCAAAACTGAATTCTGTATTAAAGAGAACCCGAGGTGGGTTTGAAGAATATTATCTGCATACAGAGGCTGGATCTGCCTATACAGCCCAGCCTCTGTTGCTATCCCAAACCCCCCTAAGGTCCCCCTGCACTCTGCAATCCCTCCATAAATCACAGCCACACTGCTGACAAACAGCTTGTCAGAGCTGGCTGTGTTTATCTCTATAGTGTCAGTCTGCTGCTCTCCACGCCTCCTGCAGAACTCCAGTCCCCGCCTGCATCCCTTCCCTCCCTGCTGATTGGAGGGAAGGGACGGGGGCAGGGACCGGAGCTATGCAGGATGCGGGGGAGCAGCTGAGACTGACACTACAGATGTAAACACAGCCTCACAGCACGGCTGTGATTTATGAGGGATTGCAGAGTGCAGGGGGACCTTAGTTGTGTTTGGGATAGCAACAGTGGCTGGGCTGTATAGGCAGATCCAGCCTCTGTATGCAGATAACATTCTTTAAACACACCTCGGGTTCTCTTTAAAGGGAACCTGAAGCGAGAATTCTTATAGAGGTTGCCATAATTATTTCCTTTTAAAAAATACCAGTTGCCTGGCAGCCCTGCTTGTCTATTTGGCTGCAGTAGTGTCTGAATAACACCAGAAACAAGCATGTGGCTAATCTTGTCAGATCTGTCATTAATGTCAAAAATGCCTCATTTGCTGCAAGGGTCTATGGCTAAAAGTATTAGGGCCCGTTTCCACTTGTGCGGTGCGGAATCGCCGCGGATCCCCCGCTGACGAAATTGCATGCGGGTGCGATTCCGCATGCGTATTTTACTTCGATTTCGCATAGGTTACTATTGATGTGATTTTAACCATGTCACTGCCTGTGTGATTTAACATTAGTTCCTATGTGAAATACGCATGCCAAAACCGCATGCGATTTCCCTATTAAATACATTAGCGGCGATTCGCATAGCGGTGTGCGGGATGCGGATTCTGACGGCTCTTCCGTGCAGATTTCTCCCGCACAGAAAAACGCTCAGGATTACTGACAAGTGGAAACAGGGCCATCCACTTGTATTGGCTATGCAAATCCGCATGCGGATAACGCATGCAGATTCTCGATAGTGGAAACGGGCCCTTAGAGGCAGATGATCAGCAGGATAGCCAGGCAACTGATATTGCTTAAAAGGAAATAAATATGGCAACCTCCATATACCTCTTACTCCAGGTTCCCTTTAAGCCTGTTCCTTCCTGCTTCACTAGGCTACTCCCATTGGCCAGCCATCATTATCTATTGTCATGTGATACTGGTGGCAGGATTAGTCTTCAGCTAACATTTTTCCTTTGTTATAATGTGAGTTTGAAACAAGGCAAATGTTTCAGGTAGAACAAAGGTTATGTTCCCAAACATTAATTAAAGATGATCGAAATTTATACAGTGTGGTTCGAGGCCAATTAAAAATTCACTTCCTAATGTCTTTGGTTGGCCCAATTCCAAGCTGCATACAATTTGCAATAAATCTGCATGCATGCAAAAATTATTTGCATGTTACTGACCATCTCTAAAGATGAGGAAAGTAAATGGAGGGCACAGACTTCCTGTTCTCAAGTTATTCCATTAGAAATTTCCAGAACACAAAAGAAAACAGTCCTTATATGGATTGTATCTGTACATGCAGTTAGCTTTACTGATGATAGTGTAGAGACGGACTGCATTCAGTTAGCTGTACTGCCAGGTAGTGTTTAGGGGGGATAGGGATTAGGGTAGGGAGTAAGGGACTTAGGGACTTAAGCCCTGATTCACAAAGCTTTTCTGTTAAATTATCTCACATTATTTATTAACTCACAAATGATCTCTCCTTAAATGACTTAACTCATGGTTTACCTCTCTTTATCTAACTTAACTCATGGTTTAGCTCGCCTTATTTGACATAACTCATGAATTATCTCAACTTTTTTGACATAAGGAGAGCTAAACTGTGAGTTATCTATTTATCTTATGAATTATCTCTCCTTGTTTATTTCCTGCATTAGCACTCCTTACAGTTAAGGTGAAAAATAAGTAACCTTTGTGAACCAACCCCATTGTTTGTGACAGAGTAAGTGCAGCACTTTAAAGAGTTGGTTTCTAGGCATGTTGTCAGGCTGGCAGCAGTACTGGCAGTACAGAAATGACCTGCTAACAGTGGTGCTCACCGCCAGGTCGTGATCACGCTTACGCGTGGATTCACGACCATTTTGACGCATTCCGCCTCGGACACGCTAAGCCGTGAATAGATTTTCAACCACGAAAATCTACTTCGGCTTCGTGTGAATGCGGACAGAAATCCGCATTCACGCTCGTGAAACCCGGCGCTGAAGTCGTGGTTTGCGGAAATGCGTCAAACTATGCGGAAGTGACACATTGCAGGCCAATCAGAGTGCCCCAGCCAGGCCCTAGCAACCAATCACAGGAGGGGAGCTATGCCCTCCCCTCCTGAATATAAAGTGGCGGCCATGATGGAAAAGCTCTGTCCTTGCTAGACTGTGGTGCTGAGAGGATTATCTCCAGGCCATTGTTGTTTGAGCAAGTGCATTTATTGTGTTAAAAACAAAGCGTTTTTTTTTTTGCTAACACTGCTCTTATACTGTACACAGTTAGCTAGTCAGTGAGTGATTGCTATAGTTAGTTGTAGTCAGTGTAGTGTAGTGGGAGTGTGGGAGTCTAGTGATTATTTAACTGTGTGTAGTGCAGGCAGGTTCAGTGCTGCAGTGTAGTCAGTGTAGTGGGAGTGGGGATTATCTGTGTGTAGTGCAGGCAGGCAGGTTAGTGCAGCTGCAGTGTTCACTTGTATATTCCAGTGACAGTTATACACTTGTACTATTTGCAGGCAGCCAGTCACACCGCCGGCGCCGCCACTCTCTGCCAGCGCTGTTCATTCATTTTGTCAGTGACCTTGTGCCGTGCCCAGTGCCCACTGCTCGCTCGCTGGCATATGAGCATCTCATTACACAGTGTGACATCCTTGTGTGCCCACTGCATCCTTCAGTGACCTAGTTGTATATCCAGTGCCCACTGCTGTGCCCACTGCATCCTTCAGTGACCTTGTACTGTGCCCACTGCATCCTTCAGTGACCTAGTTGTATATCCAGTGCCCACTGCTGTGCCCACTGCATCCTTCAGTGACCTTGTACTGTGCCCACTGCATCCTTCAGTGACGTAGTTGTATATCCAGTGCCCACTGCTGTGCCCACTGCATCCTTCAGTGACCTTGTACTGTGCCCACTGCATCCTTCAGTGACCTAGTTGTATATCCAGTGCCCACTGCTGTGCCCACTGCATCCTTCAGTGACCTTGTACTGTGCCCACTGCATCCTTCAGTGACCTAGTTGTATATCCAGTGCCCACTGCTGTGCCCACTGCATCCTTCAGTGACCTTGTACTGTGCCCACTGCATCCTTCAGTGACCTAGTTGTATATCCAGTGCCCACTGCTGTGCCCACTGCATCCTTCAGTGACCTTGTACTGTGCCCACTGCATCCTTCAGTGACCTTGTACTGTGCCCACTGCATCCTTCAGTGACCTAGTTGTATATCCAGTGCCCACTGCTGTGCCCACTGCATCCTTCAGTGACCTTGTACTGTGCCCACTGCATCCTTCAGTGACCTAGTTGTATATCCAGTGCCCACTGCTGTGCCCACTGCATCCTTCAGTGACCTTGTACTGTGCCCACTGCATCCTTCAGTGACCTAGTTGTATATCCAGTGCCCACTTCATCCTTCAGTGACCTTGTACTGTGCCCACTGCATCCTTCAGTGACCTAGTTGTATATCCAGTGCCCATTGTTGTGCCCACTGCATCCTTCAGTGACCTTGTACTGTGCCCACTGCATCCTTCAGTGACCTAGTTGTATATCCAGTGCCCACTGCTGTGCCCACTGCATCCTTCAGTGACCTAGTTGTATATCCAGTGCCCACTGCTGTGCCCACTGCATCCTTCAGTGACCTTGTACTGTGCCCACTGCATCCTTCAGTGACCTAGTTGTATATCCAGTGCCCACTGCTGTGCCCACTGCATCCTTCCGTGACCTAGTTGTATATCCAGTGCCCACTGCTGTGCCCACTGCATCCTTCAGTGACCTTGTACTGTGCCCACTGCATCCTTCAGTGACCTAGTTGTATATCCAGTGCCCACTGCTGTGCCCACTGCATCCTTCAGTGACCTTGTACTGTGCCCACTGCATCCTTCAGTGACCTAGTTGTATATCCAGTGCCCACTGCTGTGCCCACTGCATCCTTCAGTGACCTTGTACTGTGCCCACTGCATCCTTCAGTGACCTAGTTGTATATCCAGTGCCCACTGCTGTGCCCACTGCATCCTTCAGTGACCTTGTACTGTGCCCACTGCATCCTTCAGTGACCTAGTTGTATATCCAGTGCCCACTGCATCCTTCAGTGACCTTGTACTGTGCCCACTGCATCCTTCAGTGACCTTGTACTGTGCCCACTGCATCCTTCAGTGACCTAGTTGTATATCCAGTGCCCACTGCTGTGCCCACTGCATCCTTCAGTGACCTTGTACTGTGCCCACTGCATCCTTCAGTGACCTAGTTGTATATCCAGTGCCCACTTCATCCTTCAGTGACCTTGTACTGTGCCCACTGCATCCTTCAGTGACCTAGTTGTATATCCAGTGCCCACTGCTGTGCCCACTGCATCCTTCAGTGACCTAGTTGTATATCCAGTGCCCACTGCTGTGCCCACTGCATCCTTCAGTGACCTTGTACTGTGCCCACTGCATCCTTCAGTGACCTAGTTGTATATCCAGTGCCCACTGCTGTGCCCACTGCATCCTTCAGTGACCTTGTACTGTGCCCACTGCATCCTTCAGTGACATAGTTGTATATCCAGTGCCCACTGCTGTGCCCACTGCATCCTTCAGTGACCTAGTTGTATATCCAGTGCCCAATTGCTGTGCCCACTGCATCCTTCAGTGACCTTGTACTGTGCCCACTGCATCCTTCAGTGACCTAGTTGTATATCCAGTGCCCACTGCTGTGCCCACTGCATCCTTCAGTGACCTTGTACTGTGCCCACTGCATCCTTCAGTGCCGTTGTACTGTGCCTGGTGCATCCTTCAGTGACCTTGTACTGTGCCCACTGCATCCAGTGATTCATTACTAGCAACATGTCTGGCAGGGTTTCGCGGGGTGAGAGGAAAGGGAGTTCAATTGCCTCAGCCACTTCTGGGACTGCTCCACGTCCAGGGAGAGGACGCCCAGCTGTACAGCTGTACGTGGTCGTGATGCAGCAGAAAGGGGGGCAGCAAAGCCTGCGGACGCCATTGTCCAAATATTTTAAAGTTTCTGGTCCCCGTGTGGTGGTTGAGCAAATGGAACCTGACGTACTCATGAACATCATGACTTCCTCCCAGACCTCTACTGTGAGCACCACTCCAAGCAGCAGCAGCAGCCAACGTCCCACGCTTGTTGTGACATCCACCCCAGCACCCACTGGTCAGCAGCCCTCCCAGGATGACAGCGTTCTGTCCCTCAGTCCGGCTTCTGGGAACCTGCTGATGCAAGAAGCTCAGGACTTACTGGGGACCGATGTGGCAGAGATTGAGATCGGGCCACAATCACAAGCGTTGTTGAGTTCTGGTGATGAAGAAGAGGGGTCTGTGTCTGGGGATGTAGGGACAGAAGAGGAGGCGGGGGAGTCAGAGGAAGAGCTGGATTATGATGATGCTGCTGATGATGACGACGTTGTGGACCCTAACTATGTGCAGCCTGCTGAGTCCGTGGAAGAATGGTCAGAGGCAGAGCAGGATGACGAGTCACCTCGGCCTAGGCAAGGATATCGCCATATGTCAGGCAGGGGCATCGGCAGCAGTGGGCGTGGAGGAAGTAGACAGGACACTGCTTCAGCCGGCACCACCACCATGCAACCCCCGGCAACTACTACCACACATTGTTCCGCTGCACCCTCTGCTAGTGGGGGCCGCAGTAAATTAAAGTCACCAGTGTGGGATTGCTTTGAGGAATGTACTGATGACAAAAGGTATGCGGTGTGCAGGTTATGCAGCAAAAGATTGAGCCGTGGGAAAAGTCTGAGCAAGATGGGTTTCTCATCCCTCCAGGGCCACCTGAGAAGCCGCCACTGCCGCGAGTATGTGGACTTTAAGAGGAAGCAGGCACTGCTGGCAGGGGTTCCTGAGAGCAGAAGGCCCACCAGCGCAGCAGCATCATCCCTCCCTCAGGGTCGTGAATCCCCCACAGCAGCAGCAGTAGTAGCACGCAAGCGCTCTTCCACCTCGGCTACTCAGGACACAGACATTGAGGCTGGCAGCCAGTGTTCGTCTCTCTCCTCTGTCTCCCCTGCATCCCAGCGTCGTCAGACCCTGCTGAGCGACACCTTTCAGGGTCTGACCAAGCCTCTGCCTCCAAGCCACAGGCGGATCCGCAAACTAAATGGCTTGCTGGCCCGGGCCATGGCATCACAGCTGCTTCCCTACTCCCTGGTGCAGGAGGGGAGCGCCAAGCGGACGCTGCTCCAATTTGGCATCCCCGAGTGGCAAGTCCCCAGTCGCCACTATTTCAGCAGGAGCGCGATCCCAGCACTCCACAAGTTTGCGGTGGAAAACGTGGCCCGTTCCCTGGACTACTCTGTGGGCAAGCGGGTCCACGTGACCATGGACTCGTGGAGTAGCAGATTTGGGACAGGTCGCTACCTGTCCTTTACGGCCCACTGGGTGACACTGATGGAAGGGAGGGAGGACAAGATCGCATCAGCCCAGCTAGTGGTGCCACCACGCGGGATCAGGGGGGATGCAGAAGGGTCCTGTCACGACACTCCCTCTGCACCCGGAAAGCAAGCCCGCCTCGGCAGCAGCAGCGCCAAGCCTCGGCACTGCCAAGCCCTTTTAAAATTGGTGACCCTGGGGAAGGAGAGGCTTACGGCCACCAACGTCCTGGCCGCCCTCAGGAAGCAGGAGCGGAGGTGGCTGACCCCCAGAGGCCTGGAAGTGGGGTATGTGGCAGCCGATAACGGGGCCAACCTGGTGGCAGCAGTGCAGCAGGGAAACCTCCAGCACATCCCCTGCTTGGCCCACGTGCTCAATCTTGTGGTGCAGTGCTTCTTGCGCACCTACCAGGGGATGAGCGAGCTGCTGCAGGATGCCCGGGCGGTGGTACGCTTTTTCCGCCTGTCAGCCACTGCCTCTGCACTCTTGTCCACCTTACAGCAGCAGTATGGAAGGCCACAACACCGGATGATCATCGACATGCCAGTTCGCTGGAATTCGACTCTGGCCATGTTGGAGCGGCTGTGTCAGCACAGGCTGGCTCTTAGGGCCTACATGCTAGACCCAAGTGTCCCCAGCAACCAGCAAGTCCCCATGATTACTGCCACTCAGTGGACACTGATGCAGCAAGTATGCCTGGTGCTGAGTCCCTTCCTGGAGGCAACCAAGATGGTCAGTGAGGAGCGGGCCTCTGTGTGCCAGTGGGTGCCCTTGGTTTGTCTACTGGAGCAGGCAATGGACAATTTAATTGAGCGTGGGGATGAAGCCCTGAGGCAGTTGGAAGAACAGGAGCAGATGGCAGCACAGTCCAGCTCAGAGGAGGGCTCACAGCAGGTAGTGGAAGAGTTGGAGGTCCCTAACCTGAATGAGGAGGAGGAGGAGGAGCAGAGTGCAGCAGGCGTTGTACGTGGATGGCAGTTTGAGGAGGACAACGACATGGCACAGGAAGAGGACAGGCATGCGTTATGGGACAATGGCGAGGACGAGGAAGATCTTGCTGGCAGGGCCCACTTGTTTCCCATGGCTATGCACATGTTGCGCTGCCTTCGCAGGGACCACCGGGTGATCCAGATGCGTTCAAGGGAGGACATCTGGATTACCTTGATGCTTGATCCCCGTCTGAAGGGGAAGCTGGGAGACTTAATGACGCCATCCACCACCGAGCAACGCACAAGGGAGTTGGAGGCCCTTGTGCGCAGACTACTGGAAGCATTCCCCCAGCCTTCCACCCCCACTGTAACTGCTCTGCCAAGCCAGCAAGAGGTGCCTGCCATTGCCACTAGCAGCACAACAACAACCACCAGCAGCAGCAGCAACTGGCGCCCGGAGACCTGAAGAGCCTAGGCAAGAGCCTGTATGCAGTGCAGCAGCCCAGAACAGAGGTGCCCGCCACAGCATCCACCACCAACCAGCACAAGCAACGACTGACCACCATGGTGTCTGACTATATGGGGTCATCCAGCGGGCTCAATGACACCGACAGCCCCGTGGACCCCTTGGAGTACTGGGTCAAGAGACTGGACATCTGGAGCGAGCTTTCCCAGTACGCCCTGGAACTCCTATCCTGCCCTCCTTCCAGTGTCCTCTCAGAGAGATGCTTTAGTGCGGCCGGTGGCGTGGTCACAGAGAAGCGCTCTCGGCTCTCCCACGCCTCTGTGGACAAACTCACCTTCCTGAAAATCAACCAGGCTTGGGTGGAAGGTGAGTTCCTGGCCCCTATTGTCGGACACAGGGGGACATGAAGTGGCTGCTGCATGTGCTGTTGTTAACTATGCCTGCCTTTATAAAGACAGTTACTACCTGCCTAGTGCCTACCTTGGTTAATTTTTTGGTGTTATGGTACTACTACCAGTAAGTTGCCATGGTCCTCCTTCTGAGCTGCTGAACTGACCGCCCGCTTTGTCCTCCTGACTCAGTCGCTACTACACTCTGCGTTCACACTGCCCGGGTCACTGGGTGCATTTAATTTTTTGGCCAGCACTATGACGCTGTGCTGCTACTACTACCACCAGTATGTTGCCATGGTCCTTCTGTGCTGCTGCTGCTGCTGCTGAACTGAACGCCCGCTTTGTCCTCCTCCTCCTCCTGACTGTCGCTACCACGGTACCACCAATGTACTCTGTCTGCGTTATCACTGCCCGGGTCACCGGGTGCATTTAATTTTTTGGCTAGCACTATGACGCTGTGCTGCTACTACTACTACCAGTATGTTGCCGTGGTCCTTCTGTGCTGCTGAACTGACCGCCCGCATAGTCCTTCTCCTGACTCAGTCGGTACCACCATGTAAGGCTTGGTGGTGTATTCTCCACAGTCAGCATGCAACGCATGAGCTGACGTGGAGGAGGTACACACACTAGCACAAAGGAACAGGCTATCCCTAGTATAGTGGAGGGGAGGACTGACTCCAATAGGAGATTGTGGCGCACAGAACCGGTGCAGATCTGACAGCCACAAACAATGCTTTCGTTATAACGTCTCAGCGCAAAGTAGCGCTGAGCGCATAAACCAGAACTGAGGAGATCAGGACAGGTAGACAGAATGAACGCTTGCTAGCTAGCGGCTACTTAGCGACAGCAAGCGTCCAAAACCAGACAGACTGGAATGAGGCAGCCAATGCGTTGCGGCGATGGCATGCCTCACAAAGACAGGACAGGATAGTCAGGATCAGATTCAGGGGCACTAACAAGACAGGACAAATCTTCTGATGTGTGCACTGAACCAGATAGGGACTCCACAACTACCTCTGGACTGGACCGAGACTCATTTAATACACTGGATTGGAGCTCATGAGGCGCTGCAGAACAAGTCAGTATTGCAGCAGCCCCCACTGGACTAGGCAAAACTGAGGAATTCCCTGGACAGGAAGGGGACTCTGGAACCTCTGCCACAGCGGCCAGAGAACCAGAATCTTTCAGGATACAGGGCTGGGTTTCAGGAACACTCATCAGACCAGACTGAAATTCTGAGATTTCTATTATTTTGACCAGAGAATCAGAATTATCCATGTTACAGGGCAAGACTTCTGAAACATTCAGAGGACAGGGCTGGAGTTCCTCGGCTGTTACAACACTGGAGAGGGACTCAACAACATTGGTTAAATCAGACTGTGTACAGGGCAAGGTATCTAACACAATTGCTGACGAGGACAATATTTCAATGGCTTCTGCTTTGCTGGGCAGAAATTCACCAAGTTTTATTAGAACAGACTGTAATTCCAAAACAGCTGCTAGACAAGTGAATATTACTGTAACACCAACTGAGGTAAGCAGTGCCTCAGACTCCTCTGCTAGAGGGTTTGAAATATCCAAAGTACTGGGTGAAGCATAGGACTCTGCGACCACAGCTTCACTGGACAGGATCACTGAACAGTCCATATTGCAGGGCAAAACCATGGAAGCACCTGCTGGACAGCATAATGATTCTGTGACCTGAGTTTCATTGGAGAGATCTACTGCACAATTCATGGTACAGGGCAAATTTATTGGAACATTTTCTGAACAAGGTAATAATTCTGTGATTTCAGGTTCACAGAGCAGATGCTCTGAGCTATTCACGAAACTAGAGCGAGGTGTAGAAACAGGAAAATCAAGACACAATGTTTGCGCATCTGAATCACCATTCAATTGTAAAATTGAAAAATTCAGATGCTGGGGTTCTGAGGTTTCTGGACAGGATTGCTGGGACTCGGAAACTGATGTAGTGCATCTATTGGCATCTGCTGGATCAGACAGGAGTTGAACTTTATTAACACGGGTAATTTCTGCAGAAGTGTTTGCAGAGACAGGCAAGATTTTTCTGGTGTCTGTTTCACTGAACAAAGACTCATGAGTACTGGCTAGGCTGGACTCAGAAGTCAGCAGGACCTCTGGATTCTCTGCTGAGAAATTTGTGCAGTGCAAAGTTAAGAAAGTATCAGTGGCTTCTGTTTTACTGGGAAGTAACACTGAGTTATCCATGGTACAGGGTGGAGTTACAGGAACATTCACAAGACATGGCAGGGACTCAGTAACTGGAGAAGTGGGACAGTCTCCAATTGACAGTGTGTCTTCCCTGGTATCAACTGATTGAATCGCATAAAAATCATCCAAAATCATTTTCCACACATCGATCAATGGAGCCACAAAGTCATACCCACACACACCAGTTTTTATTAGGTTATAGGCAGACTTAATGCATGCATTCAATACTAATTCACTTTTTGCACTGTAAAATTGACAAAATGAACTTGAATCATTCTTCCATTCATTGACCAGAGCTTCCATCTCTCCTTTCTCAAATGGAGGATTCCAAGCATACTTAACAGGCAGATCACAGTTTGCAGATATGATTGTGGCAGGGACATATATTGGGTTAATTAGCAGGTGATTGGCAGATTCCTTATTCTTAAGAATCTCTAATACCTGTAGCAAGTGTTGAACTGTAGTGTATGCAAACTTTCCTTGCTTCACAAATAAGTTGATTTGTTCAATACTCTGTAATATCTCCTCATAATCATACTCAGATAATTCTTTTAAACAAAAATCTTTATTTTCCCTAGCCAGTGATGAAAGTTCATTAATAGTTTCATAAGTCCATTTAACTCCCCTGAAAGACAATTGCATTTCATTATCTGTTAATGGCAGAATCTCATTATAGGTCTCAGTCGCTAAGGATAACGACTCTGCAGATCGGACACGTTTCTTAGAACGTTTGCGTTTTGCCTTAGACCCTGCTGTTTTCCCTGCTGTTTTTGGTGATTTATTCAAGGCTGCAGGAAAATTATCAGGAACACTCTCTGCTTGCTGATCATTTTTGCAAACAATTGAAGGAGCAGCTGATTGGCCTGCTGCCAGGAGTTCATTTAGAGGAAAAGGCAATGGATCTATGCGCAACCAGTTATGGATCACAAACGCTAGAAATTCCAGCGGTCTCTCATTCAAATCGGAATGATTGAGAACATCACATGCCCACTGAAGCAATTGCCCTTTAAACAAAATATAAACTAGCTGGAGTGCCCAGGTTAAAACAGGAGTCGCTTGGAGATCGGGATTGGCCAGGAACCTGGCACATGCAGAGAAAAACTCATTTTCTGTTTCATGGTTAAGTTCTTCAAATTTCTTAAAGGAACAGGAACCATAATTAACTGTGTCATACTTTCTGGGAATCCCCCCCACAATGGGGATTGGTAATGGGGTTTTCATAATGTAAGGCTTGGTGGTGTATTCTCCACAGTCAGCATGCAACGCATGAGCTGACGTGGAGGAGGTACACACACTAGCACAAAGGAACAGGCTATCCCTAGTATAGTGGAGGGGAGGACTGACTCCAATAGGAGATTGTGGCGCACAGAGCCGGTGCAGATCTGACAGCCACAAACAATGCTTTCGTTATAACGTCTCAGCGCAAAGTAGCGCTGAGCGCATAAACCAGAACTGAGGAGATCAGGACAGGTAGACAGAATGAACGCTTGCTAGCTAGCGGCTACTTAGCGACAGCAAGCGTCCAAAACCAGACAGACTGGAATGAGGCAGCCAATGCGTTGCGGCGATGGCGTGCCTCACAAAGACAGGACAGGATAGTCAGGAAATAGCAGGATCGAGATAGATGAACGTAACACAGATAAACATACAATAAGTATGTTTTCCTAGCGTATTACAATTACAGCTATCAATGAAACTATTTGTAAGGTCTGACTAACATATGTATATATCGGCAATGAACCGATATATGACATAAGCAGGAACGCTGACTAGGACTGGAGTAATACAGGGAACAGGACTCAGAAGGATTCGCTATCTCTTCGCAGAGATGAACGCAATCCACAAACAGTAACAGAACAGGATTCAGAAGGATTCGTTATCTCTTCGCAGAGATGAACGCAATCCACAAACAGGACCAGGAACAGGATAACTAGCTCAGCACGGGTGTTCACGGTACGCGCAAACTACCAAAACGTGCTGGAAAACTGACTAACTGAACACAGGAAATAAACAGTTCGTGTACGTATATATCAGCGACACTGATGTATCAACGTAACACGAATACAAGGAAAATAATAAACGTGCTGGTATGCATATATATTGGCAATGAACCAATATATGATGCAAAACCAGCAAAGTATCTTTAGAACAAGAAACACGATCGGGGGCTGAAGCGACAGCAAGACGGGCTTAACTGAAGCTATGAAAACCCAAGGAAACCCTGCAGGAAGCAGATCTTTATACTGAGGTCATCCAATGGGAGCAGACATGCAGATTCCCACACAGGTGAATGATAATCAGTCACAAGCTGACAGCAGGGAAAGACAGACAAAGCTATGCAGCCTGCATGGAAATAGATCAGAACTGCCTGAGCTGCAGCACTACTACTTCCAGCAACAGCTGCTGCAGCAGCGATCATCACACACCACTGCACTCTGCGTTCACACTGCCCGTGTCCACTGACAACTCTGCTGCGATGTCATTCCTAATTGCTGCAAAAAAAACAAAAAAAATTACAAAAACCTCTCTGGTGCCTTTTTGGCGTCAGCCACTCATCCTCCTCCAGCGGTACCTTCGCCGCCAAGTGCCATTGGAACTCGCCTTCACCTCTTTGACTGCTTAACGCGTATATCCCTTTTTAAAACCACGTATTACCAATTAATAGCCCCATTTAAAGTGTTGATTTCACGTTAAAATCCATTTTCTCTAGAAAAAAAAAATCTTTTGGAATTTTTTATGTTGAAGTTATGTTGCCCCTTATCACCTCGATAATCCATGCAATTTGGGGGATTGTAGCATGTATGGGGGCTTTGTTATTAACGTTAAAAGAAAAACCGCCTCCGGGCGGGAATCCACGCGTGATTACGCCTTTCACGGCAGAAAATCCGCGTGGTTGCGTGGACGCGGACGAAAATCCGCATGCGGCGGGGCCGAATGCTGATTTTTTTTTTGCAACCACGCGGATTGTCGAATTCGTGGATGAGGCACATCCGAGCATCCCTGCCTGCTATGTCTCGTTTCTGAGGGTACACACACCACTGCATGTAATGTTTGAGTACTTTTACCACATTTCTCTCTCCCAAGCTGTCTGGCTTTTTTGGGTCATTTTGTTATAGGCTGTTAGTGAAGGAGGAATGACCGTCATCTGGCTTTGGAATTACTGTGGCAGTTAGAATTTGCAATGACCTCTTTTATGCTGGCCACACTCACCAAGGAATCTTACGAACATGTAAGTAATATGTCATGTAACAACACAGCGCCAAGAACTATTGTCATAAGCATAAATGGGATTCCACCTCCAGAGATTGCACCTTCAGTCTGCGTTCCTATAGTGCAGCTTAATGTACCCAAACAGAGAAGCAGAGAGGGGTTTCTCTCAGTGGATATAAAATCAACTTTTATTCAAGCAAGGCACATCAGGTACAGAAACAGATCACTCACATAAGGAGGGTCCTATGCCTCTATAGGACCCTCTCTGGAAACTTTGCTTCCCACCCTTGTGGTACTCTGAACCAGAAAGCGATCAGTGGTGTCCAGCCCGCTCTCGTCCCGACTAATTTCGGACTCTTGATGATGACTGTGGCAGCTGCCGTTTGTTCTTTTTTTAGCAGGGCTTCACCCTGAATGCTACAGGAACAGGGTGGACGCAGTGAGTGCACACTGTGTGACAGGCAGCGTGCAGAGTGTGACAGTCACGGCGGGAAGCTTGAAAGCTTGGAGACAGCACAGTACTGATCCGTGGCTGCCTGCTGGGAGATTAGATAGTAAGATACTCCAAGCATGATCCCACCTCATGTGACCTCGCACAGCACTCACTGCGTCCACCCTGTTCCTGTAGCATTCAGGGTGAAGCCCTGATAAAAAAAGAACAAACGGCAGCTGCCACAGTCATCAGCAAGAGTCCGAAACTAGTCGGGACGAGAGCGGGCTGGACACCACTGATCGCTTTCTGGTTCAGAATACCACAAGGGTGGGAAGCGAAGTTTCCGGAGAGGGTCCTATAGCGGCATAGGACCCTCCTTTTGTGAGTGATCTGTTTCTTGTACATGATGTGCCTTGCTAGAATAAAAGTTGTTTTATATCCACTGAGAGAAACCCCTCTCTGCTTCTCTGTTTGGGTGCATTAAGCTGCACTATAGGAACGCAGACTGAAGGTGCAATCTCTGGAGGTGGATGGGATCCCATTTATGCTTATGACAACGTAATTCCTGGCGCTGTGTCGTTACATGAGTTTATGTGAAGGTGAAGAGGGTCTGTCCTAGTCACAGCAGCAGAGGTGGTTGCTGAGCGGCAAAGTTCATGTGATCATTTTGTATGGAGCGCCTCTTACCATATTTTTTCATGTATGTAATATGGATGGATTAGTATATCATAGTTTACTATAATGAGATTCTCCTGTATTTTAACCTCCCTGGCGGTATGCCCGAGCTTTGCTCTTGCTAACCGACGGGAGCTCAACGCAGAGTATAGCGCGCAGCGGGCATTTTTACTCGCCACCTGGGGGATCCACACTTTGGTAGCCCTTCTCCTTCCTTTCCTCTTGTGCTCTAAGGCTCTGAATCACTCTGGTGAGATCGCCCTCAGTGATCTCACTACAGAGTTACAGCGCCACCCGGAGGACAGAGGGAAAATTGCAGCGCTGCAGCCCAGGGAGGTGAGTGAGTGCTGAGGCTGCTGCAGGCATTCTGGCAGCATGATTTTTTTCCTGATTTTAGGGTCTGAAATGTGCTGAAAACCCTAAAATCTGAAATTACCGCCAGGGAGATTAAAATAAGGCAAAAGCTATAATGCAATTACATTGCATTAACATATCCATTAAGACCAATAAGGGAACTACTGATGCATAATCCTACTGCTTCTCATCTTTAAGGTAACCACATCATAATAGGGAAAAAGGGTATCAGAAAAAAACAATAATTTCAGTAGTAATCAATCAAAATTATGCTCTTTATTTATTAAAAATGGTACACATTGGTTAGCCACCTGTTAAAATTGACAACATTGCCACTTCATCCCTTACGTAAAATCCAACACACACTCGCATATCACACATGCCGGCCAGCATATCCTGAGGAGTAGCTCGGTCCGTCACATGCACCACTCGGTAGATGGATCCCATTCCAGAAGAAAATCAAGCAACAAGGTTTGTAACATCCCGGAAGTTTTACACAAGGAGTCCAATGTGTTGCAAATCAAACACATTCTTTAGCCAATACAGCGGTATAGCAATATAGAATGTCCCATGCTCCTACGCCAAATGTGCAGGCAAGGATGGATATGCGAGGTGTTGGAGGAGCCTACGCATTTCGGCCACTAGTCACGTGGGCTTCGTTAGGGCCAATAGGGTTCGAAAGAGTCGTCAGTCCTTTTTAAAGGGGAGCCGCAGAGCCTCACCTCCTTCATGCATAATTAATAAATTAAAATGAACAGTTAGGCCCTATTTTAAGACATGTAACAATATTTACACTGACACTTTAAAGGGAACCTGAAATGAGAGAACTAAATGGAAGCTACTGTCTTCATTCCCTTATAAATAATGCCAGTTGCCTGAGATGTAGGTTTTAGTTGTTTTTTGAGTCACTCACACACCTGCAACAAGCATGCAGCCAATGGTGTAAAAGCATCTGATCTGCATGTTTATTCTAGGCTAGTGACTTAACCACTTAAGGACCGGGCTTGTGTGCGCTGATCTGTGCAGCGTGGGCTCTCCAGCCCACAGCACAGATCAGCAGGCAGCCAGGGTGACCAGAATTCCCCCCTTTTTTTCCCACTAGAGGGATGTCCTGCTGGGGGGGTCTGATCCCCGCCGGCTATTTTCGTTCAGCGGAGGGGGGCTCCTCAAAGCCCCCCTCCGCAGCGAGTTTCCGCCTCCTTCCCCTTCCCTCCCCCCCTCCTTCCTACGAGCGGCACAGGACGGCGATCCGTCCTGCACCGCCTCTGATAGGCTTCAGCCTATCAGATGCCAGCGATCCCCGGCATCTGATAGGCTTTAGCAATCAGAGGCCGGGGATCGCTGATCTCCTTTACGGCGCTGCTGCGATTTCTTCCCCGCGTGTTTACATTTAGCCTGCGAGCCGCGATCAGAGGCACCCTCCGTGAACTGACATGGAACGGCCGCTCGCATGGTAACACCACTTCGACCTGCCGACGCCTATCGGCGTTAGGCGGTCGTTAAGTGGTTAAAAGAATTAAGCCTGTCACACACTGGCAGACTTTTTTCCGACTTGCCCAAAAGATAGATCCATGTCTGATTAACATCTGATCAGATCTATCATTTCCATGCAATCCATTGTTTTGTTTTTTTAATTGATTTAAGTATGAAATCTATTAAAGTGAATACCACTGCTCCTCGAGGTGTCCCCACTGCAAATGCTGCTCTCCCTGAAGCCCTATGCAGAGTATTAGTGCAGCTAAGCACTCTGACACTCCCCTCTCCAGCCTGCGCGCTCCTTCTTCTGTGCTGCTGTAAAGGCGGCATCATAAGGGAGTGCGCCAGCTTGAAGTGAGTGTCAGAGCGCTATGCACAAATACGCTAATGGCATCCCTCCACCCTGTACCTAAAGTGGAAGCTGCAGTGGAAGATATAAATGTGTTATTAAATGCTATGCAACATATTTATCTAGTTGGAATCAGCCCTAAGGCCTTGTTAAAAATACCATTGGCCATATTAAAGAGGAATTTTATTTTATTTTAATTTTTTACAAAACAAAGGAAATGTAAGTATGATATGAGGAGGAGAAGAAGAAGAGATAAGCAAAAGAGAGAACATAATCCTCGTACCCTGTCAGTGTGGTATAGAAAAAGTACCTCATGCAGCATGGGAATAATCATGTTTACTACTGGCACGCAGTATATTATGAAAATCAGGAAGTTATTACCCACAAGGCTGTGCATCCAAGACCGAATGTAAATTAGGTTTAGGGTTAAAGTCAATGAGTGGGAGGGATTTCACCTTTTTCAGCTTTATTTCTATTAGCTGTAGGGCTTTTTCCCCTCTGAGAACTGAATTTTCTCTGACAAACTTGCCATCTGCTTCACACTGGTGGTGAGTTCATTTCCACCTTAAAGAGGAACTTCAGCCTAAACAAACATACTGTCATTAAGTTACATCAGTTATGTTAATTGAAATAGATAGGTTATATAATCTCTTTCCCACCCTGTTTTAAAAGAACAGACAAATCTTTGTGAATTCATGAGGGCAGCCACTTTTTGGTTGAAAGGAGGTAACAGGGAGCATGAGACACTGTTCCAACTGTCCTGTGTCCTGATCACCCCTCCCAGTTGCTAGGCAACGAGAACAACAACATCAGAGATCCCATCATGCTTTTGCACAGTATCGGGGGAAAATGCCCAAGCTGTTTTCTTTGATGGGGCGGAGCTTAGCTTCTGTGCAGCCAAAAATGAGGCTTGGATAAGAAAAACAAAGTTCTCATGCTGTGAAACCGTTAGAGAAACACCAAGTCTTTTCAGTGCTGCTGAGTAGATTTTTAGTCTGGAGGTTCACTTTAAAGAGACTCTGTAACAACAAAAACCTCCCCTGGGGGGTACTCACCTCGGGTGGGGGAAGCCTCCGGATCCTAATGAGGCTTCCCACGCCGTCCTCTGTCCCACGGGGGTCTCGCCGCAGCCCTCCGAACAGCCGGCGACTGTGCCGACTGTCAGTTCAATATTTACCTTTGCTGGCTCCAGCGGGGGCGCTGTGGCGACTTTCGGCACGGAAATAGACGGAAATACCCGATCTCCGTCGGGTCCGCTCTACTGCGCAGGCGCCGGAAACTTGCGCCTGCGCAGTAGAGCAGACCCGACGGCGATCGGGTATTTCCGCCTACTTCGGCGCCGAGAGGCATCAGAGCGCCTGCGCAGGAGCCAGGAAGGTAAATAATGACGTCACCGCTGCCCGGACTGCACGGAGGGCTACAGCGAGACCCCCGAGGGACGCAGGACGGCGTGGGAAGCCTCATTAGGATCCTGAGGCTTCCCCCACCCGAGGTGAGTACCCCCCAGGGGCCGTTTTGGCGTTACAGTTCCTCTTTAAAGTTCCTGTTTAATAAAGCAAGCTTGCACAGGCCTCCTGCATTTTTTACTAAGATCTGTTCCTTTTTTCACTTCCTTCAGGCAAATTGAGATGTGCAGACACTACTCTGACCATTGAACTGATGCTAGAAATTATGAACCAGATCAAGAATGGCGCAGTCCCTTTTTCTGAAGTCTGCCTTTTACATCGCTGCAAGATTCTGCTTCTCCTACAGGATATTGAAAGATTAAAAGATTCATTGGATAGCTTCAAAGAAAATTCATCCATTCCTCCTGGTATGTATTTTTAACTGTTTGTATAATTTAGTGACATCAGTGAATTGCTCTCTGGATAAACAAATAATGTGTTGTAAAGATGTAATTTTTCCTTTTTTTTTCCAAAGTAGAAAACAAATGTTACCTTCAAAGTATCTAAGAAGCCTGTCATTCTATAATGTATGCATATCTGTTAATCCATACGAGACAGATGTTTAATACACTGGTGCTATACAGACTTAATAGAAAGTGCATACCCTGCAATATTGTTGTATAGGAGTCCCATTGTGATAGATAAGCATCAGAAAAGATTCTTTCCACCATAAGGTGATATTTCAGCTTTTGTTAATTCTGGTGTGGACTGGCTAATTCGCTGGACAAGGGCCGGTTCTCTCATGAAGCAAGGAGAAACACTGGCATCAGATGCAGAGATTACAGGGGAGGCATGTTTGTACAGTGTTTACACTTACAGCATGCTGTCAGAGTAGGAGGAGAAGCGAGAGGAGAACGAGCGAGAGGTGAAGAGGTCATCATTGGGAAAAAGCAGCTTGTTGTGCTGTGTGAGAAGTCTGAGGCTAGATTCACAGTGGGACGTTGCGTTTTGATGCCACGTTAAAGTCGCACCGCAAGCTTACAACGCAACGCGCCCAAAAAGTTGCAACGCAGCGTTACCGCCGCATACAGCAGATACCTAGAAAATACAGGCAATGAAAAGTATGCTTCCAAGTCATTACTGAGCATGTGCAAACAGTCCAACGCAGCTAATAACGTGTATAACGCACTGCATGCAGTACTTTTACTTGACGTGCAGCGTTAGACACCAACGCAACGTGTGCACTGTAAACAGGGCATTGATTTTTCATTGCAGTGAGTTATTCTGCATTAAATGCTGTTTTAACGCGCAACTTTAACGTCCCACTGTGAACTTAGCCTGACAGTGAATGAGAAGGGGGGAGCAAGGAGAGCAGCAGTGTTTCATTTGACTTGCACAGCAGAAAGGAGGTGGTGGAACTGCTGTCCTGACTGAGGAGAAATGGAGGAAGACCAACTAGCTGAGGGTGAGCAGTTTGTTTGTTTGTCACAGACTCGTAGCCAGCCAGTGTGTTATTATTGTGTTGAGCTGCAGCATGTAATGTCTCCCTTGCTGACATTAAAGCTGACAAAGAACATTAAATGAAGCAGAGAAAATTGTCGAGTGCTGTGCGATCATTCTAAATGGGGGGGGGGGGGGGAGCGCATCCTCACAAGTTTGCCTCAGGCAGCAAAAAGTCTAGGACCTTCCCTGCACTGGACTCTTATAAAATGACCTTGAAATAAAAATGTAAAAACGAGGCTGGTGAGATAGGAGAGCTGTCGGAGGGACCGCATCTGTTGGGGTATTTCAGCCAGCCAGTAAGTGCAAACAACTGAGATATGATCATTCCTGCCCTTCGCTATGGAGGAGGATGAGGGCACAGCAAAGAGTGATTGCTTGATTGAGGGAAATACTAGCAAGTGGTTGAACATCTGCAACTTAACCAGTCACAGTTTCCAAGAGCAGGGTGGGTTTTAAGATATTTTGTAAAAAAAAAAAAAAATCTCTGCATATTTCATTGTAAACTAGGAAAAATAGGTTGACGTGGTATTAATCCTGTATTTCTTTATTTCTTCTAGATCACAGAATGGCACTATATTCCCTGTTTTCCTACTGGATTACAAATATTTTACCAATAAAATAAAATAAAAATCTACATATCCGTTCTTATCTGTGTAAATTCTGACAAATTACGTTTGATACTGTTAGTATTATATATTTATATAGCACTGATATCTTCCACAGTGATTTACAGAGTATATAGTATTATTGATAACTGTCTCTCGGAGTCATAGGCGTCAATTCAGCAAAGGCTGTTCGATAAGAAAAAAATAGTTGGGAAAATACCACATTCGGTATTTTAGACTTTTTGTGTGCTAATTTGAGAATATTTTCACAGGTGCGGTAGAAGTTCTGTAATTTACCAAAGCCTAGTTGTCAGTAACAGCAGAGTCTGTGTTGTTACATGCTGTTCTCCGTGCATTGACAGCATTACTGTAGTAAGAAGCATCCTGACATCACAGATGTACATGTTTTGTTATTCTGCCTCTGCTCGCACTAAATCTAGTCTCCATTAGTCTTTCTTAACATTATATTTATTTGCCACGGCTTAGGTGAACTCCAAGATACTTTACACATGCCCTGCTTAGGTTATTTCCCCACTAGCTCCTTATTCCCCTCCACTAGCTCCTCCGCATTTTCAAACAGGAACTTAAAGAAAACCTGAACTGAAAATTAAAAGTTAAAATAAACATACACAAGTCATACCTACCTCCCGTGTAGTCTACTCCTCAATCTCTTTCTCCTTTCCTGCGTCCTGTTTGTCCACTGTGATCAAGGGAATTCTCTGTCCTCCATTTTGAAAATGGCCATTACCCCATAACGGCTTTCTGGTCAGCACACATAGGGAAACATAGACATTACTTGGCACAGCAGTTGTCCTCTCAGCTATAACTTACAGCAACTGATATATTTCAGTTCTGACAAAATGTTGTCAGAACTGGAAGCGATCATTGTCAGAAGAAAATGGTGAGTTTCTCAGAGGAACTGATGGCAAGCTAATGTAATGTTCATTTGAAGTTACCTCATGTGTTTATTTTAAATAATTTTACTCAGTACAGGTTCCCTTCAAGAGGTTAAACTGCCGAAGAGTGGCAGGGGAAGCCTGTTTTGTTTTCCGTAATCTCTCTGCTCGCTGCGTGGGTGGGTAGGAAACCTTCAGGTCCGTCTCTGCTTCTGTGAGTTCTGTGAGTCTCGCACTAATACCGACAGAAGAGAACTGTCGGTAATGGAACTGTGTTTTACCGTATGCTGTAACCTTGATGAATTTACCTCACTGCTCAGTAATTTCAGCTTTTCACACGGTAACAGTCTTATTGAATTGACACTTTCCTAAGTGATCAGTAAAATAAGCTGTTTTCAGCATTACCGAATGCGGTAATGCTTGGTGAATTGACGCCATAGACTTATGTCCCAACTCAAAAGGCCAACAGTTAACTGCTCAGTACATTTTGGAGATCTAGGCGATAGCTGAAGATATGGACCACTAGAGTTCCAGGGAGATCTATATAAGAGTGGAGACCACCATGGTCCAGGGAATATGATAGTGGGAGGGAGACCACCATAGAAAGCTATAGAGTGGGGAGGGGTTGTTATGGAGGCCCAACCAAAATAGTGCTGTGGGGCCCAGTGATTTATAGCTATGCCCTTTGAGACACTACCCTGTTGACCATCCCAGTCTGTCCTTCGAACGTGAATTTTTTTTAAATTTTTAATGTATGGCTGAGTCTGTTCTTGTAACCTGCTAATTTTGTCCATTGAAATATCTGCAACAGTGAAGTCAAATTAGAAGACAAAAAATTAAAACAATAAGGTTTATTCTATTCTTCCTCATGAAAACTGCAGCAGTAGTTCCTGTTACAGAAAGACCTAGAGCCTCTTTCCCCCAGTGGCATAGCAATAGGGGATGCAGAGATTGTGACCACGCTGGGGCTCCTGGACCAGAGCGACCCACTAGGGACCTTTCTTCATCCATCTTATTAGCTTTGAAGTGGTACTATGCTGATAATGGACACCTGTATATGTGCATTGAATAGTGGTAATTCTTAACAAAACCATTACCTTACACTGATTGTCCCTCTCTGACACTGCAGCTGTCCTTGGTAGGTTTTAGGGCTTGATATCCATAGAGTGTTTGGGGCCCCGTGTAAAACTCGCACTGGGGCCCTAAGCTCTATAGTTATGCCACTGCTTGCCCCTGAGCCATTCCTGCCCACATTGCTCTTAACAATTAAGGTGTACCTTGCAAAGGGGAAGGTTGCTGTTGAAAACCTTCCTCTTACCCATTGCAACCCCCCTTGTCTCATGTGTTCACTGGTATGAGTCCTGCTACTGCATTGTGAATATTGTACATGTGCCTGCAACACAGGAGTATGTAGAAGTTTATTCTTAACTCTTGATACACTCCTTTCAAATTATGTGCAACTCCAGCCACTCTTAGTGAGATCAATGGTAGACTGCAAAGATTACCCTAAGTATTAATAACTAAGTGGGTAGGCTGCTATAAGTCATTACAGAGGGCTGTTTACACATACATAAATCTATGTCATTTATCTCGATGTTATGCAGACCTGGTCTACAAGCTAGGTTTTACCCCATTGGAATCTCTTACAGTGTTCTCCCCAGAAATTTTTTCCAGCTGAGTGGCATGAAAAAATAGCCGGGTGTGGTAATATAAGCCAGTGCTTCTGTGTGCAACTCTGCTTACAGAACAGGAGGAGGTGAGCCGATGACAACCGGGTGCTCACCAAAACTAGCCGGGTGGAGCACCCGGGTAAAAGAGCCTGGGGAGAACACTGTCTTATGAGGGCTCTTTGGCACGTAGTGGCCAAGAGTATTGCAGTTAGTATCCTTTTGTTTCAGACCTGTTCATTTTTCTATTTGGCGATGATAGTTTGCTACCCTTTCTTTGGCCATGTGCAAACCTTGCAAGGATTGCCGTGAAATGAGTTACATTTATGCTACTGCAGTCACCTGCTAATTTACCAGGTAAGGGTTGACAATTTTTACCACTTTTTGCCACTTACTATGCAGTCATATAAAGTCATCTCCAGGATTGCTGGATCATTTACACTGATCAACCAAGACATTAAAACTGCCTTGCGAATACTGTGTGGGTCCCAGCTGCCAAGGCAGCTGTGACATGTAAAGGTGTAGTCTGCACAAAACTTTTGAAAGGTGTCCTGTGGTATCCAGCACCGAGACGTTAACTGCAGGATCCTTATAGGATACACAAGATGACATGTGACATAATGAGATAGGCATGTGTATGTACAGTGCCAAGCACACAAATAAATATGCTGTGTTCCTTTTTTTACTTTCTCTGCCTGAAAGAGTTCAAAATCAGGTATGCAAGTGTCAGCTTCTGTCTGGGTTAGACGAAAGCATAGCCCTCACTGACAGAAAATGGCTTCTTAGATCAGGAAAGAGATAAAGTGTCAATAGTTCATAGATTTTAGTTCTGGTATACATCAATTCATGTGTCATTGAGCAGAGACAATCAAACAGTAAAAACTTAAAAAGTAGATTTAAAAGTAAAATAAAACTGTGGGATATAAAAAAGTCATTTTTATGAGAAGGAGGATAGATGAAATTGTTTATCTCATCAGTTTATTTTCACCTCGGGATTCCTTGAAGGTCCTCTGCTATCAGGAAATATTGTAACCATGAAGGGGCTTAGATGGTCTGTAAGTCTGCAACAATATTCAGGTACATGGTGCATGACAAAGTAATGATCTTATAAACACATTTGACCGGACCACCTTCTTCCAATGCTCCATGGTCAAATTCTGATGCTCATGAGCCCATTTAAAGTGATTTTGGCAGTGAACAAGGGTGCATGGTCACTGTGACAGGTCTGCAACCTGGGATGCACTGTGTGTTCTGACACCTTTCTCTCATGAGTGACATTCTGGTTATCATAGATTTTAGCTACATTAGCTGTTCTGTGGGATCAGACTAGACCATCTAGTCTTTACTTTACCCATGTTCCAGTTATCCTGACTTGGACTACTTTTGGCAAAAACTTATGAATACACACCAAGAACACCCAACTAAACTTCCTGTTTAGGTTATGGTCTGACCTATGTTGCTAATCAAGGTTTTTCAGATCCCTATGCTTGATTAAACTTACTGCTTCCAGCACATCACCTGAACTGACTGATCGTTTGTTGCCCAACAGGGATGGTCAATGAATTGCAAATAATTCTGAGGTGATGCAAAGTTTCTGGTCATTTGATTTAATCAGAAGTCTATAAGATTATTATTATTATTATTATTATTATTAATTAGTATTTATATAGCGCCTGCATCCTATGCAGCACTGTACAGAGAATATAGTCTTGTTACTTACTGTCCCTTGGGGGAGCTCACAATATAATCCCTAACATAGTCGTATGTCTATATATGTAACGTGCAGTGTATTTATTGTGGTCAAGAGCCAATTTAGGGGGAAGCCAATTTACTTATCTGTATGTTTTTGGCATGTGGGAGTGCCCAGAGAAAAACAACGCAGACACTGGGAGAGCATACAAACGCCTTGCAGATGTTGACCTGGCTGGGATTCGAACTGGGGACCCAGCGCTGCAAGGCGAGAGCGCCAACCACTACACCACCGTGCTGCCCATAAGATCCAATAAACTCGCATTAAAAGAAATATCTTTGGGGCAACTTGTAACAACAACAGAAGTACTCCTTGGAGACAGGCAGCGGGCAAAGAAGATGACGTTAATAAACATTTATTATGAGGGATGTTTTAGATGGCTTACAGGTGACGTTTGCCATTATTCTCAGCCATGTAGTCTAATTACAATTTTAGTCAATAATCCCAGGTGTTTATGTCACATGCTGTTGTATAATAAAGAAAGATTATCTTTTAGTTTATCATTTAATTGTGTTTTGATAGAGTGTCAGTTACAGGGTATAGGAAGTGATCCTTTTTCCCCATTGTAGATGTCACAGCTATATTTGATATAATGGTATCCTGCAATGCCTTACATTCAGTCAAATCCCTCCTAAAAATACCGACTTTATGCATCTCTGGGTGAAGCCGGAAAGAAAGAAAACATGAAGGGAACGAGATAATAACTTCTCAAGCGGCAGGGCCAGAGGTGAGCAACAACGCCGCCGCTCTCAGAAGACGTGGTGACTCTAGCAGAGAATAAGAATCGACACAGCAGGAGAAAGCTTCCATACACATTAAGGATGCAACACAGATAACAAAGCACATGAGTAAAATCTTACCTTTTATTGTCTAGTGAAGCCTACAGAGAAGTATAAAGGAACTGAGCTTTTTGCATCTCTGCTAAATGAAATAACATAATACCGATTTAGCTTACGAGGACCGAGGTCCTTCTCTACTGCTGTTACTCATATAAATAAAAAAGTTTTAGACTGCTCCATTATTGCAAAAAGTTTAAGCTCAATACAAAGCATGAATGCTGGAATTCCGTATTCTGCAAGCGTTTGTACATATATACACACAGCAAGTTTAGCAGGCATATATGTAATTTTAGATCTAAAAAGGAAAAAATTGCATTGGAGGGAGAAATACTAAGTCTTACTAAAATAATGAGCCGTTTGTAGCTGATGCATTGTTTGAGCTGGTAATTCATCCTTATAAAGAGCAGCTGTGTCTCTGACATTTTCTCATAAGCTCCCTAAGTGGCTCCTGTATTGCTGCCCTCATTGTTTTGAAGGATAGTTTTGTTTCTGCATTTCATGTAACCATAATGTTACTTGTGGTGCTGTGAAAGAAAGGAAATTTGGGAAAGTACTTAGTTAAATAGACTCATAATAATAAATGCATAATTTATGAGATATAAAAGCTCACTAAAATAGGAAGCTCAAGGCGCTTTCTGCCACCTTGCTACTCGGAGGTCTCGGTGCCTACAGCACGCATTATAACTGCCATTCTTAGGGCCACTTTACATGGCCAACTGTTTGGTTTGTCAATGATTGCACAATTGATGGTAAATGCATTGAGATGAACCTTTGCCATTCATCGCAATGCATGAAGCGGTGGCACCTGACGCTAAACAATGTGGACAAATGCTAGTAGCCATCTGTCTGAACCAGCCCTTAATGATGGACCATCAACAGTTTGTGGCAGGAGGACTTCTTGTCTACAGCTAAATAGTAGGTTTATACGTGCTGTTTGTATTTCTGGCCTCACTTTCACACCTATTACCTGGTGGTTTATCTGTAACTTCAAACAGGGTCTGATAGACTTATAGAGACTCTGAAGCGAGTCTAAATTTACTTTTTAACAGGCAGTATAAACCTTGGTAAAATGCCGCTATCCCGCGGCAAAACGAGGTGCCTTTACCCCCCAAATCCCCCCAGCAAAATCCACGACTTTCTTGGTCGTGGATTTTGCTGCTCATGGAGGCAGAGCTATGAGCTGTAGCTCTGCCTCCATGCGTGTCAATCACCGCACGGATCTCCGCCTCTCCCCGCCCCTCTCTGTGAAGGCAGATTGAGCGGCGGAGAGAGGCGGCGATCAGCGGGGATTGATGTGCTGAGAGGCAGAGCTACAGGGCTTAGCTCTGCCTCTTCAAGAAGTGCTCCCCCGAGCTTACAGAGGGGATTTGGGGGGTAAAGACCCCTCGTTTAGCTGTGGGATAGCGGCGTTTTAGCAGGGATTATACTGATTAACATGACTGCCTGTTAAAAAGGTAAGTTTATACTCGCTTCAGAGCCTCTTTAACCCTCCTGGCGGTATAAAAAAATACGCCAGGAGGCAGCGCGGCAGTTTTTTTTAAAAAAAATTTTTCTATACCATGTAGCGAGCCCAGGGCTCGCTACATGATAGCCGCTGCTCAGCGGCATCCCCCCGCCCTCTTCGATCGCCTTCGGCGATCTCCGATCAGGAAATCCCGTTCAAAGAACGGGATTTCCTGGAGGGCTTCCCCCGTCGCCATGGCGACGGGGCGGAATGACGTCACTGACGTCGGGTCGTCATTGGGAGTCCCGGGCCACCCCTCGGTGCTGCCTGGCACTGATTGGCCAGGCAGCGCACGGGGTCTGGGGGGGGGCCGCGCGCCGCACCGTATAGCGGCGATCGGGCGCGCGGCGGCGGCGATCAGGGTGCTGGCGCAGCTAGCAAAGTGCTAGCTGCGTCCAGCAAAAAAAAAATTAAACAAATCGGCCCAGTAGGGCCTGAGCGGCACCCTCCGGCGGCTTACCACCAAGAAGGTTAAAGAGAACCCGAGGTGGATCTCCGGGGGGGGGGGGGGGGCAGATGGGACACAGAGCCATGTTCTTTGCCTAATAACATGGCTCTGTGTCCCCCAACCGCCACTCTCTGCCCCCCCCCCCCCTCCCCGCCCCACCGTGCTATAGCCCCCTGAGTTTAGCGACAAGATTTCTCGCTAACTCAAAGGTAAACACGGGAGAGGAATTCCCTGTTCAACGCCCACCAGGGGTGTTCCTGCAGGGTTTCTTGAGCTGCCATCGGGCAGCTCTCTCTCCCTGGCCACGCCCCCTGCCGCACTTCCACCTCCCTGCACGCTATGAGAGACACACAGTCTCTCAGTGCAGTGTCCGTGACCTAGAGGTCACAAAAGTGAAAGTGGGTCATTGCGGCCCACGGGAGTGGCGGTTTTTGCAGCTACCTGATCTGCTCAGGCCCGCGGAT
This sequence comes from Hyperolius riggenbachi, assembly GCF_040937935.1. Lineage (NCBI taxonomy): Eukaryota > Metazoa > Chordata > Amphibia > Anura > Hyperoliidae > Hyperolius > Hyperolius riggenbachi. The sequence continues at coordinate 212,139,537 of NC_090649.1, read as the reverse complement.
CAGGTAGCCTACTTTTTTTGAGCCCACCTCGGGCTCTCTTTAAAGGAGTCATCAGGCAAAATCATACAAAATGAGAGCTACTTACCGGGGGCTTCCTCCAGCTCCAAGCTCCCAGGACGTTCCTCGCCGCAGCTCTGCAGCCAGCCATTCGCCGGAGCTCCGACCCGGTCCCCGGCGATGACGTCAGAGCGACCTCGAGGTTGCTCTGTACTGCGCCTGCGTGAGCGGCGCTGTCAATCACCGCAGCGTGGGCCGGAGCGGACTGCGCAGGCTTGCTGGCTGCGAACGGCTGGCTGCAGAGATGCGGTGAGGGATGTCCTGGGAGCTTGGAGCTGGAGGAAGCCCGCGGTAAGTAGCACTCATTTTGGAACATTTTGCCTGATGACTCCTTTAAGGTGGAAATTTGGACAGAGGCGCCAGGCAGGTTAAAATGATCTAAAAACAACTAAAAAGGAGGAGTACAGGTGGACTTACCTCCTGAAATGATGGACAATCAAGATTGTTCAAATCGCAAATAACAATTTATTTTGGCACTCCGCAACGCGTTTCGCAGATATAACCCGCTTCATCAGGCAAGGAGTGCAAGCTCAAAAAGGTCCAATAGTGGCAATGCGCCTCTGTACTCCTCCTTTTTAGTTGTTTTTAGATCATTTTAACCTGCCTGGCGCCTCTGTCCAAATTTGCACAGTATATAGTCCACCTTGGGTGGAGGGGACTGTCCCCTTCTTTCTATCTACAGAGAGCGACTTCTTAAACCTGAGTGGGGTCAGGTTCTAATACTCCCCACCTGCAGTTCAAGTGGTTGCCTATGTGGTAACCCGTGTTTGTGAGTATATCCACATCTGTTAATTATTTCGCCAACAATTGTTAGACTTACTGCACTATATTGGGCTCTCGGTTTTTCTTTTTGTTTCAAGTGCACCTTTAAGGTGGCCATACATCAGGCGACTTGGTGGCTGATTGACCATCCGCTTCGATTATGTGCTGTGCTGCCAAGTGCATGCCCAACGGGCCTAAATAGCTTGCATTAATTGGACGGACATGCAGCAAGATGTCAAGCCAACTTGCTCAATCGGGTGCGTGGCGGGCGAGCGATATGCGGACAAGCGACGAAACACTGCTGTTCCTGCGATGTGTGTGTGTAATGTGTAAATGTGCTGTAATGTGCATTTATACATTACCTGTCTTGTGTCGCAGTGCCTGTCCATCTTCCACCACTGTTCTATTAGCCACATAGCACGCGATGTGACATCACATGCGCCACGCCAGCAGCATGTATGTTGCTAATTACAGCACATTATACATTACACACACACACACGACCATGCTAACTTCCTGTGCTTGATAAGCTCAGTTGCTGAACACCATCCCAGCCTAGACTGACCATCATGGAATCTCTTGAAACAGCCCCCCACCTATCGTTTCACCACCCCTTTCCTTTAGATTGTAAGCCTATGGCAGGGCCTTTCCACCTTGTATATTCTATCTTATCATGCATGCTGCGCACATAATTACATCAACTTGTATTACTTGGACTACTAGTCCAGTGTATGATCTGGCATTGTGGACCATAGGCAATTCACTTTTTCAACTGAGTTATCTCCTAGGAGATCATTTTCGTATTCTCTTTAAACTAACTTTTCAGCATTTTAACAAAAAATAACAGGTACTCAAAAGTTGGTGAAAAAGTACTGTCAAGTTTATTTTGAATATTTTCTTGCTTGCTGGCAGGGCCGGTTCTAGAAAGGCACATATGAGGGGGCAGTCAGAAATGTGAAGGGGGCATCATGTTCGAGAACATTTTTTTCCAGTAATGCTAGTGGCGAAAAAATGGGTGTAGTCATGATGTCATGTGGGCAGGGCTAACTGTAAAGTAACGCGCAACAGTGAGGCGACAATTCAAGAACCATTACTTCCGACACATGAAATGCAAGAACCATTACATCCAACACATAAAATGCAACAACCATTATCTCCGACACATGAAATGCAAGAATTATTACCTCCGACACATGAAATGCAAGAACCATTACCTCTGACACATGAAATGCAAGCAGTGCAGCAGTGTTGCACCATAAAATAATCATAACGCAGCAATGTTTCACCATAAAGTAATCGCAACGCAGCAATGATTCACCATAAAATAATCGTATGTGGCAATCTTGCACCAGAAAATAATCGTAACGCAGCAATGATTCACTATAAAATAATCGTAATGCAACAATCTTGCACCAGAAAACAATCGTAATGCAGCAGCGTTTCACCCAAAAATAATCGTAATGCTTTCTGTTGGTGGGCTCTGATCGCTGCTTCACACAGTTTTTTTTATTTTTTATTAATTTATTTCTTATTATAAATAAGTGTCTTTTTTTTCTCTTCCCCCCCCCCTTTCTCCCTCCCCCCAATGGCCAATTAGGGCGATCCTCTCTCATAGGCATCAGCCTATGAGGGGATCGCGGTCAGAGCCGCTCCAGGGGACTGCCAAGTGACAGGGCTGTCCCCAGTACAGTGCTGCAATAGATCGCAGCACTATATACAAGTGAAAAAATGTATTGTTGTTTCTTTTGTTTACAGTTTGCCTGCTTGCAGACTGTTGACCGTCACTCAAGTGGGGATGCGCAGGCATCCGCATGCACGATCCCTTCTAATCTCCTTCCCCAGAACTTGACGCCTTTCGGCGTTCGGCAGTCCTGGGGGAGCCACTCTGCGGCTGCCAACCGGCGTTAGATGGTCGCAGAGTGGTTAAATAAAGCCTTGCAAAGCATTACAAATTCCTGACATTTGTTTTAATGGCCATTTGTGAATATACATGTTTAGTTGCACACTTTAACAAGGAGAGTGCCCATGGCAACCATGAAAAAGTATCTTATGATTCCAATAATGTTGTAACAGAATTGTGATTGCCTACCCTAAGCAAATTGTACATGCTTGTTTTGCAATCTCATTAATTAATTCCTGTCCTGTGAATTTTGAAGATGCTGCTTAGTTAATTGAAGTTAATATACTGTTATGATGAGGGCTAATGCAAACTAACAAACATTGTAAATTGTATTACAAGATTGAAGTGTATAAATTATCCTATTGAATTACTTACCTCATGAGGGAGAAGCGGCTTCCCTGTCCTCTGAATCTCGGGGGGATTCCGGCGCAAGAATGTATGTGCAGGAGTCCTCATGCTCACCGGCCGCTCTCCCCATTCAACTCTGTCCCCCTCCCTTCTCTTGTAAAAGCCTCTGTAAGTATGCTAAGTCGGCCAGGTCACGCACTGCTGTGCACACGCTGGCCCTGCGGTGCACATACTTGATCTTGTCCTCATGGCCTGGGTGCTCTGTGCTTGTGCACTATGTAACGACTTGTTACACAAATTACGAATGATGCAGAAAACCTTGAGTTGGGGCAAGGGAAATGTGACCCTGTCTATAATTTTTTATATTATGTATCCACATTTTCCAACATGTATTAAAGCTGTTTTGATCAAGTTGCCTGCAGAGCTCTCTGATCTTAAGCCAAGCTGTCAAGCATGCTGTTTGTTTTGGTCTGCGGCATTTTTTTTTTTTTGCGAATTTGTATTTTTTTTTAGTACTATTATGAGAACTGTAAACACTTTCTGCCTTCCCCTGAAGATAAATTACATATTTACAGTGTTGTGAAAGAATCCTTTAGGGGTTTTGAAGTTATTAATCCGAGATTAACATGATATTTATGTAAAATAATTGCAGCAATTCACTTCCCTTTCTAGACGGGTACACTTTATATTGCCTTGTTAATTTTATATTCAGACATTTAGACTGTTCAGACAAATCTGCTGCCTGAAATTCAATGACTTCATGGCAGTATTGTCAACACAGCCTTTCATTGCACTGACATTGAAATGGCTTGTGCCACCTGGATTGCCGTTGTTCTGTTCTTGTAGCAAAACTCTACTTTATACATATTTCTAACAAATATGTCACTTCCCACATCTTCAAGTAGCTGTCATGCTTACCATAAAATTCTTCCATTTTTATTTGTTTCTCAAAGGAGATTTTTACCTGCTTGTGACGTCAGCGCTATGCACAGTAGTTTAGGGAAATATCCTGTGATTTTTTTTTTTTCAATTATTAGAAGTAATTCTAGCTAACAGTCCTTTTTTATCTGTTATGTTATAGAAGAGATTATAGTTCTGTTCTTTGGGAAGGGGCTAGAGTTAAGGCCCATGCACACACTAGATTAAAGTCAGCTGAGGCGGCTGATAACTGCCTCTGCCAATAATCCGGCCTGTGTACTGTAGTCCGCTGACTGCTGCCAGTCAGATCAATTTGGCCATGCAACAGCCGATAACTATGTTCTCCCCACTTGCCCCGTCCACTGGTGACGTCACACCTGCGCCACTTCATCGCCCCCCGCCCGCATTGCAGCAGAATGCGTCCTTGGCCTGCAGGCCAGCTACATGTCTGTACAGTCTCGGCCCCATCCCTGTCGGGTGACATCAATCTAGCGTGTGTAAGAGCCTTTAGTATGAACAGGAAGTAGATTTTTCAGGAATGTCAGGCCCAACAAAGCTCCCTTTACCTCCACCTTATAGGTGCCTGCATCTCTCCCTGTCATATGTTCTGTATTTGTGCAGACTCTGTATTTTGTTGTGCCTAAAGCTACATACACATGCTAGATTAGACTACAATAATCTAGTGTGTGTACATCGGACCCCGATGCCCCTTAAAGCGGTGGTCGAGCAATGTGCCTAGTGGATCGACTCAGCCAAGCGCTAGCTGAGGGCATCATTCTCCTAACACACCCTGCCCGACTTTGTGATACTCGTGCCACAGAATTGGCCTTACTCCTCCCACATAGCAGAAGAATGCATCCCAAGCTTGCAGGCTAGCGATGTGTCTGTACAGCGTTGGCCCTGCACTGTCGCCCGAGGGATTGTGATCTGAGTCCTCCCAGGCAACATGTCTCGTATGCATGTACAAGGCTTTACAAGCACTTCAGGTTTGAATTAGAGTAGGAATGTAATTGGGCATTCTTCAAATGTTTTATGAGCCCCCTTCATCAATACTGCAGGTGTAAACGCTAAATAGTCGATGGTCAACAGACCTCAATCTCCTGAATAAGTTACTGCTTTGGAGCTTCTGCTAGTCAAATGGCTTTCTCCTTCCAGTCAGCCTATAACAGCACTGTTACTGTTCTATGAACCATTATTTAGTGTATTTACGTACAATATACTGTATTTTTCAGACTATAAGACGCTCCGGACTAGACGCACCTAGGTTTAGAGGTCAAAAATCAGGGAAAATAAAAAATGTGGTGTGTCTTTAGAAAAATCTAACAGAAAATTGTATGGTGTGTACCTAGCATTAGCGACTCTATCTAAGCTACACTGCACTAACCCCTGCTTCCCCACCAGTTAAGCTGCACTTTATTACACTATATACTACACTACACTAGCTGCTGCTTCCCCCACCAGTTAAAATGCACTATACACTATACTAACCCCTGCTGCCCCACCAGATAAGCTACAATACACTACTACACTAACCCTGCTGCCCCCACCAGCTAAGCTGCACTGTAGTACAATACACATTACACTACACTTTTCCCTGCTGCCCCACCACAAGATACACTACACTGCACTGCTACTTCAGCTCTTACCACATCCACCATGATCATCTCCCCCTCACTCCGGTCCTGCTTCTACAGTATATGGGTTCCTCTCCTCTCTCTTCTCTGGTGTCTGCATCTAATGATATCCCGATACACTGTGGCCGCCTGCCGCATTGCAGCTCTGGTCCTTATTTCTGGTTGGCTTGTACTTCCGCATTAGTGGTTCTTCCATACTGCATGACCCTAGCGGCGCACTTGCGTCAGGGTCACACAACACTGCTGAGGTCACGGAGTATGGGGGAGCTGTATTTCGGTAGCCGGCAGCAGTGTATTGGGATATCCGAAGCAGGACCGGACTGAGGGGGCAAGGAGCGCAGCGGCTCCGTTTGAATAGCATTGTATCATCTGCGGCTGCGGGCACGGTTCCCTGTTCGGAGGTTTTTTCCGTTCCGTCGGCGTCTAGCATGCCGAGGACGGAATTGTCATTGACACATAGGGTTGCTGTTTCGCGCGGCCGCGCGCGTAGACAGGACCTTTATGCTGGGAGGAGGCGCGTCAGCTGACCCACTGGTCGGCTGACGTCAGAGAGGACTCACGCCGCTCTGGATTGGCTGATTGTGGTGGGCACGGCTATGAGGTCTCCTCTGCTTCTTAAGCCTTCTCTGTTCACTCGCAAACTGTCTGCGGTTGCGAATACATACGTGTTAGCACTCAGACCTTAGACTAGTATCCGGTGTGCTTTGATCTGGGAGGAAACCAGGGAAACACAAGACTAGGATTATTGTATTACTGTATATTGGATATTCTGTGTATGACTCTGGCTAATCTCTGACTCCGCTCTTGCTTACGGATTCTGTACCTCTACCCATCTGATCTACTTGCTGAACTTCTGCCTGAATACTTACTACTCTCTTGCCTACTGATTCTGTACTGTATCTGCCTCTCAGTTGCCGAACTAAGCCTGTCTGACCTCTCTACTCACCAGTGGGGCCTTGTCACTGGTGAGGTGTTCTTCTTATAATAGTACCCACCAGCTCCTCTGGTGAGGTTCTGCCAAACTAGTCAGTTACTGTGTTATAATAGTACCCACCAGCTCCTCTGGTGAGGTTCTGCCAAACTAGTCAGTTACTGTGTTATAATAGTACCCACCAGCTCCTCTGGTGAGATTCTGCCAAACTAGTCAGTTACTGTGTTATAATAGTACCCACCAGCTCCTCTGGTGAGGTTCTGCCAAACTAGTCAGTTACTGTGTTCTTATAGGGCCCACCAGCTCCTCTGGTGAGGCCTAGTTATACTATTATATTACTGTTGCACCAAGCACTATACACTATTGCATTATCCTGTTAGCTATACTTGCATTATTGGTGATTCTGCAGATCATCACATAATCAGGTATAGTGTCTGTATTATTGGTGATTCTGCAGATCACACATAATCAGACATCTGTGTTGCTACACCGATCGTTACAAGCATCAGTCATTTAACCTATAAAGGATCCCATGATTTCCAGAATGCCAGCAGCTCAGAAGGCAGGTTTTTCTTACAACATATTGAAGAGTTTACACTTGCATTGTACAGCAATTCAGAATACCCAGTGTAACCATTTATTTTAGATATAACCTTAATTCTGTTTATTCATTTACTATCAGTGTGCAAGTTCATTGGCAGGAGAGACTGGATAAATTACCATAGATGTTTTAGATTTGTGTTTTATAGCTATTTATTGACAAGATCATTGTGCTGTAAAATCTTCAATAAGTGTGGCTTAATATACGTTTTCTTGTGTGATTTGTCTTCATTACATGTCTATATTTAGGAAAATGCTGCCTCAGATGTTTAGTACATTAAAAAAGAATCCTTTTAAATGATCTCCACATGTTATCCGAATCTCATTGCACCAGGCTTTATTGTAATTAATCAACATCTTTAAACAGATTTATAATTACATTAGCCCACAATTATAATTAACACATCATTTATTTTGATTTAATAAATAGGACTTTTGAGTTTCTTCGAACTCGTGGAGATTTAAGGAAAGAGGTATTTGGTCTATGACCTGTGATATACGGTATCCGTAGGTGCTGGCACACTCTGGCATCTCGGCATTGGGTGACAGTGACCTTGTCCAAGCATTGCTTAAATGCTATAAATCAAAGGATCTACATTAAAAAGCCACTGTAGTGACATATAGTAGAATGTAGATAATTATTCAAGAATCAAGATACCTACTTTTACATTAATTATCCTGGACATACAGACATAAATATTGCAAGACATACAGACATCAGTGGGTGTGTGTTTATATAATATTTTACTAAGGTAGTAGTACATTGATTAAACTTAATCTAAGATTAATGATCAGGTATACCATCCAATCCGTACAGAGCCCTCTATATCCCTCATTTAGTCACTAGTGGCTGGAAAGTGTAATGGTTAAGGGCTCTGCTTCTGACACAGGAGACCTGGGTTCATATCTCGGCTCTTCCTATTCAGTAAGCCAGCACCTATTCAGTAGGAGACTTTGGACAAGGCTCCCTAACACTACTACTGCCTATGGAGCGCGTACTAATGGCTGCAGCTCTGGCGCTTTGAGTCCACCAGGAGAAAAGCGCGATATAAATGTTATTTGTCTTGTCTTGTCTAGTGCATCATGCAGAAAGGAATCTAACATTGCAGTAGTATGGGGTGGTGTAAAACCCAGCCCAAAAGTGAGGCTCTCCTCTTGTGTAGCTCCAGTATATCAGTGTTCACTCTGTCTGAGACCAATAAATTGCCCCCTACAAAATACACAAATTACATAATAAAACCACATCCACCTTTAAAAAAAAAGACTTTGTCAGGAAAATAACATAAACCGAGTGATAAAGGTGCAACAAAAATTTGTGCTGTCACTTACTCATCATCAAGTCAATCTAACACTAAATAATTTATAAATGAATATCGTAAAAAATAAGAAAATGAATATTAATTACATTATTTTCAGTACAGTTCCTCTTTAAAACGTGTGCATTGCTTGAGTCCTCTAAGAAGCTTCTCCATTCTGGGTTTATATTTCTTTTGTCAGAGGAGAAATTAAAACTGCAATCCTGGTATTACTTCTTGCTTGGGCTTATCAGAATTTTACAGAGACCCAGACAATCCTTTATTTAATGCTGTAAACAGTCTTCAGGGAACAACATATCAAGTTCAGTTTTGAATAATGATAACATTTATTGGCTAGCTCAACAGATAAAAAGAGCAAACTTTTTAAATAGCCTGTATTCAGCTCTTCATACTCCCGTTTTGTATTCATAATATATTGAAAACTTGTTTTTTTTTAAAACCTGTTGGGTTGATCAATAAATGGTATCATGCCCATTTCCAACTATCTGCTTAAACCACTTCACCTCAAAGGGGTTTTTACCCTAACGGACAAGAGCGATTTTCACCTTTCAGTGCTCATCCCTTTCATTTGCCAATAGCTTAATCACTACTAATCACAATGAAATGATCTATATCTGGTTTTTTTTCACCACCAATTGGGCTTTTTAGGTTTGATATTTTTTCAGTAATTACTTTTTCTATGAATTTTAAAGGGAAAAACAAGGAGACATGAAAAAATACACTTTCTCCAATTTCATCCCCTATAGTTTTAATATAAACACTGCTACTGTGCATAAAACCCACACATTGTATCTGCCTGTTTGTTCTGGTTATCACAACATTTTAATTATGTCCCTAGTACAAAGTATGGTGACAATATAGTATTTGGAAATAAAGCTGTATTTTTTCTTTGGTGGGTTTTTTCTTCAGTTTTCACTTGCACGGGAACGCACGTGCGGGAGCATGCATGTGCATGCGCAGGGGCACACACGTGCACAGTGGCCTGCTGCTGTCTAACTTATAAGAACGTTCTGGAGCCATTAAGAGGCTCTAGCAGGACGTTTTTATAAGTCAGTTTGTCATTAAGTGGTTAAAGAGAGCTTGTCGGCCACAAAATCAAATTCCATTTACCCACTGCTCTGTGTTTAATATGCTAGCTGCAACCTTACCCTGCATTGCAAACACTCCAATCTATTTAGAAATGTTTCTGCTGTAATAAATCTTATCTTAGTCAGTCTGGCTCTATTTTTTACATTGCAGACGAGAAGGAAGCTTGTCATCACCCCTCCCACATTCCTGTTCCTTAGTGATTGGCTAAGGGGAAGTTCAGTGAGCTGCTGAAATCTGACCTATGCTGTGCTCACATGTTTACAAAGCAAGCTAGCTATGACAGTGCAGTTTCTAGGAGAAAAAAAAATTAAGAGGGGAAATTACATCAGGATTGGCTTCAGTCAGAGGGAATCAAGTTAGAAAATGCCAGGAACAGAATTCTCTTTATTTAATATATAAAATTCATTGAAATCAACACATGGGACAGTACAATACATCTGTTATGTAAGTAGAACAAGTAGTTATCTACTTATATTTTCCCTGGCATAGTATGGCTAAACCTACTGCTTTAACTAATGATCAACATGATATAGGACTTCATCTACAGTAAACTAGCTAGAGAATCCTCCCCTTCAGTCAGCATATTAGAAAACAAAGGAAATAGGCTAAAAACAGTGTGAATGCCATTGTAAACAGTGTGATGTCAAAACAGGTTTACAAATATTTAGAGCTGAAATACATTTTACATTTTTGTTTTTATGTTACTGTTTGTTTTATAGGTACATGACCGTTTTCCTTCATGCTACCTTTTGCAGGTATTAGCTGTAGCTACATTAGATGATGATTAGAATGGGAGATATTAGACACTGGAAAGAGAAGTCCTACAAACCTCCACATGCCACGCTACAGAGAAATTCTGTCCAGCTTCAGCATATTTTGAACTGATGTGTGTTATGAAGGAGATCAAATCTTAATTTCCTTGCAGCTGAATATAATTTTCAAAGAATCCTATGAAATGATAAAGGTACTGTGCCTGGGGCTCGGCATTTGAAGTATTTGGACGGCATGTAAGCCTTTCTCATTGATACCATGTGACAGCTTATGCAATTTGGTTTAGCATATGCTTTATATACAAGCAGGACACCAGAGACATAAAGGGCTTATGTGCAGTACAGGAGAAGGTCAGAGTACAGTGTGCACAGACTGGCTGGCTCTTCTGCTCTAATCTCAGCAAGTCCTGCTGTAATGTAAAACTTTTCTACTTTTATATTCCAATAGCTGCTATTGAGACTTCTATCTGAACATGGTTTTTTGTTATCGACGAATTACTCCTGGATACATCCGATTATTGCAGGTATGTGTACTTGTGTGTTTTCATGCAGTAGCGCAACTAATATACAAGCACTATTTGTTTATCCACTTTGTCACAAGCACTATTTGCAATCCAGGGAACAAAGTTAAAGTTGGACAAGGCTTTTATTATTCCTAGCTGATGAACAATTCAATCAAAATGATCAGACTGCCTTTTAATTGGAAGCGAGATTAAATGAAAATGACTGCTAAATACATTTTATCAGTCGTCGTGGGATTGGACGCACTGGTAAATTTTAATTGGTCCTTCACCTGTTGTGCTGTTTGCATGTCCTGACAATTGATCAGTTTGTACACTTACCGATTGGAAGTTACATGAAACAAAAGACAGGTTGGAAGCGCTGAAAGATCAATTGCCCGAACAGATCTGCCTGCGTGTACCAGGCCTTACCAGAATATTGATCGCAAGACAATACCCTTTATTGACTAACTAAATATACTTAAAGAGAATCTGTATTGTTAAAATCGCTCAAAAGTAAACATACCAGTGCGTTAGGGGACATCTCCTATTACCCTCTGTCACAATATCGCCGCTCCTCACCGCATTAAAAGTGGTTAAAAACAGTTTTTAAAAGTTTGTTTGTAAACAAACAAAATGGCCACCAAAACAGGAAGTAGGTTGATGTACAGTATGTCCACACATAGAAAATACATCCATACACAAGCAGGCTGTATACAGCCTTCCTTTTGAATCTCAAGAGATCATTTGTGTGTTTCTTTCCCCCATGCACTGAAGTTTCAGGCTGCTCTTTTCTTCCTGCAAACAGCTTTGCCCTTGTTTGTAATTCCTCAGTATGTGAAAGCCCAGCCAGCTCAGAGGACGATTTATCCAGCTTGTAAAAGATAAGAGAGAAGAGAGAAGCTGCTCTAATCCTAAATAACACACAGGCAGTGTGCATAAAGGGGAGTTCATAGCAGAACCACAACACTGAAGAACTTGGCAGCCTTCCAGACACAGGCTGACAAGTCTGACAGGGGAAAGATACATTGATTTATTACAGAGACTGTGTTAGTAGAAAGTGCTGCAGTAAGCCACATTAGAATAGCTTTTGGAACTTGTAGGATGATAAAAAACAGGATGCAGTTTTTGTTACGGAGTCTCTTTAACCACTTAACGACCGCCTAACGCCGATAGGCGTCGGCGGGTCGTTAGTGGTATAGCATGGAAACGGCCGCTTGATCGAGCGGCCTTTCCATGCTAGTTCACGGAGACTGCCTCCGTGAACAGTGTGCGAGCCACCGATCGCGGCTCGCACGCATAATGTAAACAGGCGGGGAAGGAATCCCCGCTGTTTACATCACACGGCGCTGCTGCGCAGCAGCGCCGTGACGTAGATCGGCGATCCCCGGCCTCTGATTGGCCGGGGATCGCCGGCATCTGATAGGCAGAAGCCTATCCTATCAGGCGCAGGACGGAACTCCGTCCTGCGCCGCTCCGAGGTAAAGGGAGAGGGAGGGAAAGCAGGGGAGCCCGGAAAACGCTGCGGAGGGGGGCTTTGAGGGGCCCCCCCCGCAAATCAATAGTAGCCGGCGGCGATCAGACCCCCCCCCCAGCAGGACATCCCCCTAGTGGGGAAAAAAGGGGGGAAGTCTGATCGCCCTGGCTATTTCCTGATCGGTGCTGCGGGCTGTAGAGCCCACGCAGCACCGATCAGTGCAAAATCCCCTGGTCCTTAAGTGGTTAAAGGACAACTGAAGTGAGGGGGATATGGAGGCTGCCATATGTATTTCCTGTTAAACAATACCAGTTGCCTGGTAGCCCTGCTGATCTATTTGGCTGTAGTAGTGTCTGAATCACACCAGAAACAAGTATGCAGCTAATCTTGTCAGATTTGACAATAATGTCAGAAATATCTGATCTGCATATGCTTGTTCAGGGTCTATGGCTGACAGTATTAGGCAGGGGAACACACTTGACTGTTTTCATGCACATACTCTGCACAAAAAAAAACTGATTTCAATTGAAAACTAATGTTAATCAATAGGCTAGTTCATACTTAATGCATTTGTCACATGCAGAAAAAACTGACATGATAATGCAGGATAATTCTGCACATTTTGTCAGTTTCTCTATCCAGTACATTAGCTGCTGTGAAAAACATGCATGGTTTTCTGCATACAAACACACATGGGGCTTGATTCACAAAGCGGTGCAAAGTGTTTGCACGCCTGTGAAAAGCCCTTTATCACGCCTAAACTCAGTTTAGGCGTGATAAGAAGAAACTCGCGCGATCTCCCGCGCGCAAAGCTTTGCGCGCGTAGCGCACCGCGCTGCGCGCGCAGTGTACCGTGCTTCGCGCGCAGCGTCCATTGAGCCCTATGGGACTTTGCGCGCGGGAGCTTCGCGCGAAGAGCAGCACAAATCGGTGATAACTCAGCTTTGCACGGCTTATCACGCCTAAAGTCTTTTAGGCGTGATAACTGAGTTATCACCGCTTTGTGAATCAGGGCCATGGTGTGCAGAAAAACATGCGCAGAAATTTGAAAGACAAATGTATCAAAGAGGCAGAGGATCAGCAGGACTGCCAGGCAACTGCTATTGCATAAAAGGAAATAAAAATGGCAGCCTCCATATCCCTCTCGCTTTAGTTGTCCTTTAAGGTGTCCATTAATGGTACAATAATCTCCTCAGATGCAATCATTCGATCAGATTAGTGAAATTTTAAGTAATCTGAGTTAATTATTAATTGTTTCATAGATGGGTCAATCAGGACACTTTCTTCAAAACGATTATAAAATCCCCCCAAAATGGTATTCCTGTCAACCATAGAGATGTTTCATGATGATTTTCTCCACAGACTATGTGGTTTTCTGTACAATTTGATCGTACAGATCTGATTTAATGGTTGCATTTGAGGAAAATATTGTACCTTTAAGGTGTCCATGAATCTTTAATCTTTTTGTGCTAATGTCTATGGTTAGGCAGATTCCAATTTAGAATAAAGAGTTGTAAGAAAAATTCTCTGCTACATACTCCACATTTGATTACTTGTGATGTGTGTTGCTGTGTATTAAAAGCAAAAGACACAGAGTTATAACAAAGAAAATATACAACTGATCTTAGTGGGAATTATTTCTTAACCCCCTTGCCGTTACAATTCTGGCAGCAAGGGGGCAGCGCAGCACTTTTAAAAAAAAAATAAAAAATTTTTAAAACATGTAGCGAGCCCAGGGCTCGCTACATGATAGCCGCTGACAAGCGGCATCCCCCTATCCACTCCGATCGCCTTCGGCGAGCAGAGTAAGCAGGAAATCCCGTTCAGAACGGGATTTCCTGCTGGGCTTCCCCGATCACCATGGCGACCGGGCGGGATGATGTCATGGACGTCGGGACATCAGAGGGAATCCCGATCCACCCCTCAGCGATGCCTGGCACTGATTGGCCAGGCTGCGCAAGGGGTCTGGAGGGGGGGGGGCGGCGCAGCACGGCGGGTAGCGGAGAATCGGCGGCGAGCGGCGGTGATCGGAGACTGCATGCAGCAAGCAAAGTACTAGCTGCGTGCAGGAAAAATTTTTTTGAAAATCGGCCCAGCGGGGCCTGAGAAATCCTCCTATGCAGGTTACCCCGAGCTGAGCTAGGGATAACCGGCAAGGAGGTTAAAGAGGAACTGTCGCGAAAAGCTTAAAATTTAAAACACATACAAATAAGTAGCACATTTCTTCCAGAGTAAAATGAGCCATAAATTACTTCCCTACTATGTTGCTGTCACTTACAATAGGTAGTAGAAATCTGACATTGCTGACAGGTTTTGAGCTAGTCCATTTTTTCATGGGAGATTCTCAGCATGGCCTTTATTCTTCATAAAGACATTCCCTGAAAATGATTAATACAATGATGCTGGCCAGTCTTCCTGCTCGCTGCACACTATTTTGGCAGTTGGATGGAGCAACTACCATTCACTGCGTGCTTTTAACAATCTAGAAAAACCCTCTTTGAGAAGATGGGCTAGTCCAAAATCTGTCGGTTATGTCAGATTTCTACTACTTACTGTAAGTGATGGCAACATAGGAGAGAAGTAATTTATGGCTCATTTTACTCTGGGAGAAATGAACTTCTTGTTTGTATGTGTTTTAAATTTTAAGATATTCGCGACAGTTCCTCTTTAACAATGGGGCCCATTAATGATACCGTCTCCCAAACAATCAACTGTATGATCAATTGGATTGGGTACCGTTAATGCCGATCGATGACGAACAATGGTTCTCTTGTTCCGAATTTCAGATAGCTTATCTCTTTCCCCTCCATTGGTGGGCCCGAACGATTATTTTTGATTGATTCCAATGATTGAATTAGGCATCAGATCAGAAATTGGATCTTTAATGAGCACCTTAAACTATGACTTTACTTGCCGATCAGGTATTTTGCAACCATCCATCAGGACGGGAATGTTTGAAGCGATTCAACTACTATTTTTTTAGAGTTGGGATGAATCCCAAATTTCCTCAAATCGGAATCTAAAAAGATTCTCGAATCTTTTGAATCTCTCGAAACTAAAGAATCCTGTACATAAGAATTGTGTGATCTGTGTAAGAAATAGTAGTTAGACTTATCTTATAACACACTTTCATATTGCACTGGTTAAGGGCTCTGCCGTTGACATGGGAGACCAGGGTTTGAATCCTGGCTAGGGTCAGCACCTACTCAGTATGAAGTCCTTGGGCAAGACTCCCTGACACTGCAGGGCGGCCCCTTGAGCGCGTCCTTAGTGGCTGCAGCTCTTGAGCATTTTGAGTCCAACAGGAGAATAGCGCCATGCAAATGTTACGACTAAACGATACTTTCACAAATTTTATGCACACTAGAAAGAATTTTAAATGCTGCTTTTTGTGACTCAGCAGTTTGGCATTGTAGGTTTCTTCAAAAAAAAAAAAGGCAAAGATTCTAGTGATACAAAAACCATTTATAATACTAATCACGCAAGAGAGTGCAGCCTCACACTTTTAAAAGAAAAATGATTGCTAGAAGAGTAATATGCATTCACTGGAAGAAGGAACGGAGATCAGTATTCCAGAAAAGGCTTTTACATTAATGTAAGTAGGACTGATATTCTATGCATGGCACACGGCCTTATAGATATAGTTTTCTAATGAATCCCTCACATCAGGCACTGTGGATCCAGGCACAGGAACTGCACTAATGACGGTTCAGCCTTTTCATAGTTAGCCAGTAGATTAGCTTTCAAAGTCAGTAGTTTAGCATTAGGCTGAGCATCAGAATGAGTGTTACATTTTAGCACTTTGATAAAGGCTATTTTGGTACTACTCATTAGTTGAGATATGTGATAATATAATATAAGCAGGGGATAATATAAGCAAGAATATATTCTGTACCATGTTCATTGCCACAAATCAAAAAATGCTTACAAAAAGGGAAAAAAGAGTGCTCAGATTCTTCTTGCAGATGGGCTCCTGGTAACAGCTGGAATGCAATGCAACGGGAAAATGGTGCTGCACGTTATCTGTAAGCACCGCATACAGTGAAGCATAGTCACAGAAAACCGTCACTGTTACTTGTAATATCCACCTTTTGCTCCGGCACCAGCAAACTCATCAGCAGGAGTTTGCAAACATGACTCTTCACACAGCAAGCAGGAGATAGACTTTTCTCAGGCTTCTTCAATGTTTACGTTATTTATTCAAGTAACAGAAATACAGATAGATACAGTTTATCATCTCCCGGCAAAGCAGACTTCCATGTTGCGTTACAGCTGCTTGAGTATCTTCCTACTGAAGATACCCAGGTTTTCTTGTATCTACTCTATGTTACATCTAGACTACCTATGTACAGCATACATTATATCAGATTACAGAAAGGAAGCACATACTTAGAGGTCCCAGTCAGCCTTGCGAGCTATTGCGAAAGTAAAGAGCAGAATGCCCTCTCCATCGCTCACCCCAGATTTAATACCGACTAGGAAAGAGTTAAATATGACATCATCTTCGCCATCCCCTATATCCGTCTATTGGTGGACCCACTTGTGGTGTCATCATACACACCTACTCGATTAATAATCAATGAGGCATTTGACCTACATGCAGGCCTGTGGATATTTACATAACATGGCTGATGTTTATTGTTCTAGTGGCGGTACATCTGCAGGTCAGGGAGCCCTGCGGCCTTGTACTAGAACAGCTTCTTGGTATGTTCTAGTTCTGCTGACAGAACTGCAGATTTTCTCTCAGAGAAAATCCCCTTAAAGGGCAGGTCTGCTCATCAAGCCTTTTTGACTAACTCAGTCCAAATAACTGAGGCCTACTTAAATTATAACAATCCCCCCTAAAAAGGCTTGACCCGCAGATCCCAGCTTCTGAACCCACCCGTACCTGGTTTCTTTTCTTTAGGTTTCACTTTTCGATGTTCGTGCTCACACACCTTCTCTGCTCTCGGTGGTTACCCCTTGAAGAGAGAGAGAGCACGACCTCTTGGTCTTCCTGTAACCAGGCTCTCTGGGAAGGCCCTACTTCTAAGTCCCTCTATACCACATGCTCAGCATTTGCGTCACTTACGTATCACTCACAAACTTGCATGACCACAGAAAAGTGAAACTCGTTTGGTTGTTACTCAAGGGAGCAGTGCCAGGTGCCTTCTAAAAGAACGCCTTTATACAATCAGCTCCATCACAGGTACTACTAAACCTATACCCGTAACCCTGTATATCCCTTAATTTGAAAATATCGGTTCAGGAGATTGTTTATGAGGCACCAATCTCTGGACCAGGTTAATTTGTTTTACGTAATTTTAGCACGCAACCTCACCTGGATAATGATGCCTAACGTTGTCATCCCCATCCAGACGACCAGTGGGTGTAGAAAAACTTTGGAACTGCAGAGGCCCCGTCCGAGTGTCCCTGGAACATCACCGGAACCTCTGTCCACCAGGTCAGACTGGCACTCACCTGCTCATTTTTGTGTTCTACCTCGTTAAGATCACCTGTATCATGGTGAAATCTTACCTCTAACTTCGTGTACTGTTTGTTTAACCTTTGTAACAAAATGTGGTCGTCTTGGATCAAACCCTGTTCCCCTTTGTCCCATGTCGTGTTCTCTTTCAGGACGGGAACTACCCGTGAAACTTTGCACTTTAGAGTTCTCTTAACAATTTGAGAAACAACGTCATCCAACCTGGATGACTGGATCCATATGGGATCTCCGCTCCCACAATATGTTCCCCTTGGAAAATCTCCCTTATCGGAACAATTATGAGAATATACCTTGAATGTATCATTAGACCTTATGTTAAAAAACCAAACCTTTCCTTCAGCCACCGGAACTATCGGTTGGGCTTCAGGGTGGATCTTTTGAATGGTATCCTCGCATTCTGCGTTCTTGAGCCTGCAGGCTTCTTCACTAAATTTGACTTGCCCCGGCCA
Organism: Hyperolius riggenbachi; assembly: GCF_040937935.1. NCBI lineage: Eukaryota > Metazoa > Chordata > Amphibia > Anura > Hyperoliidae > Hyperolius > Hyperolius riggenbachi. Next base: position 212,121,301 of record NC_090649.1, on the reverse strand, counting down.
ACGCAGGTACTTCTGCAAGAATTGCCCGCATGAGGACAACTCTACTTGCTTCACCTCCCCGTCTAGCACCAAAAAAGGTTGACCTCTCAGGTCCTGGTGTGAGACACGGGTTGAGGTGGGAACCAAGGAAGTGGCGGTGCCTAAAGGAATCTTGCACCGTTTCCCTTTGTTCACCCAAACATCTCGAAGCTGCCATGCAAAAGATCCTTCTCCAGAAAAATTAATATATCTCCCCTGGTCCAATCTCAGTTGGACAGGATCTTTAAGCCTCTCCCTGACAAAATATGCCCCCAACCGTCCTGATTGGACCTCTTCCCCCCTTACGTCCTGAGGCACAATATGTACCTGAGGTCAGGAAGACAGTACTCTCTGCAATCTTTCAATTAAGAGTACCTCTTCACTTACCCACCTAGCATGAGGATAAGCGGCTGCATATGGACTGTGTAATATCGTCCCCTGTTGTGACCCGTGTGGTGGGAATGGGGTTCCCTGTGTGGGCTTTCCCTCCCCCGGGACCGCTCTCCCCACCCTCTTTGTCACCTGGAAATGTGGCTTGATCTCGATTTTTACTTCTTGTTTCGAGAACCACCAACCCTCAGCTTTCCAGCTTTTACGTGTGTATAGTTGTTTCAGAGGCACTCTCTGTTGGTAGCTCCAGAGTGTGATGTTGTCCCCTGCGTCTCTCTGGTAAGAGAATTGACGCCTCCTGCTCGTTCCTCTCCAATCTGGAACCATCTCACTCTGCATAACCAAGACAAGGTACCCCTGAATCACACACTCCACCTTTTGCATGTACCCATTGTACTGCAATGTACCTTTTAACAAACCTTTGGATCGGTGCATCGATTCTGGGAGTGTGACATTCAATAGCAGGTTTACACTGCCGTTCACGTCACCCTTCCAGCACACCTGACCTTTCGGCCCTTTCACCCACATTGTGCCATGAAATTTGTTTTCTCCTGGCACAAGTGCTCTTTTCCTCCGTCCCTGCATGGTCCTTCTGTGCCAAGCGGAGGGAGGTGTGAAAGGATTAGTACCTTTGTCACCCAACATTAACATGCTTGGGCCTTGCATTCTCATTAACCCCTTATTATACATGAGAATGTCCTCTCTTCGTTCTCCTAGGACGGAATGGCAACCTAGGATCACCATCAGCACGGTACTCTTCATTATAAAAGCACCACCTTGGGAAAGAAAAACATTAGCAATTTGCACTATGCTTTGCTCAGACAGTTTTTTTAGACATTTTCCGATCTCAGGAACCTCGGTTTTTAGTCTCTTTCCAATTTCAGGAATCTCGTGTTTTAGTCTCTTTCCAATTTCAGGAATCTCGTGTTTCTCCAAACTTAGATTGGCATCTGGAACCTTTCGCTTACCCGACTGACATCTCCATCTTTGCTGCCAGCACTGCAGCTGTCTTGATTCCATATTGCCCAACTCCTGAAATCGAAATACAAACAAATCAATTCTTATTAATGATTTGGGATTCGCCCTGCGGCTTGTACTCTGTACACTTGAAATTGATCAATATATATCGTAATTGATCTCGTTGCTCTATGGTTCTCATGAACTCTGTGCTCTATGGTTCTCATGAACTCTGTTTACTCTTATTGGTAGATTGGAGTTAAACTTCACCCCCCTACCTCAGTACTATCCTCAGTACTTACCTGTTTAAAATATGCTCCCGCGGACTTCACCTTTGGAAGCTCTCACCTCATTGCAGCTCACTCCACATCCCCCCTTATCTGTCCATGCGCGGCCGTCGCATGCACAGATTACGGATGCCACACCTGTTGCTGCTTTGCAGGTGAGCCTGCAATGCACTTACTCAGTTTCGCATTAACTTATCTAGAACTTCATTGCGATACCAGCTCTGCTAGAAGTTCTGTGTGTTGTACCCTCTGATCAATGTTTGCCGTGCCACTACCCCCAGACTTCACAAAAAAATGGCTGCCTCCCTGTAGGAAGGAGCACTTTGCACTTAAACTACACAGGGTGCAGGGCTAAGCATACCAGCGTCACATGCCTGTATGCAGATCCCTGAATGCCCACATGGTAGGTAGTCACATGGCAAACAGCGTACTGATACACTGTCACTCTGTACATGGCAATTCTATCATCTGTATAATTGCCCCATGAACTGCGGTCAGTTTTTGTTCTTTGTGCTACAATTGATAGGAGCTGGAAAAAACATATTTGACCAATCAGTGGACGAAAAAAAAACGCACAAAAACCAGCCCCAGCCCAGCATAGACCTCTCAGTCAAGCTCTGGCCCTGTCCACGACAAAAACCGGAAAAAAATGTTACCGCTCTGCAACAGCGCCGACGGAAACCCGGATTGGTCAACTCCCTTTTTTCCAACTCCGGCACCCCCTTGCTGCACTGTTGGGAACTCATGCAACACCCATTAAGGTGCCCCACTTACAGGAATAATCCCTTAAGCAACTCAGTACAGACCCATTTCTGATCTGCGCTGTTTCTTGTCTCCCTGCACCTAGCTGGGAAACATTTCCTATCCGTGAGCCTGCAACTTGCTTGGCTCACGTATGCGGACACTCCCTGTGTCCAGACTTCTTCTGAGGAAATCATCTGGAAGCCAAGAAACTCAGTCGAATCTCTCTACTGTCCTCACTCTGGACCCCCCTCCCACCAGCTGCTTTCGTGCACGGCGCCTTGTGCACAGCTGTGACATGGGACGTGGCATCCCCCCCAGCACATCCTCCCCCTGCCATCGGGGCGTGCTTATCAGTGGGCGCTTCCCGCCCCCTCCCCTCCTGATACATCATGCAGATGGGAGTGGCTTTCTCAGAAACCCGACGCCATGTTGAGTCATGGCATGCCAGCCAAGATGGCTGCTATGTCAGTCCCCCATAGCAACCACTTAATCCTATGCACCTTCAGAAAAAAACAGTTAGAACATACATAGAACATACAAGGCATAGTATGCACAGCAGTTTGAGAAGTTTCCTATCTTGGACATGTAGATGGAGGGAAAAAAAACATCCTGAACAGAAGGAATTCTCCACAACTACACCGGAACTTCAAAAAGCCAAATGAAATCATCCCCCTATGTTATAGCCTACGAGGGAGACACTAGCTGTCACTATATTTACGTCAAACTTTACTCCTAGCATAAACCTTTGCCTGGAATGCGGAGTGACAAAACTGAACAAATCTTCCAGCTGTTAGCAGATATCCACGGACACAAACCTTAACCGTGCTTCCCCCACTCTCTAGAGAGGGGGGTGGGAGGATGCCCTGTATTGGCCCCCCTTCCCACTAAACCTACGCTCTGCGATCCGCAAGAAAAAAACAAGAAAACCCATGACACTGAATCATGCTGAAATTACAGAAACATCACATAGCACTAACTAATAGCACTGAACTGGAACCAGCTTGCAGAACATCTCAGAAACACCCCTATGGACAGGGGAAAAAAAACATGCTGTCTCTCTCTCACTTTCCTCATTACCAGTCTCCTCTCTCTTCCCTCTCTCTCCTTCTCCTCTACTACTCGAAAGCCTTAGCCCCCCCCTGATCTCTCCTGCGGGGGACACCCATATCTGGCAAACCTCCCATACTCCCGCTGGACACACGGGAGAAAGAGAACGAACAAACAAAAACTGCACACAGCAGCCACTAGCACAACCCGAGAGAGAGGAAAAAAACAATACAGGAAAACCAGTAAGAACACACACTGGAAGCCTTAGAGAGAAAGCACTGCTGGAACAAACTGTCAACATGTAATACCAAACTCTTGCATTAGAATTAAACAAATGAAACACTATACTTGCCAGTGTCTTGAGACGTTCTCCCCAAATGACCATTCGTTACAGCATCGGTCAAGTTTTGCTTGCGAAGTTCTGGACCCCCTCGGGCTACTGATTCCTTCGTTCAGCAGATCGCCACCACTACGGCACTTGCACCCCAAGCCGCCGCCCGGGACAGCCCACGATCTGGATTCTGGCGTTAGGCGTGTGTACAATCACACCTATATGATTCAGTCCACGAACCTTCGCCACTGTAATTACTCGAACGTCATTCCGTGCGCCCGGCTTCCTCGCAGCCTGGCAGCACCACTTATCTCTTCTCGATAAGTTTCTAGCGAGCGTCTCAGCGTCTCCTCCGCTTGTTACTGTGGAAGTCCTGGAAAACTAGATAACAGACTGACATCTGGCCCGGTCCTTGCCTGCCTTTTCTGCTAGGCAGCGCTGGGTTCACGGCACCAATTGTATTATCCACCTTTTGCTCCGGCACCAGCAAACTCATCAGCAGGAGTTTGCAAACATGACTCTTCACACAGCAAGCAGGAGATAGACTTTTCTCAGGCTTCTTCAATGTTTACGTTATTTATTCAAGTAACAGAAATACAGATAGATACAGTTTATCATCTCCCGGCAAAGCAGACTTCCATGTTGCGTTACAGCTGCTTGAGTATCTTCCTACTGAAGATACCCAGGTCTTCTTGTATCTACTCTATGTTACATCTAGACTACCTATGTACAGCATACATTATATCAGATTACAGAAAGGAAGCACATACTTAGAGGTCCAAGTCAGCCTTGCGAGCTATTGCGAAAGTAAAGAGCAGAATGCCCTCTCCATCGCTCACCCCAGATTTAATACCGACTAGGAAAGAGTTAAATATGACATCATCTTCGCCATCCCCTATATCCGTCTATTGGTGGACCCACTTGTGGTGTCATCATACACACCTACTCGATTAATAATCAATGAGGCATTTGACCTACATGCAGGCCTGTGGATATTTACATAACATGGCTGATGTTTATTGTTCTAGTGGCGGTACATCTGCAGGTCAGGGAGCCCTGCGGCCTTGTACTAGAACAGCTTCTTGGTATGTTCTAGTTCTGCTGACAGAACTGCAGATTTTCTCTCAGAGAAAATCCCCTTAAAGGGCAGGTCTGCTCATCAAGCCTTTTTGACTAACTCAGTCCAAATAACTGAGGCCTACTTAAATTATAACATTACTGTTAGTGTGTGTGTTGTGCGATAATGCACTGCATGCAGTGTGTTGGGATGCCATTATAACCTGCCGCACTGTGAATAGGTGGTGCATTGCATAACAGCAAGCTGTGTTACAATGTGGCCATTATGCACCACACAACAGAAGATAGAACATGATGCATTTTCTGAATAGCTGTTGCACAATACAAAAGAGAGTATTTATTATGCATTCTTCAACCTAACCCTGCATTGCAAACATTCCAATATAATCAGAAATGTTTCAGCTGTAATAAATCTTATCTCAGTCAGCCTGGCTTCCACATTCCTGCTCCTTACTGATTAACTGAGGGCAGATCAGTGTGAAGCTGCTGTAATATAATCTGTGCTGTGCTCACAAATGTTTACAAAGCAAGCTAGACATGATTGCAAGAGTGCAGTTTCTGGAGAAAAAAGAATTAGTGAGGAAATGACATCAGGATTGGCTTCAGTCAGTGGTAATAAAAATGGAAAAAGTCTGAAACCTCTTTATTTACTATATAACATTCACTGAAATCAAAATGTGAACAGTACAATACGTATGTTATGTAAGTAAAACAAGCATATATCTACTTATATATGTTGTTGTTGTTTTCCTGGAATAGTATGGTTCTCCCTGCTGCTTTAAAAAAAAAACAGTAATTTTTTGTGATTCCTAGTGTTGGTGTTCAAATCCAGTTTTCCTTATAGAAACCTAGATTATGCTGTAAACCAAACCTAATGGAAAGGGTCACGTGGCATGTGATGTGGACCGCAACCCTTTGACCCTCTCCACTAGCTTTGGTGCTGAACTGCGGTGTACAGCATAATCCGAGTTTCCCAATCAGGAAACCTGGATTAAAACACCAACACTAGTGATAACCATTCATGTTTATGTGATCATTTTGTTTAGCTTCCCTTCTTGCTGAAAAACAATTGTATATGTTGTCTCTGTACAAATCTATATTGGGAAACAATATTATAACATTCTTAAGTATGTAAAATGATACAAGTTCTGATTACTGTACAAGGGTAAATTAGAGAAGTCTAATATCTTTTTGAAAATGATATGTGAATATTAGGTCTTTGATGGTCTCAGAATTGTGGTATGCTTCATCAGCTTGCCTGATGTATGCTGAAACTGAACCCGAGCAGAGAGGGATATGGAGGCTGCCATATTTGTTTCCTTTTAACCAAAACCAGTTGCCTGGCAGCCCTGCTTATCTATTTGGCTGTAGTAGTGTCTGAATAACACCAGAAATTAACATGCAGCTAATCTTGTCAGTTCTGACACTATTGTCAGAAACACTTTATCTGCATATGGTTGTTCAGGGTCTATGGCTAAAAGTATTAGAGGCAGAGAATCAGCAGGATAGCCAGGCAACTGGTATTGCTTTAAAGGAAATAAATATGGCAGCCTCCATATACCGTAACTCTCACCTCGGGTTCACTTGAAAGGAATGCAGACTCAACTTACATATATAGATTTGCAAGAAGATTAGCTTCTGTCTGCCTGAGCACACAACACTTTGCTCAGCAACGCAGGTGAGCGTGCATTATACACAAACGCATGGCACCTGTCTGCACTGTCTGATGATCTTGCGTATCACACACTGGGCTGCATTGCTGAAATCTGATCAGCAACGCAGTAGTGTGCTTAGGCCCTTGGTGTCACTTGGTACCTAAAGCCTCATACGATTGATGCTTGCTTTTCTAAGCAATCCTATGCTAGCATTTTGTGTGGTGTTTTTCAAAAATGCTGCTTGGCAGCAGCCCGGAGAATGGAACCAGCATGATCTGCAATTATTTATTGGCAGCACAGAATTGAGTGCAACATACAGTGGTAAAGAGTAGCTGTATTAACAGCACATATGCTTCACCAGAGGCACAGGCATTATTCACATTTCTTCCAATGCCTCTGCAATAACTGCAGCACTTTGCACACAGTGGACCCATCAAGCTGATTTTCTCCACCACTAAATTAGTTTAACAATTTCAGCCCACGGGGATTTTTCACCTTATGCATCAGAGAAATTTTCACCTCCCATGCTTTCGCTAATAACTTTATCACTACTTATCACAATTTATTGATCTGTATCTTGTTTTTTCCACCACTAATTAGGCTTTCTTTGGGTGGTACATTTTGCTAAGAATTAGTTTTTTATAAATGCATTTTAACAGGAATATTAACCTATTTTAGTTCCTGGACGTAGAAACTACGTCCAGGAACCAGGCGCGCTCCTGCGGCCGATCGCGCGCGTGCACGCGTGCTCCCGGCCCGCGGTTCGTTAGCCAGGCAATCAGTGAATCGGGCTATGGTGCCCGATCACTGATTCCTCTCCCCCACTGAAAAAAGCGACAGCTTTTCTCGGAAGCTGCGCTTTTTCTGGCTGTTGCCTCCCCCATGCGTTTCTCTAAGCATATGTTACGCTTAGAGTGACGTCATGTAAACAAACTCATGGGCGCCATCTTGTGGCCAAAAAGTAAAACTACAACTAAAAGTATAAAAAAAAAACTCAAGTCATATTTACATTATAAAACTATTGTTTACATCCCACCCTCCCCAAAATACCCAAATAAAATGTTTAATATAAAAAAAAAAACAAAAAAAAACATTACAATAAAAAAAAAAGTAAATATTTACCTAAGGGTCTAAACTTTTTAATTATCAATGTAAAGATGAAATATTTCTATATTTTTTTTATTTTAAACTTGTAAATAGTGATAGATGCAAAACGGAAAAAATGCACCTTTATTTCCAAATAAAATATTGTCGCCATACATTGTGATAGGGACATAATTTTAACAGTGTAATAACCGGGACATATGGGCAAATACAATACGTGAGTTTTAATTATGGAGGCATGTATTATTTTAAAACTATAATGGCTTTTTTCTTATTCTTCCTGTTAAAATGCATTTACAGTAAAGTGGCTCTTAGCAAAATGTACTCCCCAAACAAAGCCTAATTGGTGGCAGAAAAAAAAAAGATATAGATCAGTTCATTGTGATAAGTAGTGATAAAGTTATAGGCTAATCAATGGGAGGTGAACATTGCTCAAGTGAAAACGACGGAACGCGAATGGGTTAAGAAACAAATGGGAAAAAAATCATTATTTCTCAGTTTTCGACCATTAAAGTTTAAAAATAATAAATGCTACCATAATTAAAACCTATGTATTTCATTTGCCCGTTTGGCTCGGTTATTACACCATTTAAATGTTGTCCCTATCACAATGTGTGGCGCCAATATTTTATTTGGAAATAAAGGTGCATTTTTTCAGTTTTGCGTCCATCACTATTTACAAGCTTAAAGTGGAGGAAATAATTATTTGACCCCTCACTGATTTTGTAAGTTTGTCCAATGACAAAGAAATGAAAAGTCTCAGAACAGTATCATTTCAATGGTAGGTTTATTTTAACAGTGGCAGATAGCACATCAAAAGGAAAATCGAAAAAATAACCTTAAATAAAAGATAGCAACTGATTTGCATTTCATTGAGTGAAATAAGTTTTTGAACCCTCTAACAATAAAAGACTTAATACTTAGTGGAAAAACCCTTGTTTGCAAGCACAGAGGTCAATGGTTTCTTGTAATTGATGACCAAGTTTGCACACATTTTAGGAGGAATGTTGGTCCACTCCTCTTTGCAGATCATCTCTAAATCCCTAAGGTTTTGAGGCTGTCTCTGTGCAACTCTGAGCTTGAGCTCCCTCCATAGGTTTTCTATTGGATTAAGGTCCGGAGACTGACTAGACCACTCCATGACGTTAATGTGCTTCTTCTTGAGCCACTCCTTTGTTGCCTTTGCTGTATGTTTTGGGTCATTGTCGTGCTGGAACACCCATCCACGACCCATTTTCAGTTTCCTGGCAGAGGGAAGGAGGTTGTCGTTCAGGATTTCACGATACCTGGCTCCATCCATTTTCCCGTTAATGCGATTAAGTTGTCCTGTGCCCTTAGCAGAAAAACACCCCCAAAGTAAAATGTTTCCACCCCCATGCTTGACGGTGGGGACGGTGTTTTGGGGGTCATAGGCAGCATTTTTCTTCCTCCAAACACAGCGAGTTGAGTTAATGCCAAAGAGCTCTATTTTGGTCTCATCAGACCACAGCACCTTCTCCCAGTCACTCACAGAATCATTCAGGTGTTCATTGGCAAACTTCAGACGGGCCTGCACATGTGCCTTCTTGAGCAGGGGGGCCTTGCGAGCCCTGCAGGATTTTAATCCATTGCGGTGTAATGTGTTTCCAATGGTTTTCTTGGTGACTGTGGTCCCTGCTAATTTGAGGTCATTCACTAACTCCTCCCGTGTAGTTCTAGGATGCTTTTTCACCTTTCTCAGAACCATTGACACCCCACGAGGTGAGATTTTGCGTGGAGCTCCAGAGCGAGGTCGATTGATGGTCATTTTGTGCTCCTTCCATTTTCGAACAATCGCACCAACAGTTGTCACCTTCTCTCCCAGCTTCTTGCTAATGGTTTTGTAGCCCATTCCAGCCTTGTGCAGGTCTACAATTTTGTCTCTGACATCCTTGGACAGCTCTTTGGTCTTTCCCATGTTGGAGAGTTTGGAGTCTGCTTGATTGATTGATTCTGTGAACAGGTGTCTTTTATACAGGTGACTAGTTAAGACAGGTGTCCTTAACCTTCCTGGCGGTTAATTTTTTTTTTCAAATAGGAAAAAATCCTTTTTTTTTTTTTGTAATTTTTTTTTTGTTTCATGTAAAGCTACCAGAGTGGTAGCTACATGAAACACCACTAGAGGGCGCATGTGTCCCTCTAGTGCGATCGTCGCCGGCACTAATAGCAAACAGGGGATCGTGTATATAACGTGTTCCCCTGTTTGGCTTCTCCTGTCGCAATGGCGACGATCGGAATGACGTCATGGACGTCAGCCGACGTCCTGACGTCAGGCGCACCCGATCCAGCCCATAGCGCTGCCCAGAACTCATTGGTCCGGGCAGCGCAGGGCTCTGGCGGGGGGGGCCTCTTTTGCCACTGCGTGCGGGCGATCGCCGCAGAGCGGCGGCGATCAAGCTGTGCGCGCGGCTAGCAAAGTGCTGGCTGCGCGCACAGCACTTTGAATGGGGCGAATCGCCCCAATAGAGCCGGAGAAATCCTCCTGGGCGGCATAGCTCGGGCTTACCGCCAGGGAGGTTAATGAGAGTGACTAATTGAGTAGAAGTGTCTAACCACTCTGTGGGAGCCAGAACTCTTAATGGTTGGTAGGGGTTCAAAAAATTAATTGACTCAATGAAATGCAAATCAGTTGCTATCTTTTATTTAAGGTTATTTTTCGATTTTTCTTTTGATGTGCTATCTGCCACTGTTAAAATAAACCTACCATTGAAATGATACTGTTCTGAGACTTTTCATTTCTTTGTCATTGGACAAACTTACAAAATCAGTGAGGGGTCAAATAATTATTTACTCCACTGTATAATTTAACAAATGTTCCTAGTATACTCCGTTCACATGCATATTTAAAAAAAATTCAGACCCTTAGGTAACTATTTATGTTTTTATTTTTTTAATTGTATTTTTTTTCCATTAAAATGTTATTTGGGTAATTTTTTGGTGTGGGAAATAAACAGTTAATTTTAAATATTATAATGTGTGTAAATTGTTGTGAAAAATGTATGTAGATGTAGTCAAGATGGCCACATTGAGGTTTTTTTTTTTTATGTCCTCATCGCTTCCCGGAAGCATAAGGACGGAATTTTTTTTTTTCATAAAGACCGCAGCCTCTGATAAGAGATTGTCGGTTTTTCTGCTGGGGACTTAGATCAGTGAACGGGAACCATGTTCCTGTTCATTGATCTCAGGGCTACCGGGGAACGGCACAGGGGCACGCGCCGAAGCGCAGCAGAGCAGCCGCCTGGACATGAGGATCACATCCAGGCGGCTTAACTGGTTAAGAGGCATAGCATAGGTGGAGGCAATGGAACATTAGGTATTCTTCATGGAGCTTCATATAGGTTTATATAGGCAAATTGGCTTGCCAGTGCTATCCAGGTAAGTTATAGCTTTGGCTAGGAGCCTCTTGTGCATATGAGTTTTTTTTTTTATTATGGTTAAGGAAGTGGGATTTGAGTCCTTTGACAAGGGTTTGTGCAAGGCTATCTTATGATCCTGGTCACCCGTGGAGTGCACCTTAAGTGGCTGCAGCTCTGGTGCATTGAGTCCAACAGGAGAAAAGCATGATATAATGACATAGATTTTGGACTAGCTCATCTTCTCATGGGGGGTTCTCAGGGTTTTCTTTTTTTTTTAAAAAAGCACTTAGTGAATGGCAGTTGCTCCGTCCAACTGCCAAAATAGTGTGCAGCAAGCAGGAAGGCTGGCCAGCATCGTTATGGAAATCTTTTTCAGGTAATGTCTTTTTAAAGAATAAAGGCCATGCTGAGAATCCCCTATGGAGAGATGGACTAGCCCAAAACCTGTTGGTAATGTCAGATTTCCACTACCTACTGTATGTGACAGCAACCTAGGAGAAAAGTAATTTATGGCTCATTTTACTCTGGGAGAAATGTACTTCTTATTTGTATGTGTTTTAGATTTTAAGATTTTTGCAACTTTCCTCTTTAAGAAATAAAATGTTAAATTTTGTTTTTACTTGGGTTAAGTGGCATAGCTAAGGAGCTATGGGCCTCAGTGCACGTTTCTCAAACTCTGCAGTGCGTTGGTGCATGTCACTGGTTGGGGAACGGAGCTACGCATATTACCCTGTTGGCGCACTCTACCACAGAGTAATATGCATGAAGCGATAGTGTGGTGTGATTGTCCTGCCCTGTGCTTTCCTGCCTCAGGACAATTGCACCACACAATTTGGGAAACTAGCCTGAAAGCACCCTTGAAGTGAGAGGGATATGGAGGGTACCATATTTATTTCCTTTTGAACTACCATTTGCGTGGCATGGTCTTGCTGATCTTTCTGGCCTCAGTAGTGTCTGACTTGCACACCTGTAACAAGCATGCAGCTAATCTAGTTGGATTTCATTCAGAGCACCTGATATGCATGCTTGTTCAGGGTCAATGACTAGGGACAGGACATTTGCATTGTATAAAAGGAAACAAATATGGCAGCCTCCGTATCTTCACACTTCAGGTGTGCTTTAAGTAAACATGTAAAAATTAAGACATAAGCACTGTAACGTATAGAGCACATTTTTAATACAGGTTTGCCATAATTAGGGCTAGTAATGAGAGGATGATAATTTCAAGTTGATTGATATTTTCTGTTAATCTTATGCAAATGTATATAGTAGCTGATGATTTTGGTTAAATTCCAAGCTGTATGAATTAACATTAAATTAGCATACAGTTTTGAATTAATTAAAACTTCTTAGTATTTCACTGGCCATGTCTAGTCAGCACTAACTGCACTTTTCTTAAAGGATACCCAAGGTGACATGTGACATGATGAGATAGACATGAGTATGTACAGTGCCTAGCACACAAATAACTCTGCTGTGTTCCTTTTTTTCTTTCTCTGTCTGAAAGCATTAAATATCAAGTATGTAAGTGGCTGACTCAGTCCTGACTCAGACAGGAAGTGACTACAGTGTGACCCTCACTGATAAGAAATCCCAACTATAAAACACTTTCCTAGCAGAAAATTGCTTCTGAGAGCAGGAAAGAGATAAAAAGGGACGTTAGTTAATAGAGTTTAGTTCTGAAGTACTTCAATGAATGTGTCATTGAGCAAAAACAATAAACCAGTAAATACCTAAAATAAAACTGTGGAATATCATAAAAAGTCATTTTTAGGAGAAGGAAGATAGATACAATCATTTATTTCATTAGTTTATTTTCACCTCGGATATCCTTTTCAAATAACATTTAGAAAATCCAGCCTTAATCTTCATTGTAAGAGCTTTCTTCTTGCTCCTCACATAATAAACACCTTTAAAGAAAGTCCAATCCGCTTTAATAAATGCCATTTTAACCCGGTTTTAAATACATGAATATGGAGAGAAGGCCATTTAGTGTAATCTTTGACATTTAAATGTTCAGATTAGAGCTTTGCATTGTAATCCATACAATTTGCAAATTGTAAAAGTATTACTTTAACTGCACTAAGCAATGGATTTCTTAGCAGCCTCTGAACTAAGATAATAAGGATGCTAGACGTTTATCTCATAGTATCTGAAAAAGAAAGCTGTGCGATTTAATAATGCCACATGCAAACATAAATCCATATTCCTGGAGTGTGCATTGATTTATGACTGCTTTATAGACCCCAAACTTGTCATGGCAGCAGCAATACGTTTAAGGTGAATTATCCACTGATTTAAAGCTCCATTCCTATGAGATAGTTCCCATTGCAGAACTAGTCCACTTTATGTATTCTGTATGATCATTGAGCACCAATGAATTGCTCAGGCAATGTACAAGTGTTCCTTTAAGAAGCATATTTTACGGGATGCTATTTGTAGCATCTGCCAGGCAACCTGCCTTTCTATATAATATGATGTAACACTTACTGTAAGGCTGAGAGAATATACTGTATAAACTCCAAGCTCCAGAAAGCCTGCAATGAGAAGGATATGGAGGCTGACACATTTAAGCTCTTTTAAAGAAAAAGGTTTCTGTGGCTGTCACGCTGATGTCTTGCTTTACTGAACAAGGATCAAGATCAGCAAACGTAATTGTTCATTCACTAACTAAATTATTGCTCTAGATGTGACTCCTAAATCATTAAAGCAGGCAAGGTCCCCCAAACAAAGTTCATGCCACTTTCTTCTTTTTCTATGTCTGCCAGAGGTCCTTTAAAAAGGTTGGCCACTATGATCCTCGCCCATGACAATTGTGGCCATAACAGCACTTGATTTGGAAGCTGACATTTGTTAAAGAAGAGGTGCGTACATGCATCCAATTTTGATTGGCCAAATTTACCACTTCCATGTAGTAAGAAGGCCATATACAACGAATAGATTGTGATCTCAGGGGGGCCCAGGACTGGGGGGGGCCCCCTACTAACCTTCCCTTCCTATGACTCGGGGCCATGCTCCAGATCAGGCACTTGGCTACACTTGTTAGGCTTGTGAAGATCATCATGGCCACATTTGTTTTACGACAGGATGGGTCCCAAGTTCTAGGATGGGTCCCAAGTTGTTAAAGGCACTAAGGGGGGGGGGGGGGCAAGATAAGGGGTGTGAACATGGGGGGGGGAGGGGGCTGTCACAGTTTTGCTGGGGGCCCGGGAATTGTAGTTACACCACTGATTATGTAGGTAAGTTCTCATGGTACATTGGATGTGGTAAAATTGGCAAATCAAAATTGGATGTGTGTACATACCCTAAGTATTTTGCCCCTTGCCCCACATCCTTGGAACTTCCTGTGGTTTTAAGGGCTGCACCCCCTATAGTTACCCAATGGGAAGATTTCCTTCACTCCAGGAACATGACAGAAATTAAGAGATAGTCTCTTCATGTAGCCAGTGTCTCCAGTGCCAACTATAAAATATCACTAGTGACCACACAAACCGCAAGCTGTAAACTGTGTAGAGGAGAGAGACCGTGCTTGGCTTCCAGGTTATAGTGGAATTTCCAGCCTCCTCATTCAGGTGGAAGGCTGTTTTTAGCATTAGAGTGTTGTGAAATAGATAAGATCTTTGCTGTAGCAGTCCCAGTAATCCAAGCCACATAATTTATTTCTCAATTATTAATGTATAATGCACCATCATCTTCTGTGACACTGATCAATGCATGCATTAGGAAAATGGGCAATGATGTTATGTGCCACATTTCCTCAGTACAGTAGCGCAGGCCAGAAGGGAATTCATTGGGGCTGAACTTAGGTTTTCTTTCCCCTGGCTGAACATTTAAAAATCAGCAAGTGAGGATGGGAAATTACAGTAGAGCTGTGGAGCTGCACCCTTTTTACTCTCTCACCAACATTTCTTTCTGTGCACATTCTGGTATTCTTTCTTTCTTTCTTTTTTTAAAGCACATTTTATTAGATTTTGCATTGTTATTACAACAGCACCCGTCAAACAACTGTGCAATAATACATACAGCTTATTTACATTAGAGTGGTCACAGAGTGGGGCCCAAACCCCTATCAACATTTATCAGGATCATTGTGTGGCTAAAAGTAGCTAGTCTGCAGGGTTAGTTAGGGCTATTAATCAAGGGAGATATCATAAAGATCTTCATTTGGTCTTCATTTAGACCAAACCCTGTCATATTTTTGGGATGTTTTACGATTGCCATAGACTTCTTTAACCTTCCTGGCGGTAACCCCGGCGGTAACGTAGTTCGGGGTAAGCCGCGCAGGAGGTTTTCTCAGGCCCTGCTGGGCCGATTTGCTTAATTTTTTTGCTGAACGCAGCTAGCACTTTGCTAGCTGCGTCAGCACACCGATCGCCGCTGCCCCGTGCTCGATCGCCGCTATCCGTTGCGCCGCGCAGCCCCCCCAGACCCCGTGCGCTGCCAGGCCAATCAGTGCCAGGCAGCACTGAGGGGTGGATCGGGACTCCCAATGACGTCATCCCGCCCTGTCGCCATGGCGACGGGGGAAGCCCTCCAGGAAATCCCGTTCTTTGAACGGGATTTCCTGATCGGAGATCGCCGAAGGCGATCGAAGCGGGCGGGGGGATGCCGCTGAGCAGCAGCGGCTATCATGTAGCGAGCCTTGGGCTCGCTACATGATTTAAAAAAAAAAAACTGCTGCGTTGCCTCCTGGTGGAAATCATTAGACCGCCAGGAGGGTTAAAGAGACACTGAAGCTGAAAAAAAATTACGGTATGATCTAATGATTTGTATGTGTAGTACAGCTAAGAAAAAAACATCAGCAGCAGAGACACAAGTCTAATATTGTTTCCAGTAAAGGAAGAGCTAAGAAACTTCAGTTGTTATCTATGCAAATTAGCCATTGAGCTCCACTACTTTCAAAGTCACAGAGAACTCTGCCAGACACTTGTGATAATAAGCTTTTAGGGCCCTTTTCCACCTGCAATCGCTAGCGTTCATGCTGAACGCTAGCGATTGCTGAATCGTAAAACCGGCGATTCCCCCGACGTTTGCGGCTGCGATTTTGCTATGCTATGCACTGCATAGCAAAATCGCGGCAATTATCGCTCCGCCGCGCGTTTGCGTTCCCGACAAAAGCGAATCGCGGTAGTGGAAATAACCTACCGCGATTCCTATGTTAAAAAGCAAACCATAGCGATTGTAAAATCGCTAGCGGTTTGCGGTTTTGCGATTCAGCCAGCGCAAACGCGCTGGTGGAAAAGGGCCCTAAAAGACAATGGCCTCAATTCACTAAGATCATGCTGGAGACAATAAGGCAAGAGAAAACTTACCTCCACACAGTAAGAGAGGTATCTTATCTCTTCATTCCTTACGTTACCTCTTCTGTAGTTAATTTACCTCCTCTGTAGTTATTTTCACATGCAGTTAATGAACAGCCTGTCTTTGACTCTGGAGTTATTTTAAGGATTAAAGAGTTAACTTAAAGACAGAAGAGTTAACTTTAGGTTTGCCTGAGGTAAAATGTTTCCTGAATACTACATGCCTTATCACCATGGTAACAACTCTAGAAACGTTATTAAAGACAGGAGATAAGCTTAGTGAATTGAGGCCATTCAATGGCCTCAAAGTTAACTCTTCTGTCTTTAAGTTAACTCTTTAATCCTTAAAATAACTCCAGAGTTAAAGACAGGCTGTTCATTAACTGTGTGTGAAAATAACTACAGAGGAGGTAAATTAACTACAGAAGAGGTAACTTAAGGAATGAAGAGATAAGATAACTCTCTTACTGTGTTGAGGTAAGTTTTCTCTTGCCTTATTATCTCCAGCATGATCTTAGTGAATTGAGGCCAATGCTGAGTAGTGTCTAAACTGCAAATATTAGAGAATGATGCAATGTTATAAAAAAACACTATATAACTGAAAATAAAAATATTAAAATATATTCTTTGCTACTAAAATTCTAGTAATTATCTGTATTACACAACCAATTCATTTTATCATATTTTTCTTTTTCACTTCCGTGTCTCTTTAAGTATTGGTAATACAGGTTTCCCAATCTGATACTGTCCGGGGGTTGCTATGGTTCCATTTTAATACTATTACTAATAGTAATATAATATAATATAATGGCATAAAAGGCCAGATTTCAGAAAAACAGGCATTTGGCTTCACCCTTTACTGTGTCGTTGATTATGCCTATCAGATAGTTCCTTGACTTGTTGGTAGAACATGTTTTGGGAACATCTTTTGGGTCCAGGTTTGTACCTGCTTTTAGAAAACCAGTAACGTTATGATACCCCTTAAAGCAAACCTGAAGTAAGAAAACTCACTTCACGTTTAATGCTTATCTAAGCAGAAGGAAAGCCATAGAAACCATAGAGCCTTCTCAATCCTTGGTCTGTCCAGTCTATCCTGTGCCGTGCGCTATTGCACCCCCAAGTAGTTTTGAAAAACGCATCCGTACTTTGCATGCACTATCCTGGTCTCACACGTGTGCAGTGTGGATGCGCTCATCTTCAGAACTACTCAGGGATGGGTACTAAAAAGCTATTACCTAGCAGGTCAAATAACTGTTCAGAGTCTTCCCTCTACTTAGGTATGTATCCAACCTGAAATTTTATTTTACCTTACTCAAGAAATAATCTTGTTTTCTATGGCGGTATTGTACTTTTGCATATATAAAAGTGTCTGTCTATAGGTTTTAGGAGCTTTGAACATAGGGGTGAATCAAACTCCCCAATTTGTGTAGGGGTTTAAAAAAGAAAAGAAAAAAAAGAAAGCTAAAACCATCTGCACATGCTTAACCACTTGAGGACCCAGCCTTTACCCCCCCTTAAGGGGATACTGTAGGGGGGTCAGGGGAAAATGAGTTGAACTTACCCGGGGCTTCTAACGGTCCCCCGCAGACATCCTGTGTTGGCGCAGCCACTCACTGATGCTCCGGCCCCGCCTCCGGTTCACTTCTGGAATTTCAGACTTTAAAGCCTGAAAACCACTGCGCCTGCGTTGCCGTGTCCTCGATCCCGCTGATGTCATCAAGAGCGCACAGCGCAGGCCCAGTATGGTCTGTGTCTGCGCAGTACACTCCTGGTGACATCAGCGGGAGCGAGGACACGGGCGTGCAGGCGCAGTGGTTTTCTGAATTTAAAGTCAGAAATTCCAGAAGTGAACTGGAGGCGGGCCGGAGCATCGGTGAGTGGCTGCGCCAACACAGGATGTCTGCGGGGGACCATTAGAAGCCCCGGGTAAGTTCAGCTCATTTTCCCCCGACCCCCCTACAGTATCCCTTTAAGGACCAGCGCTGTTTTTTGTGATCTGTGCTGGGTGGGCTCTGCAGCCCCCAGCACAGATCAGGTGGCATGCAGAGCGATCAGAACGCCCCCCTTTTTTCCCCCCTATGGGGATGATGTGCAGGGGGGTCTGATCGCTCCGGTGGGCAGGCATGTTGCGGGGAGGGGCACCTCAAAGCCCCCCTCCGTGGCGAAATTCCCCCCCTCCCTCTCCTACCTCTCCCCCCTTGTGATCCGCACTGCACAGGACGCTATCCGTCCTGTGCAGCCTGTGACAGGATGTCCCCTGTCACATGGCGGCGATCCCCGGCCGCTGATTGGCCGGGGATCGCCGATCTGCCTTACGGCGCTGCTGCGCAGCAGCGCCGTTCAATGTAAACAAAGGAGAAATACGTCTCCTGCGTTTACATTTAGTCTGCGAGCCGCGATCGGCTATTCACAGAGACCGGCTCCGTGATCTAACAGGAAACGGTGCGAGCGGCCTTTCCAGGTTAATTAGGGAGGCACCTGGCGACGAAGATCTGCGTCGCTGGTCCTCCAGCTACCACTTTGGCGCCGCACGGTATGAGTGTGCGGTCGGCAAGTGGTTAAATGGTTAAAACCAAGTTTAAAGGGGAACTGAAGTAAGAGGTATACGGAGGCTGCCATATTTATTTCCTTTTAATCAATACCAGTTGCCCGGCAGCCCTGCTGGTCTATTTCTCTGCAGTAGTATCTGAATAACACCAGAAACAAGCATGCAGCTAGTCTTGTCAGATAGGACTTTAAAGTCTGAAACACCTGATCTGCTGCATGCTTGTTCAGGGGCTATGGCTAATAGTATTAGAGGCAAAGGATCAGCAGGGCTGACAGGCAACTGGTATTGCTTTAAAGGAAATAAACATGGCAGCCTCCATATTCCTCTCTCTTCAGTTCCCCTTTAAGAAAAAATATATATCTTTTCCATTATAAGAGCATGGTAAGGGGTTAGAACCTGTTCTTGATTTTATTTTTGTCCTGTGTCCCCATCTGTGAGAAGTTTCATCACTTTCTGCTCAAAGAGGAAGTGGGGAAATCTCAACACCAGCGTTTGGAATCTGTTATAAGGCATGTTTTATAGTGTGCGGAAGAGTTAAAACCAGCAACTAGTTTTTATAGCTCTGCCTCATTTCCTGACTTATCAGTTTTCATATTAACACTTCAACGTTCCACGGAGGTCTGAAGAACAGGAAGTAAGGAAAAATCTCTCCATTGGGGACACAGAAAGGAAAAAAAAATCTTAAAAATAAAAAAAATCAAACCTTTCCATACTAGTGAATTTTTTTCTGAGCTTGAGCTATAATGTTAACATATTTGCTTTACTGCACCTCACTTCAGAAAACGATTTTCCTAATGCCAATTTGTAACATTTGAAAATATTTTTCTGATTTAAAGTAAAATTGTCAACTGCATTTCTTTACAGCAATGTGAAGTGCAAACTAGAAAGATCTTTTTTTTTTTCCCAACTAGATCCAGACGGCCGGGAAAATAATTATCAATGGAATGGACAACGTAATGGAGCGAGCAGCCATTTTATTAGGTGTTTCTGGGATTTGGATCTCCAGCTACAGCACACGACAGATGATTAAATAGGAATTATAACTTCTGGACCTGCACTTTGAATAGCCAAGATGAAGTTTTGTATTCTGCGGTGACACGGAATTATAATTAGTTTTCCTGTCACTTGGTGACCTTGCAAAAGCATCGCATCCACTGTTATTACTCGCAAAGACTTAGATGTCTCTAAGGCCTAATGACTGCTCTCCTGTTACCTGCCACACTAGCATGCTGTTCACTCTCCTCCTTAATATGTTATTGTATTACTCCTTTACATGTCATTTTATATATTTACTGTTATAATGTGCTATTTGAAAGACCACATAACTGCTGCACATTCATTCTTAACCAGAAATAATAAAAACTACTTGTGAATTACAAACACACCTGTTCATCTTCCTATTTAGGTTTAACCACTTGAGGATCACAGCGGTAAACCCCCCTACAGACCAGGCTATTTTTTCTTTAATTGGCCACTACAGCTTTAAGGCCAAGTTGCAGGGCCGCACAACACAGCATACTAGTGATTCCCCCCCCCCCCCCACACACACACACACCAACAGAGCTCTGTTAGTGGGGTCTGAACCCCCCTTGTTTATTTTTTTTATAAATATTTGGGTTTTTTTTAATATATTTTTTCTGAGTTATCTTTATATATATTTTTCTAAACCCCACCCTCCCAGCCAGCCAATCATGGCGATCAGCTCTCATAGGCTTCATCCTATGAGAGCCAATCGCTCCCTTGTGCCTTAGGGGGACAGCTGTGTCACACTGATCGCAGTGCTGTACTTACTAGAAAGACGTCTAACAGCCTCCTGAGCGGCGATCGCCACTTGGAGACTGAAGGCGGGGGGGAGCTCCGCCCCCAAGCAGGAGATGCGTGTGCAGCCTGCGCACGATCTCCTGCAAACTGCAGCCCCAGTACTTGAAGCCAATTGGTGTGGAGTGGTCTTATAGTAGTTAAAGTGTAACTCAACTCAAGGCACAGAAATGGAGCTGCAATGTCATTAAAGAAGATCTCTAATGAAACACCCCAGTGGGATACCTACCTTGGGAGGGAGAAGCCTCTGAATCCTAACGAGGCTTCCCCCGTCCTCTTAAGCCTGAGGGATCCAGCGCCAGCTCCCCAAAAACCACAGCTGACATTCAGTTCAAAGTGTACCTAGTGCTTTCCTATCAGATCAGATCACAAGATGCACTTGAAGGTAAATAGCTCATACAGGTTAGCCAGGGGTATGTTAAATGTTTATGATGTTTAGGAAAGGCTTTTGCTCTTATATTACTTTTATGCTGCAGCTTCATAGATTTTCAGACTTTGGGAAATCCCTAATGAGATCACATTTTTGATCACATGTACAGTGATAAGGTGTTTGTGCAATTCAATGAAATGTAATGAAACTAATGGTTCCTGGGAAATGTACTAGATTCTGCTGTTGCCAGCCAATCTTCAGCTAGTAGCTGAGCACAGTTTTTTTTTATTATTATTATTATTTTATAAATGCTAGCTTAGCAAAAAGTCCCACACACTGAATGCTGCGACGGTATGAATGAATAAACGTTTAGGTCTGAGGCTTAGACATTATATATTTAGAAACTTGATGTAGTTCTGGAGCTGTGTGAATGAAATTTAGTTTTAGGTTTCTGCTTTAGGGTTGGAATAGGTAGTTATACAGGATTATGGAAAGTGCCAAGGCCCAAGATTAAAACGTAACTAATTTTATGGAAAACATAACCCTTTACTCTCTGACAAGTAGAGACTCAGCAGTACAGAAAAATGTATGAAGTAATAAAAGGAGT
The DNA here is from genome assembly GCF_040937935.1 of Hyperolius riggenbachi. NCBI lineage: Eukaryota > Metazoa > Chordata > Amphibia > Anura > Hyperoliidae > Hyperolius > Hyperolius riggenbachi. The sequence continues at coordinate 212,099,674 of NC_090649.1, read as the reverse complement.
ATATATTTCAAATGACATAAAACAACAAATTATAAAAATGATGAAAACCTAAAAAGACGTTCAAGTAACCATTTTCAGGAGAGCAACCGGCTGGATACTCTGAGAGTCGAAACAGGTAAAACCTTGCACCAAGCAATGCCGCGTAACCTTCATTATATCAGTTCTTAGAATATTCACAGCTACTATTACAGTATTATTTTTCATCTTTTTTTTTTTTACTTATTATTTTTATAAAGTAACATCCCCAGAGTTACTGCATGCTGCATGCCCAACCCTGTCTCAAGTTTATATATATATATATTCAGAATTTTTTTTTTTTTTTATGAATATGTGATCTCTCATGCTTATTGACTTCAATGCATTTGGAGAAAATGTTTTTTCTCATGCCTATTTACATTCATGAAAATCTCATCTTAGCAAGAGTGTGATACTTTTACAAGAAAATGACTGCATAACCGAAATACCAACATACTGATCATCTTCGATGTGGTGCTAATTTAAAAAAAAAAAACTCTGGTCCCTCTGTAGTCAGAAGCACTTTCAACCTCAGAAACAAAATATGTAAACTTCATAGTTAGCCACATTGAAATTGGCACCAATTCCACACCAGAGGCTGGCTTGCAGTCATGTGCTTGGAAAGGAGCTGTGGTTACACCCCACAAAGCTATGCCTGCCCATCTGACTTTAAGAGACTAGCATAACTTGAGGCATGGGGGCTTAACAACATTTTTTTTTAACATACAACATAAAGCCAGCCAGCCTCTGCTCCAATACAGAGCTGGTGTATAGTCACATGAGCAGCCAGGGATTACAAGATGATAAAGAGCCCTAATAGCTTTACACAATCTTGTTTTTACAAATGAGGACTGTAAAGAGACACCTGATGCTATAAGTAATACAGGTCTACCCTTAAAGAGAACCCGAGGTGTGTTTAAAGAATGTTATCTGCATACAGAGGCTGGATCTGCCTATACAGCCCAGCCTCTGTTGCTATCCCAAACCCCACTAAGGTCCCCCTGCACTCTGCAATCCCTCATAAATCACAGCCATGCTGTGAGGCTGTGTTTACATCTGTAGTGTCAGTCTCAGCTACTCCCCTGCCTCCTGCATAGCTCCGGTCCCTGCCCCCATCCCTTCCCTCCAATCAGCAGGGAGGGAAGGGATGCAGGCGGGGACTGTAATTCTGCAGGAGGCGGGGAGAGCAGCAGACTGACACTATAGAGATAAACACAGCCAGCTCTGACAAGCTGTTTGTCAGCAGCGTGGCTGTGATTTATGAGGGATTGCAGAGTGCAGGGGGACCTTAGGGGGGTTTGGGATAGCAACAGAGGCTGGGCTGTATAGGCAGATCCAGCCTCTGTATGCAGATAATATTCTTCAAACCCACCTCGGGTTCTCTTTAAAGATACAGTGTTAAAGGGAACCAAGCACCACTTTTTCCTGCAGTTTCTCCTGGTTTCTAATAGTTATAGGAGCTGCCATATCCACCATCCCCTTCTAGCTGCATTTATATATCCTGGGGCAGGTGTGAAGATAGCATCTGTGACTTCTCTAAATCCTTTGAAGCACAGTGTCCTATTCACACACACACACACACACACACACACACACACACACACACATCCCCACTGGTGAAAGCTTTTGTTTGCACTTTGCTAATGTGTGCAATAAAATAATTACACCAGTCCTTATCTGCCTGAAACTTCTGTGGCCGGGCAGACCTCAGAAGTAAGGTAATAAAGGATATCATTTTTTATGTAAAAAGAAGAGGTAAAATGTACGGGTTTTTTTTTTATTAATGAGTCACATGGTTAGCATGCATGTTTAGTGTGCTATTGAGATGCCCTGGGTGCTAAAAATGGTGCTTGGTTCACTTTAAGTGGGCACAGGTTTACTTTAAGGCTTGAGCACTCTATCGCACTTCTGACTGCTTTCCAGCATCAGAACAATGTTACAGATTGAAAAAAAGTATCCAGAAGCGTTAGTGTGCTCAGGACACTTAACAAGAACTGTAAAGCTCTGACAGGAATGCTTTAGCATGTGGGAGATCATGTATAACAAAGCTACATGTTGTGTGATTCAGCAGCCGTATATGACTATATTGTGAATGTGAAGGTGAGAAATGGAGGTCAGTTACACAAAGTACCAACTCCTTAGCTCTTTTTCCCAGATGAAAGTATGAATCCATTTATTAATGTCTATTGAAAAGTAACTGTTATTCTATAATAACTGGGGGAAAACATACATTATTCAAGGTTAATGCAGTAGTGAAGAAGAATGAGAGCATTGATGCGATAAGGAGAAAGTTATGTGTTATAACATGCAGCTCACTGCAGCAGTGTGCACAGTATAAAAGATGGAATTCACCATATGAACTCTACATCTTTGTGTGTTCATTGTGCCAGACTGGATCTAGAAACATTTGTGGGAAAGTTTCTTTCAGATACACATCATTGGGGATATTTACTGAGGATTCATTTTGTAAAGATGCAAAAAAAGAAAAAAAAAAACAATTTTGGGAGATTTTTACAACCTAATGAAGTGAAAGTAGACATTTTACTTACCGTATATACTCAACTATAAGTCGAGAAATTTAGGATTGCCTCACAGTATAAAAGTTGGGGGGTCGTCTTATACTCAAGTAATTTCGAAATTTCTTGACCTATTAAGGGAACAGGGGGTCGCCAATCTCTCTCCCCCTTCACGCAGCGATGTACGCATAAAAGTGCTTAATCCACCTCCCACCCACCCACTACCACTAACCACGATGTAGCTGAATCTTTGTTGCCCCAACCCCCCCCCCCCCCCCTCCGCTCCCATGTGTAATGGATGCACCCCGCTGCCGGAAGGAAGCCAACACTTATGATTCCAGCGGGCATGGCCATGGTGACAAGTGAGGACATGCAACATCTGCTATGGCGCTTGGCAAGCAGGAGCGTGAGTGATGAGCCAGCATTAACAATCCTCTGCGTTTTTCAGTGATTAAGCTAACTCATATACTATATATTGGAGCCTAAACGCTCACAAAATGCTGCATGTCCTGTGTTTGCAATTTCCAAAATTGCAAATGCTCTAGTGGGCTAAACACTGACTTACACTAGCAAAGCATTTTTTAAAGTGCCAGCAATTGTTGGAGCTTCAAAAATGTGCCCAAAATCACTCTAGTGCAGGCATGGGCACACTTGGCCCTCCAGCTGTTAAGGAACTACAAGTCCCACAATGCATTGCAAGAGTCTGACAGCCACAGTCATGACTCATAAAGGCATTGTGGGACTTGTAGTTCCATAACGGCTTGAGGGCCGATTTTGCCCATGCCTGCTCTAGTGTGTCCCAACCCTAAATCTGCACATTGCTAGCACATGATGGTAACAGGCTCATCAACCACTTTGGCAGATCTGAGAAAATTAACTATAACAAGATTAACTAATTTAAATGAAAATTCAGTACTTTGCACTCAGATCTGTATGGTGCAATCAGCTGATTTAGTGGTCCAAATTTTTTAGATATTATATAGGTCTTCGATCCTTTTTTAGAAGCTATATAATCTAACGTGATGAAACCAGCTTCCTAATCAGCTGTTTTTCTGACTCAAGAGCCTATAATTGTTTAAAGTAGAGTTACAATCGGGATTTACTCTCTGCTCCAACAGTTTATCAACACCATAAGAACTTCTAGGCACCAACAAACGTTTAATAAGAAGCTGCTACAGCAACTCCCCAAATTGTCATTTTATTATCAATTACTGGAGATAAGACTATGTGAATACATACATATGGAGCATTTTTCTGTGCATAATTATGTGTCTGTAATGCTAGATACACACCATACAATTTTCTGGCAAATTTACCTGCGAGATTGATTATTTTCAACATGTCAGATCTGAATTTCGATAGATTTTTCAATTTTCTGATAGTTTTTTTAAATCTTTTTTTGATTGATTTTTTGTTCAGTTCTATGAAAATTGATTAAAAAAAATGATTAAAAAAAATTGGAAAATCAAAAAATCAATTGTAATTCAGATCGGACATGTTGGAATTAATCGATCTGGCAGGTAAATCTGCCAGAAAAAATTGTATGGTGTGTACGTAGCATAAGTTAAGTGAAGATAATTTTCCGCACTAAAATGCTTTTAGAATGAATTTGATGATACCCATGCAATCGTATCTCTTGGCACTATGGTACTCTGACCTCAGATGACCTGTAACGTTTTACAGGGATTGCATTACTTTGGAACAAAAGCAAGTAGGATAACTATATAGGTCAGGCTTTTTCAACCAGGGTTCCCTGGAACCCCAGGGTTCCTTGAGGACTCTGCAGGGGTTCCTTGGCATTTTCCCCCATCGTGGGGGGGGGGGGGAGTATAATAAAGCTCATTATAATAGGTGATACTGTAACAAGAAGCACTAAATTGAGGGCTCAGGAGACAGTATAATGAGTGGCAGTGTAATAGGAGGTAGTAAAATAAACAGCCACACATACTTTTAAAGACCATGCCTCCTGCAAAATAAATGCAGGGGTTCCTCGAGAGCAAAACATTGTTTGCAGGGGTTCCTTGAGATCCAAAAGGTATTTGCAGGGTTCCTCCAGGGTAGAAAGGTTGAGAAAGGCTGATATGGGTAATAAAGAATAGGAAACAGGTTTTTACTGTAATTTCACTTAAATAAAATCTAAACGTTATTGTAGCAGTTTTGTGCCTTTTAACCACTTCCCCTCCCCTGGGACGAGTAACTACGCCCCTGCAAAATGCCACAACTCTGTGCAGGGGTGTAGCTACTATAACCTGTTTTGACTCTTATTCCTACCCGACTGAGAGGAATCCACCAGACACTGATGTAAATGAAAATATCAAGAGTATTTATTCTTGACCAGATTAAATGGTCAACTGGTAAGTATCCAACCAAAGAAAGTAATTTACAATATACATCTATTTTCTCACATTACATATATCAACTCAATCTTCTTTTCTTCACAGCCAGTGCACCGGTAAAGCTGGGGGAAGAAAGTTCAAGTTATATTTATATCTCTTAGAAGTAAGTACTATACATACAGTACACTCTGGGCCATATGCAATTCTCTTTTTCACCTGAGTTTTCACCTAGGAGATAAATTTTCATCTTTGATTTTAAATAACTTTCCAGTACTTTTCAACTAAAAAAGTACCAAAAAGTTGGTGAAAAAGTACTATCAAAATCATGTTCTTGCCTTCTGGGGGCTTAAAAGGCATTTTATTTAAAAGTTTAAAAATATCACCTAGGAGAAAACACAGGTGAAAAAGTGAATTGCATATGGCCCTCTGTGTCTACATTCATTAACTGTTATTCATTGCATATATACCATAGTATCACAATTTCTCAGCGTAAGCTTGGATCGGAATAGGTCTACTTAGCAATTTCAGTTCTAATCAGTCTCTGTCCCTTGCTACCAAGTCCAAGCTATATTGCCCAGCAAAACCCTTTTTAGTAACTGGTTTATGGTATTAAGCAACTTTTCTGTCTTTGTAATTATGGGATTTCTCCAGCTCCTTCTTGTGTGACATGAAAATAAAAAAACTAACAAAATAAACATGAAAGAAAATAAAAGAAAGAAATTAAAATAAATAAATAAATTAGGGATCAATTATATCCATGTCGGGTAACACAGGCTCCTCCTTGCTTTGCTTAGATTCCACACAAGATGAAGTTCCACAGATGTGAATATAACAACTAGATTTAAACAACTGGTTGACTTCTTTATTGGATGCTACTCTCCATTAACTGTAGTTCCTCTCCTTCAACAGTTTCCACGGCGACTCAGCTACACCATCTCTCCTTTTATTGGCAAGTAACCATAAAAATGTCGTGTCTTACTGATAAGTTCCCTTGTGCTAGATTTCTCTCTCTCTCTCTTTCCTTCTTTAACAGGATATCCAATCTGGAGAGCATTTATGAAAGTATATGAACTTTACTGATTGGCTACAATTAACATGGGACTGCAGATTTGACACTGTTCAACAGGAAGAGTGTCTCAGAAAGAAACTAACGCTGCAATTTGCCCGCTCGATCCGTGGGATTGAGCGGGATCGATCAATTATTTCCGACATGTTTGATCGGGTTTCGATCAATACAGCCATCGATTTTGCATGTTAAGTATGCAAAAATCGACGGCTGTATCGATCGAAACCCGATCGAACATGTCGGAAATAATCGAATCGATCTCGCGGAACAAGCTGGAAATCGCAACGTGTGTACCCAGCATTACAAGTGGTGGCACTTTATGGCAACAAAGTTCAAGATATGCTGGGATGTAACCTGGACACAGTCTCAGCTTCTCAGACATAAACAGTGTTATCATCATGTATAATTAAACTGTTCATCATATCAAAGGTTATTGTTTCTTTACGTTCATACTAGACAGGCAGATTCCGGTTCGCCACTTTATTCAGAGGAAAATGTTTTATTAATTTCTGTCGTTACTTGTCACTCTTCAACTGGGAATAATAGTACGGTAAGCTGAAGTCACCACTGAGGACATCTTGTGGCCAAATTGTAATATTACACCCCCCCTTTTTTCAGTGAATGAGCCCTAGTTACCTGTTTTTCCTTTTTAAATTAACCCCTGACCTCCCACACTCCCCTAAAGTTACCATTTTTATTTTTATTTTTTTAATAAAAAAAATTACAAATAAAAAAAAAATACATAAATAGTTACCTTAGGGACTGAACTTTAATATGTATATAAAGACTGTATACTACAATTACTTTATACATTATGGGCTTGTAATTAGGGATAGACGCAAAACTGAAAAAATGCACCTTTATTTCCAAATAAAATATTGGTGCCATACATTGTATTAGGGAAAAATTTTAAACGTTGCAATAACCGGGACAAATGGGGAAATGAAATGTGTGGGTTTTAACTATGGTAGCATGTTTTATTTTAAAACTATAATGGCCGAAAACTGAGAAATTATGATTTTTTTCAATTTTTTTCTAATTATTCCCATTAAAACTGAGTTGGAATAAAATAATTCTTAGCAAAAAGTACCACCCAAAGAAAGCCTAATTGGCAGCGAAAAAAACAAGATATAGATTGTTTTGTTGTGATAAGTAGTAATAAAGTTATAGGTGAATGAATGGAAGGAGCACTGACAGGTGAAAAGTGCTCTGGTTTTTTAAGAGGAAAAACCCTTCGATGTGAAGTGGTTAAAAATGGCTTTAAAGTCTTTCAGAGCTGGATGCATAGTGACAGCGTGGACAAATATGGGGCAGGTCAAGTTTATGTCCCATTTTTTTCAGCATAAAAACATTTGTTTTTCCTTTCTTAGAATATCTTTTATTATGGTAGTAAAGATCACATTTTATCATCAAGCTACTGTATGCAATGTTAACAGATAGAAAGGAAATATCCTACATTTAACAGCCTGCTGGAAAACAAATGAATAAATGGTAGTCTCTGTAAAATAGGCTATTTATATACTGTTTTATTTAGATTGGTTTTTATTCACACTCTTTGGGGCTGGAGAATTATAATGAATAAAACAAAGAATGCTATAGCAATGTGTTAAACTGTGACAGATCCTGATATTCCTTTTGCCAGAATTTTGAATATAAAGCGAAATTAGATCATTTTTCCGGAGAACAAAACAAGTTTGGATTGAATATTTCCATTTTTTTAGGCATTCGTACGTCAGACATGAATGATTCACTTCCTCATACATTTTATCTGCACAGGTTGGTGACAGCCCAGACTAATGAATTTGGACAAACGACTTTGTAATGAATGCATTTATAGAACAGTGAGAAGACTGGTTTGGACAACATGTTTCTGTTTTAATAACCTTAGGGTTCTCTACCTGTAATGATGAATAACTACAACAAGGAAATTAGACTGCTTTAATGCACGGCTTGTGGCATACAGATTGATGGATTGACTTTTGTGCTTTTTAAATAAATGCTTAAAAGCATTGCCTAATAAATCTTGGACGTGGATTGTGCCAATTCTGTGGTTTGATGCAGAGATTTTGGCACTTGCATGGCGGATGTACTCTGGCTGTCAGAGAACATGTCACTCAAAGTAAGCATTATATATGTCAATTTCTGATTTTGAATAAATGGGTGCAGTGAGCATAGCAGTTATTGTTATTACTATTTTTACTATAAAATGTATATAGGAACAGCAAGGTCTGTAGTACTGTACAAATGATATGTGATAAACTTACATTTTATTCAAATTACATGACCACAAAAGGGCAAAATAGATGGAAAAGTAGACACAAAGATACTAAGATGCAGGAGACAAGGATATGTCCATAATAGCTTAAAGATGAGAACAATTTGAGACTGTCCATAACATTTGCCTGTTAGTTGCAACAAGCAACAATGATTATTCCATTGTAAAGGTAATGACTTTTCACTTCCTGCTGACTGGAACGCAGTGATTCTGCATTCTAACCAGACAGAAAAATGCGTGGGGACATCTAGTGCCCCCCCCCCCCAAAAAAAAATTACAATATAAATGACCTATAGTTATAGCAAGCCCATTACCCCTTATTGCCCTCTCCCTTTAATTTTTTTTCTTTTTATTCCCTTTAAAATGCATATAAAATAATTCTTAGCAAAACTACTGCCCAAAGAAAGCTTAATTTGTGATGAAATAAGCTATGTATAGATCATTTAAGTAGTGATAAAGTTATTGCCCAATGAATGGAGGCAACGCTGAATTGTGAAAATTGCTCTTGTTTTTAAAGTGTACCAGAGACAATATACAATAAAAGTTTTATACATACCTGGGGCTTCCTCCAGTCCCATGTGCATGGTTCCCACGCTGCCGTCCTCAGCCTTCTGTATCGCCAGTACCGGGTCCCGTAACTTCGGCCAGTCGCAGTGAGTCTCACGCAAGAGAAGCGCACTCTCTATGTACCTCTCCAGCGGCCGCTGGAGAGATACCGTAGAGAGCGCACTTCAATCATGTTACTGATCTGTTGCCAGTTAACCTTAGAAGTTGTGAGATGTTCCATCAGGTGAAGTTTTGCTTTACACAACTTTTCCAGTCTTTTGTTCCCCTGGCACACCTGAAGCATGTTTCTGATGTCGGATTAAAAATAGGCATATATTTTACTAAAACAATCAGGATTCTGACTTTTTATTTACATTGTATTCAGTGCCATCTTGTTTGGAATGAGGTTGTCTATACAGCATGTATGTTTTGAGTGATACAAGACAAGACAAATAACATTTATATTGCTCTTTTCTCCTTGCGGACTCAAAGCGCCAGAGCAGAGCAGCAGCCACTAGGGCGCGCTCTATTGGCAGTAGCAGTGTAAGGGAGACTTGCCAAAGGTCTCCTACTGAATTAGTGTTGGCTTACTGAACAGGCAGAGCCGAGATTCGAACCCTGGTCTCCTGTGTCAGAGGCAAAGCCCTTAACCATTACACAATCAGCAAACTGTGATATGAGTGGTGGTGTGTGGTATATAATTGCATTAAACATACTGTTTCAACTTGCAAAAAGCAAATCCGGTTGCTTAGACTTTGAATATGCAAATTGTTGTCCTCATCCAACCTGACATAGCTAGAGTAGTTATACCAAGACAGATGTACAAAAAATAAATGATCCAGAAGTGCAAACCTGGTAAGGTCTTACCTCATGAGACCTGTAACTAATATAGGTTTTGAAACCTTGTTTGTTTCTCCCACTATGAAGTGCCATGGAAGATAATATGTTGCGATATAAATCCTCAATTATAATGTCTCTAGCAAGTACCACAGAAGTAGGTTCTTCTGCAACCAATTTCTGTAATGTTTAATTTACCTTTGTTTCACAATAAGTAAAATTGACCTGCATGTCTCTGGGATGATTAAGCTGAAAGCCTGTGGAGATATCCCAGTCATAAATGTAACATCCTGGAGGGCTCTGCCTGTGGTCAGGTGATGCAAGGTGTCAGAAAGGCGCTGGTGTGGTGTCATGGATTTTCTCTTCCACGTATTCTGCTTTTCAATATGCTGAGTCACTACAGACAGTAAATACTGAAAGGCTGTCTGTTATTCGAAGATCATTTGGAAAGTCAATGAGTGTTGAAAGGCATAGCTTCTGCAGTAAGTCGTCATGTGAAATAACAATGTGTTCTTGTAGCCAGTTTTTAGCCCAGACACTTTGGGCCATATGCAATTCACTTTTTCACCTGAGTTTTCTCCTAGGAGATTATTCTTCATCTTCAATTTCAATTAACTTTTTAGCACTTTGCAATGGAAAAAGTACCAACAAGTAGGTGAAAATGTACTGTCAAAATTATTTTGAGCATTTGTTTGCTTGCTGGGAGTGTAAAAGGCACTTTATTTACAAGTTGTGAAAATATCACGTAGGAAAAAACTCAGGTTAAAAAGTGAATTGCATATGGGCCCTTGTCTCTTGGGTTGCTCAGCTAACTCCACTTTGTGCTGTACCTAAACCAGTCGGTAGGGTATCAGTAGGGCATCAGCTACTCTTTTTCCTGGTAGAGAGGTGCTAAGCCATAGCAGGATCCAAAACATGGGCTAGCAGAAGCCAATGAGCATAGACAGACAACAATGCCTACAATACAAAGAGTAGGATGTGCTCTAGAAAGGGAAAGTTTTATGCAGACTGTACATGAGCTGCTGTGGAATGACAGCAGCACATCACGGTAAGGCCTGTGGGCGTTATTAAGGGGTTAACAGGTGTGGAGATGGGTTGGAGGTTTGTGTTGTGCTTTCTTTTCAGATCTAGAAGTTTCTTAAATTCTGCCTGGTACCTGCTGGGCGGGAAGAGGTTTCCTGAGGTGCTGACTGAAGGCTGGACATGATTGGATAGTCCTTGACCTATCAGGGTCAAGTGGATACATATAGGCTGCAGTCACCTGACCCTAATCACTCTCTGAGGAAACCTGAGAGGAGTGAGCACCCAGCTGTGTTTTTTCCTTTCTCTTTCTTTTCTCTGCGCTGTTTACCTGTCGTGGCTACTATGGCTGAATTATTAGAAGCAGTTTGCTTAAGAGCTGGATCGCAAGGTGAAGAGGAGTGGGTACAGGAGCTTTTAGCTCGTTTGCCTGCTGCTTTAGCGGCTCTAGCGGCCGCTGCATCAACCCCCAATGTGCCTACTGTCTTACCTGACATGCGACCAAAGAAGAAGAAGGAAAAGTCCGGGTCTCGTGTGTCCTGCCCGCCATCTGTCGCGGAGGTAGCAGTGTCATCCCGGGATGTCCTTAATGCTGGCAGGTCTGTGGATGCTGCAGGGAGTCTGCGCAGTCCGGGCACTGTTTCTACATCTGACAGCCCGAGCGTGCACAGTAAGAACGTAATCCCTCCGGCGGAAGTGCTTCATTCGACACGGCGGAAGGGGCGGAGCCTCGTGGAGCGCATAGGGGATTCCTTCCTGCTTCGACCCAACCACCATCGGCGAGACTGAAGATCCCGAAGAGGCCCTACTCTCCTCCTGCCGCTTCTTCACAAAGGCCCCAGGGCAGCAAGAGGATCCAGAAACTGCCGTCCGGGGCACAATTTAAGGGGCCTTCCGCATCTTCCTCCCAGCAGCTGCCTGCAGCACCGGCCAGGCCTTCCACCAGCAACAGTGGGGCTGCCCCCGCAGCATGCTCTGCACCTCCCCTTGGGAATCTTCTTCCAAGGGACAGTGAGAATTGGCATTTGCGCATTGGTGCGGAAGTCAAGGAGGATCTGAAAATTTGGCTGGAATTCTTAGAAACTTTCAATAATAAGGTGTTTTGGCAGAGAGAATTTTGCTTAATACAATATGATTTATAGAGAATTGGCAGGTATTACATTTTTTTAGAAAACTGCACAGGGCCCCTGCCTGTAGCAGTTATTTTATTATAAAACAATTTTTAAAGGGTCTTAAGAAGTCATCTCTGTCGGTGGACACCAGATGTCCTATAACACTGGCGGTGTTAGTAAGGATGTTGGAAGCCCTGGACGGAATTTGTTTTTCCACTTACGAGGTAACTTTGTTTAGAGTAGCATTTGCACTAATGTTTTTCGGAGCCTTGCGAATCTCGGAATTGATTTCTAAAAATAAGCAATGCAATTCAGGTTTGGGCGTGAATGATATTGTAGTGGATGACGAGAAGGTCCTCTTGTATATCAGAAAATTGAAAACCGATCAACTAAGTAGGGGGGCTTGGGTGACTCTTTTCACAATAAATTTGTTTAATTTTTGCCCAGTCCAGTCACGAGTAGGTTTATTCAGGTGAGACCTTCAGCTCCTTCCTTTTTATGTCATGAGGATGGGATCCCACTCACGGTGGGACAGTTTAATGCGGTTCTAAAGAAATGTTTGTTCTGGGGTTGTCGCATCTTCACATTACCTCACATTCATTTAGAATTGGGGCCGCCACGGAAGCTGCCCGTCTCGGCTTTAGTGAAAGTATTATTAGACGTTTAGGCAGGTGGGAGTCGAAGTGGTTTGGCCTGTATATTCGCCCACATATAGCTAATTATTGATTTTTGTCTTGCAGATCGTTCTTATGTCATTTGGATATTAGGACATAGCTTTGTTTATTGGGCGCACCAGCGTGCTAGAGTCCGTCCTTATTCAACAAATTTGCCTTTGGACAGTTCACGTTTTCAAATATTTTGGAAAGGGGTCAGGGTTCTTAAATGGGAGGAATTATGGGATTTGGTTCTGTTCTTGCGGGAGTCCCTTCCTGCACCAGATATGATGGCAATCCACCTTGGGGGCAATGAGCTAGGGAAATATAGTACCTTGAACCTTATTCACAGAATGAAGGTGGACTTGACAGAAATTTCTGAGCTGTTTCCTGGATGCAAGCTGTTGTTTTCAGAGATCATTCCGAGAAGAGTCTGGGACACTCAAGGACGTAGATCTGTTTTTAAAATAAAGTCCAGAGTCAACAAGAGGGCGGGCAGATTTGTTAGCAGGGTTTTGAATGGGCATTCTTATTGGCATAGAAACTTGGAGGGACTGATACCGGGATTTTATAGGGGTGATAATGTTCATTTATCTGATGTGGCTTTGGATATTTTTAATACTACTGTACAAGAAGCCATTGAACAGGCCGCGGGTGTGGATGGGACAGGCCGTTAGAGGAATGTCTTGTGGTGGGACACCGGCTCTGAGGTATTTTGATTGGCTCATGGCTAGCTGGCCGAGTCATGTTGTTTATTTGTATATAGTTTGGGAGTTTTATTATAAATTGAGATTTTAAGAAATTTGATTAAACCCTAATAAAGGGCCGCGGCCATTTTAATCCAGAAGTAGTCTGTCTCTTTTTTATTAGAATAAGCTTTAACCTTTTTATTTTCAGGTTGTAAGCATGTAATAACGAACAGTGCATTACCGTGTACATGAGCTGCTGTGGAATGACAGCAGTACGTCACGGTAAGGCCTGTGGGAGTTATTAAGGGGTTAACAGGTGTGGAGATGGGTTGGAGGTTTGTGTTGTCCTTTCTTTTCAGATCTAGAAGTTTCTTAACTTCTGCCTGGTACCTACTGGGCGGGAAGAGGTTTCCTGAGGTGCTGACTGGAGGCTGGACATGATTGGATAGTCCTTGACCTATCAGGGTCAGTGTCAAGTGGATACATATAGGCTGCAGGCACCTGACCCTAATCACTCTCTGAGGAAACCTGAGAGGAGTGAGCACCCAGCTGTTTTTTTTCCCCACCCTCCCTCCCCTTTTTTAAGTATTTGTCGCTGGCACCTTTATGTGGGGTGGGACACCCGCTGGGTAGTGGGTGGAACCTGAGGTATTTTGATTGACTCGTGGCTAGCTGTCCGATTCATGTTGTTAATTTGTATATAGTTTGGGAGTTTTATTATAAATTGAGATTTTAAGAAATTTGATTAAACCCTAATAAAGGGCCACAGCCATTTTAATCCAGAAGTAGTCTGTCTTTTTTTTATTAGGATAAGCTTTAATTTTTTATTTTCAGGTGGTAAGTATGTAATAACGAACAGTGCATTACCGTGCTCTTCTCATCTGCTAATCTACAAATATGGCACAAGCACTTCCTTCTGCATCTATTCGTCCACCTGCAACAGCTAAAGCTTCCACTGTTTGTATCAGCGATGAGATCATTGTGTTTATAGCGATCGGCCTATATGAGTGACATACTTTCCAAATATCTACAAACACATGCCATTATAGAAGATGCAATTTCCTAATGTGTGTTGTCTCCTGAAATATGTGCAGCTTCCCTGATAACAAACAGGATCTTTTGGTGCCATTGTGAACAGCCTGTGCTGATTGATATGTCTGTTTGCGGTGCACATTATTTTTTTCTGAGAGATCATCTATTTGCCAACAATGACCTCAATTATCTTTTTATTCAGTCGTTTATTGCTGGCATCGGCCGATGATCTGCTGTGCCTCGTCGGTTGGCTGTCACAAACGAGCCTGGTTGTATGTGTGCACTAATCTATAGAAACAACATATACACCTACAGCCAATTTTTTTGTAACTATTGATGATGTTCATTTGCTGTATAAAATAGATGAATATTTTTAAAGATAACTGGGAGCTGCTCATCAGTTATCCAGATGCTGATTAATTAATCAAACTGCTTGTTAATTAATCAGCAGATCCTGAATCTGATTAACCTCTGAAAAGCTCCAGTTCAGCTCATGCAAATTATAATCTCTTTATTAATTCCTCATAAAAAGACATGGGCTGCCTTGTCCCAGCGGGAAAATCTCACATTAGCAAAAGGACAGGATCACACAAGTGAGCGTCCTGATGCATCACCCTGATGTATCATCTATGCATCCAGAATGCTGGATCATCTTGGACAAAGACATTGTTCCCCTCCTTACCCCCTCCTGTTGGAAGCTAATGTATGATGTGACATGCCGCTGTCCCTCCTCCCACCTCCATATCAATGACACCTCTGTACAGCATTTGTTCTGCCTGATGGTGAAGCTCAATCCTGAAGGATGACACTAATGGTATGTGTGTGGGGGGTTTACTCACAAAAGAACGTCAGCCTTAACGTGTGCAAGATAGCTGTGTTAAGATTACCAGCATGTATACAATTTATGTAGCAACTTATGCAAATTGCGTAACGTGCTATATACATGCACCACTTATGCTGCTTGAGTAACCTGCAATGTAATTTAGCCCCCAGGTTACAACCCCTGGCATTACCTCACCAATGATGAGGAGAACAGGTGATTCCACAGAGAGAGTGTAGGAAAAAAAGCAGACTGTAGGAAAAAAGCAGACAGGTAATTGTAGACTGGGTCAGACTAGCTGCGATCAAAGAGCAGACAGCGATCATAGGATGGTTTAGACAAGGCGAGACCAGGACAGGCAGAAGTCATATACAAGCTTGTTCACAATTCGCTAATGCAAATGAGGCCGGTTCAGAGACAATAATTCCAGAAACAGTACTGCTGGAAGATAGAAAGTGTTTCATTAGAGCCTGTGGCCCACCAGCAGTGTATGATGAGGCAGAACCACAGAGTCCTGAGTTCAAATCCAGGGTGCACCTTTCAGCCACAGACAGTAATACTCTAATAACTAAAATCTCACAGATGCTCTCTTCTTCGTGACATTGACAGGAAAGAGTCCCCACTTCCTGTTACAAGACCCCACTATTATGACAGGAAAGAAGAGACAAATTATGTGTTTGTAGATAGATAGAGATATATTCCATCAATATGCAATGTCACGTTTTGATAAATGTTCTAGTCCAGTGTTTCTCATTATCATTGCAATAAGTACTCCTTTATGAAAGCGAGCGTTTGCTGAGTATTTCCTCTTGTGAATATTATTATCTTAAATACCCTTTGACATACATATACTTGTTAAGAGTACTCAGGGGAGTTGCTAATATCCTAAGAGGGCACTTTTGGGCACTCCAGCTGGGAAATGGGTGTGGCCACTCCGAGTGTGGGTGTGTCATGGGTGGGGCCAAGCAAAATGTTGAATAAAGCCCCCTCTCCATTAATACAAAAAAAACAAAATTGCAGCATATCACATAAATAGGCAGTATCACTTAAACCTAACTAGGCAGAGTTACCTGGCTTCTGTGCTGGCTGGTCTAGCTTTCTGATGGACAGGCTGGCCTGCCGCCCGGCTATCTTGGCAGTTCCCTCATAGGTTTCCCTGACCTTCTAGCGGACCTCCTCCCATGCTCCCATGGGCCTCCCATTGAGGCACCACAACTCCCAGCATGCCCTCATAGAAGAACCACAGCTCCCTGCATGCCAAGCAGGGCACCACCCAGTATGCCCACATAGAGGGATCACAGCACCCAGCATACTGCCTATTGATCCACAACAGCTCCCAGCATACCCGCCATTAAGGCACCACAGCTGAATCAGCCTGGCAGACATCTGGAGCACCTTAGAATAGATCCGGGGCACGTGCCACTGATCTTTGGGTATAGCAACGCCCCTGAGAGTACTCCATATTTATGCATAAATGTCTCTTAAACATTCCTTTTAGATTGAAATTATTATTATTATTATTATTATTTATATAGTGCCAACCTCTTTCCTAGTAATGTACACAGTACAAACAGACAAAAGTGGTGAGTATAGATACCTGAGCAGTTCAATACACTGTGCAATCAGGACATCGAGCAACACAAGAACAAATATATACACACTGCCCAGTATATTAGGGCTACACAACAGGAACTAAAAAAAAAAAAAAACAAACCTATAAAAACAGTTGCTTTATGCTTGCAGTTGAATATGAATGCTAGCATGCGTGCACAAAACAACCAGCCTGTACTTCACAAACAGACCACTAGAGTGCACTATATACACATAGCTGGTAAAAACAAGCATCGTACATTTGTTAATTCAATCTACGGTATTTCTTTTTCTTCTTAATAAATGAACAATAAAACATTTTTTGCAAAACATATTTAAATATGGATGAATTAGTGCTGTGTAAGGCACCAAAGCGAGATTTTTATTTTCTACACTGTCAAAACAAACCACATCCTGCTGATTGCATGGGTAAAATGACAATGTATTGCCTGACATGATCTTGTCTTTCCGATTAAAGTAAAGTGTGTGTAATTTTATAAAATATTTCTGTTCCACTATTTGTACATTCATTAAGCCGACAGCAGCTTTACAACTGACAGTCGCTATACTACAGCACAATAGACCGATATTTTATGCATCCATTAGTAAGATTTCATATTTTCAGTAATTCCCATTTCTGCAGAACTGTTGATGTAATCATATTGAGATTCTTTTGCCAACAGAGGCTTTTCCTCATCACTGGTCTGAGTACAAACATGTAAAGCTGGCCATACACTGGGCCGATTACCCGCCGATCGACAGCAGATTCGATAACTGGGATCGAATCTGCTGTCACATCGTTCACGCTAAACGCTAAATTTCGATCTATTTCGTCCCAAAATAGATCAATCCCGTCGATCGCTCAGTGCGAGAAATTACCATCGATCGCCCGCGGGTAGGGAGCGCATCGCTAGCGCCATACGATCGACGCAGGTATACATAGCCTGAAGCTGGCTCCCGTCATCTTCTCCGCATCACCTCCCGGCTGGCATCTTCTCTGCATCACCTTCTGCATCCCGGCGGCATCCGTGTATAACTTCCTGTGTCACTGCAGTGACAGTGGAAGTACAAATACAGGGCGGAGAAGATGCCAGCCGGGAGTCGGGAGGTGATGCGGAGAAGATGCCAGGGACCAGGCTTCAGGTAATGTATGCAGGGGGGGGGGGACAGGCGCAGGTGACAGTGGCAGCTCAGCAGATGGTGAATCGGTTTCAGGCTGAAGGCTGAAATCGATTCACAATCTGTTTGCAGTAAAGGCAGCCATACGATCCCTCTCTGATCAGATTCGATCAGAGAGGGATCTATCTGTTGGTCGAATCTGATGGCAAATCGACCAGTGTATGGCTACCTTAAGAGTTCAGACTTCAGGCTTATGTGTCCTTAGACAGTCGTACCAAAGGCCATGCATGATGCATCATATTCAGTTACAGGAGGAAGGGGAAAGGATATCACAATAACAATACTCTGAACAGTGATTGGCAGAATATACCATATGTTTAATAGGAGTTGGGTATTGAGGTCAATTTTACAACATTAATAACCCCGTTTCCTACTGTCCTGCATAACCTCATCTGCCCCAACCCCCTCCATACACAAACCCTGAATTCTTCGCATTGCCTAACCTATGCCCCTCACACTCATTTTAACCCCTTTCATTACACAAGACCCTAAAAGGAGGCTTTATTGAGCATAACATAGATAGCTACTATAGGGAGAATATTGCACCCGATAAATAGCGTGTACTGGGCCTGCCCGCATTGCAAAGCACCCATAGTAGCCGTATTTTGCTTTTCAGATGGGTGCGCAAATTTCCTCCATATCCGCTATTTATATGGTGCTATGACAGCAGCACCCAAAGTTGGGGGGGGGGCGGATTGGCAGGGGGGGGGGCTCAGGCTAGGCGTGGGGGGGGGTCGGTTAAGGTTAGGCATGGGGGGTGCGTAAAATGAGGCATCCAGGGAGTGCTGAAGGTTAAGTGTCGAGCGGTGATTAAAGTTAGGCATTGGTTGAGGGAGCGTTCAGTGTCAGAATAGGGTTAGGTTTAGCTGTACTAAAATATCGGTATCTATTACTGATATTTTACTATCGTCATTAGCACTGCAAGAGTAGAATATCAGTAAATTGCCAATATTCTACTATCAGCTATTTCTGGACGTTCAAACTTCCTAACACCCGAAAAGTAATCCTGTACCTAACTATAATTGTATTCTCTTAAAGGGTCTAAAAATAGGCTCATATACCCTTAACACAATGCCTAATCTTAATGTATGTCCTGATTTGTTGTTAACCCTATACTTGATATTCACTATTTATTCATACAGGATATTTTCTTTAATCCTGATAAACCTTTAGATTATTTACTTCTCTGTTTCTTTGGGATTTTACCACATCTACAGCAAGCTCAGTATGACAGTTTTTAAAAAACACAACTCATAATCTGTTATTATCACTGTATATTTATTACTCCGACTTTACCTATAAGGACTCAGTCATTCAGTTTTTACTTGTGCACAGCAAATATTGTCAATCTGTCACTTTACATATTAGAGGGAGCTGGTTTGTGGTTTGATACATTATTCAAGCTGGTTACTGTTGATGACAGACTGCCACCACTGAAATGTGTTCAATCCTTATTGCTGTGACCTCCACCATAAGTAGGTGACAAAGTGTGAGTCAAATACTAGATTTTTTGAACCAGGGCAATACAGTAGTGGGGTAATATAAAAGCAAAGCTGAGGTACTTGTAGAGGCTGCCTTTTAGCTTTCGGTGTAAAGTTGTGGCTGTGTGTTTGAGGAACAATCAAATAAATGCCTCATGAAATTCATGTTGATACTTGTGGCCGCTGACCTTATTATAGACGTATTATAGACTGCTCTGTGACCAATGAAGGAACTCTTACCACACTTAGAGAAACTGGAATTGCACTTTGACCACTCACAGATACTATGACCACACATTGACCGCTGACAGCAGGGCCGGCCTTAGGTTTCACAGCGCCCTGAGTGAAACCTGATTTTTGTGCCCCCCTTCATCCTCTTCCCATGTGCCCGCACACACAGGCCCATATGCAATCCACCTTTTCTCCTGAGATATCTCCTAGGACCGTGGTTCCCAACCTTTTTGACATTGTGACACATCACGCCAAATGCTCAGATTTCCGTGACACGTTACATATGTATAATAGAAAAATACTATTAATAACCACGAATGGATGGAAAGAGTCCACTATCCTGAATACACTTAAAAATGAAGGCTAGAATCTTTCAGAAATATTAATAAAAACAATCAGTAGGACAGTTAGTCGCCCCCCCCCCCCCCCATTTAGAATGATAGCCCAGCACCGAAAATTTGCTCCACGCATTATAGCCGCAGTGCTCCCCTCCCCCCCAAAAAATGCCCTCAGATTCAGTATAGGTTGGTAGCCAGGTATAGGTGACCCCAGTATAGGATCTCATGTGTAGGTGCCCTCAACATAGGTTGCCAAGCATAGGTGCCACCAGTAAAGGAAGTCAGTTAAATGTCTCCATTGCCCCCCCAGGTAGCCTGGTATAGGTGTCCCAGTATAGGTTGCCAGGTGTAGGTGCCTCCAGTATAGGTACCTAGGTGTTGGTGCCCTCAGTAAAGGTAGCCAGCTATAGGTGCCCCAGTATAGGAAATCAGGTGTAGGTTCCCTCAGTATTGGCAACCAGCTATAGGCGCCCCCTTGGAAGCCGGCGCCCTGAGCGACCGCTCCAGTCGCTCAGGTCAAAGGCCGGCTATGGCTGACAGTGTTTGTCATTACATTATTTTTTCAGACACTGTGAGGGTACTGTGATCACTGACAGACACTGGTCACAGATACTTATCTTATATCAAACATGTGACTCTCACACTGCTGTATTCTACTCAGCTACATTAGTTAGCTACTGCTGACTACAAGAGTCTATGCAGTGAATAACCAGAATTCGAGTACCCAAGAGCTTGGTTATTTGGGCCATAACCCTTGATTGACCACACCTTCCTCTAGGGTGTCAGAGGGATGGTGAGTTATGGCGCAGCCACACCCCAATTCAGAAAGCAATGAAGGAAGGAAGGGTGAATGAAGCCTGTGTCGTGGCCCTTTCCATAGAAGGAAAAATGAGGGAAGGTAGGTGGAAATAATGGGCACATCCCTTTCTAGAAGGTGCTGCAGAAGATGATGATGTAATCCAAAACTTTCCAAACAGGATTGATCCTAGTTTGACTTCATGTGATCATCAGAGCCTGGCCTAGCTCATACAACCTTTAGATTTTTAGTAAACAGTTTCAAACTAGTATTCATCTGCTTTGTAGAGAATATAGGCACTTGCTTTTTTAAACTCTTGAGAGTGGCTTTAATTTGAATTCTGGTAGTCCTGGTGGCAGGAAAAGATAAACAGCAATAAATTCTTGACTGGGTCCCTAACCCTAAATCTAGCCCACTCTACAAAGACAAAGATTTAGTGTGTTGCTGTTGCCGTTTTTCTTGCAGAGATTTTGTAAGGGAAACCTTTCCAAATGGGATTGGGCAACAACAAAAACTTAAAAGCAGTTTCATCCCTAACTGAACTAAAGATTTTGCCAGGTTTGGGCATTAAGTATTCATTCTCATGAATTAAAGCTTACTTGAACAGGGACTTAAAGGACTGCTGTAGAAGGGTGGGGGAAAAAAGAGTTGAACTTACCTGGGGCTTCTAGTGGTCCCCCACAGACGTCCTGTGCCTGCGCAGCCAGTCACCGATGCTCCGGTCCCCGCCTTCGGTACACTTCTGGAATTTCCGTCTTCAAAGTCGGAAATCCACTGCGCCTGTGCTGCCGTGTCCTAGCTCCCGCTGACCTCACCAGGAGTGTATTGCACAGGTCCAGTACAGTCTGCGTCTGTGCAGTACCCTCCTGGTGACATCAGCAGGAGCGAGGACACGGCCGCGCAGGCGCAGTGGTTTTCCCACTTTAAAGTCAGAAATTCCAGAAGTGAACCAGAGGCGGGGACCGGAGAGTGGCTGCGCGGGCACAGGACATCTGCGGAGGACCATTAGAATTCCCAGGTAAGTTAAACTCTTTTTTTCCCCTATCCCCCTACAGTACTCCTTTAAAATATTTCTGACAGTCTTTTACAAAATTTGGAATTTTTTAAGCAGGGGTGTAGCAATTGGGGTTGCAGAGGTTGCGAACGCATAGGGGCCCTTGGGCCAGAGGGGACCTCCCTCAACTTCAGTATTATCTCTCTATTGGTCCTGTGCTCATAATAATCACTTCTATAGATACTTTGAATAGTGGTAGTCATCAACAAACTGTTCCCCATCCCCTTCTTGCACCTCTGACACTGTAGTTGCCATTGGCAGGTTTTGGTGCGCCGTATCAATTGTTATGTATAGTGTGCTTGGGGGGCCCCAATGTAAAATTTGCTTCGGGGCCCGCAACTCCTTAGCTACGCCACTGTTTATAGGGCTTGGGAATTTTGGAACATGTGGTGGTTTTGCACATACTTAGTACACAAATATAAATCATACAACATGCTTTAGTTACACAAGAAAAAATTTAGATCTGCTGCCAAAAAAAAAGATTAACTGCGGGCAGACATAGACAGGCTCCTGTCTTATTGGTTAGTGGAGAAAATGTAGATTTTTAACACATGCATCCCCTGCCTAACCCTGTAACATTAAAATCACTAGAAATTATAGCATTGCCTCTGCAGCATTTTGCCTTTATATCTGCGTATTCCATGTCCCTGTGTGCCACCTAACCTTTTTACCTTTATATCTGCTTTTTCCATGTCCCAGTGACTGTGCCACCTAACCTTTTTACTTTTCTGGCCTGCTGTTGCTGTTTTTGCATCTAAAATATTTGATAACATGGGCAGACTGACCATTAGGGCACTCGGGCATGGACCAAGGGCCCATGGTCAGTAGGGGCCCCGCATCTTCTGGCGATTGAGAGGCAGGGAGGGTGAGTGCAGTGGCGGAGGGGGCCGGCATAACTGTTACAACTTGCCTTCCGGTGGGACATTAGACTAGGACTATGGTAGGGATTAGATAGTGAGCGCCTCTGACGAAGTTCAGTGACATGACTATGAACTCTGTAAAGTGCTGCAGAAGATGTCAGTGCTATATATTGGATCCTTAATAAGCGGTGTGGGCACAGGATTTCTGCAGGGGGCGGGTAGAAGCCCGGCGTAAGTGAAACTATTTTTTTCAACCTGCTTTAAAAAAATGTCAGTGCTATTTACTGTAAATACATAATAATAAGGTAGGGCATTCGACTGTGACTATCTATAGTAGGAATTACATCTGACGACTTTCAGTGACATGACTATGAACTCTGTAAAGTGCTGAAGAAGATGTCAGTGCTATATAAATACATAATAATAGTATGGTAGGACATTAGACTGTGACTATCTATAATAGGAATAGATTGTGAGCGACTTTGAGGAAGTTCAATCACATAACATGATGACTATGTATGTACCCCTGCCTCCCCTCCCACCACCAAAAAGCAATGATCGCTCGTCCCCTCCATCCCCCCTACCAGACCCCCCCCAAAAAACCCCATTATGTATTGTAATTATTCTTATATTGATTTAGTGTTCTTTAACCAACTGCGCAGGATTCTCCTGGCGACGTGAGCGGGAGCGAGGATGACTGTGGCCCACGCAGGAGCAGTTGCCGTTAACTTGTAAGTCGGCAAAACTGAAAGTGGGCTGGGGGGGGGGGGGGGGGCGTTGGATCCTTAAAAAGCGGTGTGGGCACAGGATTTTTGCAGGGGGCGGGTAGAAGCCCGGCGTAAGTGAAACTTTTTTTAAACCCGCTTTAAATGGACCTGAACTCAGAACTTCCACTCTGCTCTAAAAGTTACGCAACAGCATAATAACCTTATAATAAGCTCTAAATTACACTGGTGACACAGTTGGTTCAAATTGACCCCGGTATAAACTTTCTTTTAAATAAACTGAAATAACAGCAACAAAAAGCTATAGAACGCCAAAATTCGCCAAAATTCCATATGTGAGAAAGTTATAGTCTCTTTGCTGCTCTAATTTAACACATCCTTCCAGTTCCCAAAATCAAGTTATAAAATGTCCAGTGCAAAATAATTAAACATCCATGTTTGGATTCAAAAAGTGCCCACAATCCAATAACAGGGGGCTTACCAGCTACTGGCAAACCAGAATATAAGGTTGTCTCTAAGGCTGCTTTTATGGTGAGACGTTACAGGCGCATGTTAGAGCAGCCTGTAACGCAGCCCACCACATAGTAATGAAAAATCAATGGGCTGTTCACAGTGCCCACGTTGCGTTACATTGTAACGCAAGACGTCAAGACAACGTACTGCATGCAGCACTTTGTACGCGGCTAAGCCGCGTTAGACTGCTTGCACATGCTCAGTAATGTTGGGGAGAGCGGCCAGGCACATGGCTAATTAATATTCACTGCACTTTGTGACTTGTGCAGTGTTTACTTCCTGGAGCGGCCGCTCTGTGCTGCGATTGGCTGGTGGGACCACGTGATGCCGCATGCGTCCAAGAGTACGCATCACGGAAGCCAGAGTGAGCTGCACAACATGGCTCGCTCTGACGTCCACATCCAACACCACCAGGCGTTGCGTTAGGGGCACGTTATGCGACCATAACGTCCCCTAAAACGCAACATCCTAGTGGGAAAGTAGCCTAAAGGTTCATAGACACTAAATAAATGTCATCTGAAACAGACGATAAATGTGTGTACGACATACAGCCAATGTCACTTAAGGATCCAACATATTGGATCCTTAATGACTCGCAATGCCGAGCATATTTTCGCACACCCCACTGTGGAAAGCCACTCCATCGTGTGTTGATCATTTTCCCTCCTCCCTCCTTCATAGCAGCAGAATGCATCGCTATACTGAAGGCTAGAGCTGTGTCCGTACAGCATCAGTTCCTGATTTTGTTGCACAAGGGATCGTTTTCCCGAATCCCAACAATTATCAGAAACAGGTACATGGCTTAAAGGACTTACGAGTCCAAATTAAAAAAAAGTTCTGCACCTGTATGTTTTTTGAAGGCACGGGGGACGCCATCCGCGGCCTCCGTGCAGTTCCGCCGGGTCTCTGCTGCCTAATCTCCTCCCCCCCCGGCCGGATCCCGACCCCACAGCCCGGGTCGGGATCTCTTGCCACCTCAAAAATGGTCGCTGGAGGAAGCCGCGGCTGCGCAGTCCGCACAGACGCAAGTGCGGCTGCACAGCTCTAGGGCCTCCCTCCCAGATCCACGCTACAGGGAGGAGGCCCTCGCGTGGACTGTGCAGCCGCGGCCTCCTCCGGCGACCATTTTCGAGGAGGCAAGAGAGCCCGACCTGGACTGTGGGGTCGGTATCCGGCCGGGGGGTAGGGGGGAGATTAAGCAGCGGGGACCCGGCGGAACTGCACGGAGGGCACGGATGGGGTCCTCCGTGCCTTCAAAAATCATACAAGTACAGAACGTTTTTTTAATTTGGGCTCGTAAGTCCTTTAAGCATTTTTTATCCATCATGCAGTCCTTCCGCATAGGAACTACTTTAAAAGAAATACTAAGATAAGAATTGTATATCCCACAGAGTCAATCAAGGGTCCTTCTCCACTGACATTCTACTAACTGAACAGACAAATCCATGTAAATAGTTGAATAAAAAAAAACTTCTAAGTGCAGACTGTATTTATTTCTTAATTCTTAAAATTATTAGATCCAAGTAGAGTAAATAAAATAAGTTGAAAACTTGAACTTGCGTCCAGGGTCCTGTTGTGACTGGATAGTGTACTGGTTAAGGGCACAGCCTTTGACATAGGAAACCAGGGTTCGAATACTATTCAGTAAGGAGTTCACGGCAAGACTTCCTAACACTACAGGGTGACCTCTTGAGCGTGTCCCAGTGGCTGCAGCTCTTGAGCGCTTTGAATCCGACAGGAGAAAAGCGCTCTACAAATGTTCAGATTACTATTATATGTCACAATCCCCAATGTAAAATGGACCCCGTATAAATTTCTTCAAATCAAATGGTACTGCTCATTCCTCACCTCTTCTTTAGTCCTGCACGATAAAACACATTTAGGCCTAGTGCACACCAGAGCGGTTCGGCTGTGGTTTGCGATCCGCTTGCGGGTGCGGATCTGCTAGGGTAATGTATTTCAATGGGCTGGTGCACACCAGAGCGGGAGGCGTTTTGCAGAAACGCATACTCCCGGGCTGCTGCAGATTTTGGATTGCGGATGCGTTTCTGCCTCAATGTTAAGTATAGGAAAAACGCAAACCGCTCTGAAAAACGGCACTTCAGAGCGGTTTGCCAGGCGTTTTTTGTTACAGTAGCTGTTCAGTAACAGCTTTACTGTAACAATATATGAAATCTACTACACCAAAAATGCTTCCCAAAACCGCAAAATGCTAGCTGAAACGCTACAGAAAAAGAAGAAAAAGCGTTTCAATATCTGCTAGCATTTTGCGGATCTGCTAGCGGTTTTTGGTGTGCATCATGCCATAGATGAGTGTAAATACACAGGTGTGTGGACATATTTGTTGGAGCTCTTACAGCTCATTGAAAGAGTGCTTTATGCCTCTTAAAAATAATTAAATTAAAAGCAGTTGTTCAATGTATGCCTGTATGCTATGCTGATGATCTGTCACTGAGCAAGACAAAACAAGTGTGAAGGGACATTGCTTAGAGTTCTTTCACAATATTTCTGCTGGGTTTTTACATATATAATTAACACACAAAGCTCTGTCTTATGCTGGGCATAGACGGTTAGATCCGGCGGCTCGATTAGCTGCCGGATCGACTCCCGCCGCGTCCCCGCTCGTCCCCGCGGCCTTCCGGATTGATTCCCGCTCGTCCCCGCGGGCGCTTCCTTATCTTCCGCTTGATTTCCACTATTGTCCGCCCGCGGGTATCGAGTGGGGAATCGATCCGCGCGGTGATCGAAACTGTCGGAAATTATCAATCGAGCTATCAGCGGCTCGATTGATAAGAAGCAAATGCACCGTCTATGCCCAGCATTAGTCACGTGCCATGGGTCCCCCAACAAGATAACACAGCTAAGATCACCCAAGGATGGGTAAGACCAAATTATGGAGTATTTTGAAATGGCCCTCTTTGAGCTCTAAATTGAATCCTATTGACTATCTAAGGAGAGAAGACTGCAGTAGGCATCCTTCAAATCTGACACAGTGCAATCATTTAGTTAAGGAAGAGTTGGCCTATCTATCTGCTCACAGGTGCAGAAGTATTACTGGGATCTACAGGAATTGCTTGATTGCAGTCATGGCCTCTAAAACTTGTGGAACAAAATATTGGGTTAATCTTCCTGGCGGTAAGCCCGAGCTGAGCTTGGGCTATGCCGCGCAGGAGGATTTCTCAGGCCCTGCTGGGCCGATTTGCATAATCTTTTTTGTACACGCAGCTAGCACTTTGCTAGCTGCGTGTACTGCCCGATCGCCGCCGCTCCGCGACGATTCGCCGCTACCCACCGTGCTGCCCCCCCCCCAGACCCCATGCGCTGCCTGGCCAATCAGTGCCAGGCAGCGCTGAGGGGTGGATCGGGACTCCCTTTGACATCACGACGTTAATGACATCATCCCGCCCATCGCCCATGGCGACGGGGGAAGCCCTAATGGAAATCCCGTTCAGAACGGGATTTCCGGACGGGCTTGATCGCCAGAGGCGATCGAAGAGGGTGGGGGGATGCCACTGCACAGCAGCTGTCATGTAGCTAGCGCTAGGCTAGCTACATCATTAAAAAAATAAAAACTAAAAAATAGTGCTGCGCTGCCCCTTGGCGGTTTTAATTGAGCGCCAGGAGGGTTAAGGGACCCATCATTTTGCTCATGCCATTTTCATTTGTGTTATTATTTGATGAATAAAAACTCAGTTCCATCTCCCACGCCATTACTTTTTATATTATGGGCAATTAAGATCTTTCGTGTGTAGTAACGGGGAACAATTTGAAAAGATAGCTAGCTACCCTAAACAGTTTTGATGATTTTGAGACACCTCATGTACCTAAAATTTCTCTATCCACAATTCAGGCTGATCTCCAGCAATTGACTATGTCTAGAAACTTGTCCAGGTAGTCGAAGGATATCAATGATATTAGAAGGGTATAAGATGGTTCATAAGTTGGTTATAGCGGAGAATTGGCGAGAATCTCACTTAAAATTCATACACAAAGCAAGATAAGCCTTTGATATCAAGTATAAGTGTCTCCCGCCACACTATACACCCAAATGCACCAAATGCTCACTTCCGGCGGCAGATGTGTACCATTGTGTTTGGGTGTGTCCTGTGGTGGCAGTTTTCTGGCATAAGGTGGTGTTGTATGTCAAACAGTTATGTAAGGTTCATTTAGAATTCTCTCCGTTATTGTTGTTATTTAACTATGCTGCACCTGCCCCAACTTCTGGGGAGGCTTCTTCAGGAAACAACTCGACCAATGAGTATGTTGGCTCATCTTGTGTTAATAGCAGCTCGAAAAGTGATCTCCAACAAATGGATCTATCCCAGTTCTCCCACAGTTTGGGATGTAAAGGAGTAACCCAACCATCTATTCCAGTTGGAAAAACATGATGTGATCAGTCGCAAAGACAAAAAAATTGAGACTTTTTCGTGCTGGCAACCCATTCTCAACAGGAGATCATGGGCCTGATGGAGCATTTCAGATATACAAAGTGGTATCTAATGGAACATCTCCAAGACTCACTGGGGAAGCTTGACATTTCCTACCACGGGTGACAAAGGGGGGGGGGGGGGGGGGTTGGGGGTTTAGGGGGGATACTTTTAGAGTTCTATTATATTTATGTACAGTCGTATTTGCTCCATGTTGTTTTTTTCTTAATTTAAAGATCCTGCACTGTACTTAAAAGGATCTCTAAAAATATAGTTCATTTTGCAAAGGAACAGTTTTGGTTCTTGCAAACTTGAAAACTAATTAAACTTGTTTCAAAAAAAAACCAAACAACTCAAAGATAAAGAATTTAGACCACAGGATAAAAAGTATCAATAGTTGGGGAGTTTGGAAGGTTCTTCTGGAAGAACCCTCCCTGTCCCCCTCCCCCTACCCCCCCCCCCCTCCTTCCCTCCCTATAGTTGCTACAAATATTTATGCATTCATGTTTTTTCCATACTCTGTTTGATATGTGACGCTCCAGTAGGAGTTTACAATGAGTGATTTTTGTTTCTCTTTCTACAATATTCACAGCCTCAGTGCATTTCCTTTCAAATGTTGCATCATTAGGGAGCTTCTTGATACACCTAAACTGATACATCTTCCTCCATTCTGTCTTCTCATTTTATCTTTTTCATGCTTTACACTTGATCATTTTTAATGTTCCATTCTGGAATCGGTATATGAAGCATTAACCTATTAGAAGCAAACACATTTTCTCAGGTACATTAATTACGGTACATAAGCTAACATGCTTCTTGATTTTTGTATTAACAGTTTCATACAGGATACTTTTTTGGGGGTTTCATATACCGTTGTTATTCGGTCACTACTCAGTAGAGTCCAACTCTTTGCAACCCCTCGAACTACAAGCACACTAGGCCCTTCTATCATCTACTGCCTCTATTGATACTGTCCATGGGGTTTCCTTCGCAAAGATACTGGAGTGAGTTGCCATTTCTTTCTGCAGGGATTATTTAAGGTGAAATTTTCACCTTCAATCATTTAAGGTTAATGTTTCATATCACTTTCCCTTTAAAACAACATCTGCTCAAATGGCACACATTACATCCTTATGTTAGTAATCTATCAATTCAATGTGGCTTTTTTTTTGCCTTTGAAGACAAACGGAGGGAAGTGGTTATTGAATGTATTTAACCTCCTTTTCAGAAGATGCTCTGAACAACAGGCCTCTGCAGATCCACAGCTGTAGCAGCGTGTAAAGGATGAGATTGCAGTCTGCCTGCTAGCTGCAGGATGGGCTGAGCTGCAACAACAGACCCATAACTAATGATCTCCCTACAAGCACTGCCGCCTTTCATGGTATGAATTCATTATTATCACTGTTGCTGGCTTCCTCACAAATATGTCATCTGGCTAAGAAGAAGAGAAATTAGTTAAAGCAGAGGTGATCAGCGTTTCATTCACTGAACTGCACATGTTCGGCACTGCACTGCATTTTATCTCCTTGGGTGAAGGTGTATCTTGGAACGAGAACAGAGACATCACACTGGATCTAAAGTTCCAAATCTCATATCTGGTTCTGTAAAGGCTGTAAGTAAATATTTCTCATTCATCTGCTATGTTTCCCCACCAGGCTTTACTTTATTAAAAAGTTAAGCATATGATTTAAGCATGTTTGGCGGCTGGAGCAGCATGTCCTGGTTATAGAGCATGTTATATGAGGCAGGCAGGGTAACTACATGAGCGAAGCATACATGATACCATTGACCTTGGCCTCAGAGCTGTGTTGGATACTATCAGGGATGTGGTGCTGAAATAATAGCCTCAGCTTACTAGCCTTTCTGGGTCACATTTAAATCTATTGAGCATAACTTGAGCTGTAGATTTTTTTTTTGCTGATCTGAACTAATCCCTTGTCAAATTTGTATTATGTATATAAGTGATGTACCCTGATGAGCCCATCATTAGGCTGACAAAGAAATTGCAGGAAAATAACACTGTCGATGATTCATGTGCTTTGACATTTTGGTTTATTAGTAACTCCCACTTCCAGCCAAACATGCCAACATCTATGTGACATGAGGGGCATGCCTTGTGAGAGATCAACATATTTATTGCACTGCACATTATTATTTTATTCTACATCTACAACTAACTCAGAATTTCCCTATTCTCCATAGAATGGGTTAACGCAGGCTGAAAGTCAGAAATATGATAATTTGATGCTGTGTGGGGGGAGGTCCTATCCAATATAATAGGATAAACATTATCTGCCTCCATACTGATGGGTAAATATTGAAGAGAAGGCAAACATAAAAACTAATTTGCTGATAGTCTGATGATTTCTTCCGAGCTCAGTGTTAGACTGCAAAGACATTGATGTAATATGAGGTTATGTAATTATGTTCCCAAGTCTGGTCCTTGACTAACTGCAGCAGTCTCAGCTGGCTCTGTATGCCAACCAAGGCCATGACCTGGCAGAGGGATGCTTCCTTTGTTAAAGTTGTAAAATGCTCACCAGGTAGTGCACCTTTTATTCCCATGCTTACTCTGCCTGTCATGTCTCTCTTTTTCACTCCTGGCCAGTATTATCAGGCACGAAATTAACTGAAGTGAGAAGAATATGGAGGCTGCCATATTTATTTCATTTTAAATAATACCAGTTGCCTGCCATCCCTGCTGATCTATTTAGCTGCAGTAGTATCTGAAGCACACCAGAAACAAGCATGAAGCTAATCTTGTCAGATCTGACAATAATGTCAGGAACACCTGATCTGCTGAATGCTTGTTTAGGGTATATGGCTAAATGTATAATGCTGGGACTACATGATACGTTCTTTGCGTTCGATTCGGCAGGCGATCTATTAACCATTCAATTTTCTGCTCAATTTTTATCTTTTTTCCATTGACTTCTATAAGAAATCGAGCGGAACATAGGACATGTCGGAATTTTATAATCAAAGGCATCTATCAACGATTCTTACAAAAAAAAGTATTGTGTAATCCCAGCATTAGAGTCAGAGGCTCAGCAGGATGCCAGGAAACTGGTATTGCTTAAAGGACTTACGAGTCCAAATAGCGAAAAAAAGATAAGTACCTTAATCAGTTTTAAATGCACGGAGGACGCCATCCGCGCCCTCCGTGCAGTTCCGCCAGGTCCCCGCAGTCTGATCGCCCCCTCGTGCCGCTCCCGACCCCACACAGTAGCGTGGATCGAGGGGGGAGGCCCTAGAGCTGCGCAGCCGCACTAACGCGTATGCGGACTGCGCAGCCGCGGCCGGCTCCGGCGGCCATCTTAGGAGAGGAAGGGAAGCCCGACCCCGTCCGTGGGGTCGGGAGCGGCACGAGGGGGCGATCAGACTGCGGGGACCTGGCGGAACTGCACGGAGGGCGCGGACGGCGTCCTCCGTGCATTTAAAACTGATTAAGGTACTTATCTTTTTTTCGCTATTTGGGCTTGTAAGTCCTTTAAAAATAAATAAATATGGCACCCTCCACATAGCTCTCGCTTCAGTTGTCCTTTAAGTAACAGGGACATAATCTAAAGTCATCTACCTTTGTTCCCTAAACAATTACATGGAACTAGACCTGATTATTTCACTTCTCCTAGGTTGGAGGAGCAATCTAGCAAACCTGGCCTGGATTCAGTCAAAAAAAAAAAAAAATCACTTCCTACTAGGCTGCCAAACTTTGCGGCACTTACTTGGATCTTCACAATCCATAGCAAAGAAAGGTTAGTGAAATAGCAGACATGCAATTAAAACATTTAGCAATAATTCTAGTGCATGTAGGTTTTATTCTAGTTGTTTCTGACTGAAGGTGTATGCATGTGAAATGACCATCGATTTACAAGCCATTTAGCAATCCTTGCCATGGTCTGCTATGACCCAGGTGATAGTGGCAGATTTTGCCACCTAATGGCAAACATGTTAAAGCAAAGTTACAGTCTGGCTTAAACTATAATAAACCCATCTACCAACTCCTTGATGACCATCTCTATATATAATTAGCAAGTGTCTCTGCATCCGTTTTTGTCCCTGTGTCAGTGCTTTTTAGCACTGCACATGTGCAGGGAGAAGACGCAGAGACTGCCGACGGTGCCAAGAGCCAGAGGACGGGACCAGAAGAGGCGGGCGTGTGTGCGCGTGTCGGGCGTCACAAAGTAATGACAGACCTAGCCCATTTTTAAATGGGCTAAGGTGACTAGTATATTAATAATGTCAACTGTGTAAATATCAGGAACCACATACCAAGTCATAGTACAGTTAATACTGGACACATCATACTGCATACTTATATATGCAGTATGATGTACCATGTACGCGGTACATGGGTAACGCAATTGTTACAGTGGTAATGTGAATTACGCTACTTGCAAAATGCACATTATTGGCATAACAATTGTGTTAGCCATATACCGTGAGTCGTGCTGATTACCCAATGCACGGTACACTGCTGGCGGTAGTAATGGCAATATTGATGTGTGCTGCCTGTGCATAATAATATTACCACTGCTTCATGCATCAACCCCAATATATCAAAAGATAATCTCCCCACAGCAGAGAAAGCAGAGTGCAGTACAGCTTCCTGTTGGTGTAATTTTATGATAAGGCTCCAGGGGAAGACAAAAGTAACTTTAGTAATAATTCTTCTTCCTAATTCATAATAGTGTTAATAGTTAACTCTTAATAAAATCCAAGCAAAG
The DNA here is from genome assembly GCF_040937935.1 of Hyperolius riggenbachi. Classification (NCBI taxonomy): domain Eukaryota; kingdom Metazoa; phylum Chordata; class Amphibia; order Anura; family Hyperoliidae; genus Hyperolius; species Hyperolius riggenbachi. Next base: position 212,066,836 of record NC_090649.1, on the reverse strand, counting down.
TTTCTTAATTTACCTATGTTCTCAGTCTTGAATATCCTTAGTAAGTGAAGCCTAGTATCTGTGTTAGACATTTTGGATTATCAGAGTCACACGTAAAGATTACCAGGAGTTACACAAACTCTGTAACATATATTACACAATAGCGAATCTCGCATAATACACACAAAATATTCATTGGATGCATAATGTTTGTTAATAGCTGACTATTACAGACCAAGCCAGCCAATAACAGATATTATACATTCAACATATTTGCATAACATGTGCTATGTAGTTTGCATAATTCCCACTAAACTTATTGGGCTTGATTCACAAAGCGGTGCTAACTGTTAGCACGCCTGTGAAAGCCCCTTTAGCACGTCTAAACAAGCTTTTCGCGCATAAAACTTTATGCGCGCAAAACTTTACGCGCGAACTACGGTGCTCCGTGCGAAGTGCCCATTAAAGCCTATGGGACTTAGCGCGCGTAAAACTTTGCGCGCGCAAAGTTAGCGCGCGAACTGATTGAGAAATCCGGTGCTAACCTACTTAGCACCCTGGTTAGCGCGTCTAAGGACTTTAGACGTGCTAAGTAGGTTAGCACCACTTTGTGAATCAAGCCCATTGTGTGCTGTCTGTGCATGTTAAGTTTATTGTGCTTTCTTGAACCAGCCCTGCATTTCTTGTTAACAGTATTCAGTGGCTTATATTATGTTGTTTCAAAAAAAGTGAAGTTCTATCAAAATTATGTGTAAGGGGAAAGTTTGAACAGAAAGTTTATATGTCACGGCCAGATTTACTAAGGGTTTGCAGCTGGATGTTTTACTGGTGCAGCTGCACTGTGCAGGTACCACCCTGCACAGAAGCACAAAGCTGCTTGTGCATGGAAGATAAAGTCATGCACTAGTGCAGAGGTCCCCAAACTTTTTCGGTCAAGGGCCGGGTCAACGTACTTCAGACTGCTGGGGGGCCGAAACACACATAAAGTGATGTTGATAACATTACACTGAATCTAGGTATCGATTCCCCCCCAATCATGCCCGGAGGAGAACTCCCAGGAGCAGCCATTCAGTCATGTGGCGCCCAAAGAACGTCTTTGTGCACCAGACAGTGAAGCATACCCAGATGACAACCTGCCGTCCAGTTGGACAGCAGTGTCACCTGATGCGGAATTGGATTGGAAACTATCGAATTACTGGTGGCTGGCTTCTACAGTATGTGGATGGGTGATGCCAGCACTGCTATTCTATATGCGGGAAGCCGATATTTAAAAGGTACAGTAAGCAGCATCTATAAGTTAAAGATTTTGTGTTTGGGGGGGCAGTGAAAAAGCCTCAGGGGGCCGCATTCGGCCCGCGGGCCTTAGTTTGAGGACCACTGCACTAGTGGCTCCATGCAACGGCACAGACCGTACTTTGTCAGTGCAGAAACAAAGAGGTGTAAGAAGATCAGGAAAGCCTTTGGACTATCCAGAAGCTTCACTCTATGAGGTAACTATTTGTTTTTGTTCTTTTTTTCCAGGCAGTTTAGGTACACTATAAGTCACTATCTCTGATAATTTTATACCATTTTGTTCTGTCACCCCACCCCCAATAAAAAACAAACACAGTATAAATCATGTAAATTACTATGACAAGTCTCTACTCTAAATCCATTTCTCTTCCTCTGACATTTGAGCTAGCAGGGTGTTCATCCTTCTTGCAAATTTGTTTCATCTGAAAAAAATAGAAAATTGTCTTGTATTTACATGGCAAAGCCAGTAAAACTTTAATAAGTTGCTTCAATGAAATATTGATGTGCTCTTTTGTAGCTCGGTGCTTTGTGCTAGTATTGTATTGATCAACCCTTTTCAAGTTATTTCTTTTTCTTTACTTTTTGCATTTCAAGGTATTAAAATTATTAGGTTACCATGATCCAAACTTTCCAATATTGTAAAAGCTGGCTGATAATTTGGAGGTTTTTTAAAGAGACACTGAAGCGAAAAAAAATTTATGATATTATGATTTGTATGTGTAGCACAGATAAGAAATAAAACATTAAGATCAGATACATCAGTGTAATTGTTTCCAGTACAGGAGGAGTTAAGAAACTACAGTTGTTATCTCTATGCAAAAAAGCCATTAATCTCTATGACTTTGAAAGTCGTGGAGAGGGCTGTCTTCTGACTTTTATTATCTAAACTGTTATTGAACTATTTACTTTTTCTCTGCCAGAGGAGAGGTCATTAGTTAACAGACTGCTCTGAAAGAATCATTTTGAATGCTGACTGTTGTGTAATCTGCACATATTATAGAATGATGCAATGTTAGAAAAAACACTATATACCTGAAAATAAAAATATGAGAATATTTTCTTTGCTGCTGATCTTCTAGTAATCACCTCTACTACACAACCAATTCATTATATCATATATTTTTTTCGCTTCAGTGTCTCTTTAAGCACTACAGACTTGAACAAACGCTCCTAGCCCTGAGCCAGTGGTCATTGCTGTCCTGTGATAATAGCAGCTGAAAGTCAAGACATTCCTGTTACAGGTGTGCATGTCTGTGTTGTGACCCTTTAAAATACAGAATATGTGCAGGCTGGATAATACATGCGTACCTGACCTCTATGGTCTTAGCCCAAGATGGACTCCATTTCCAGCTCAGTTTTCATATTGTTTATAATTTTATTGGCATCTAATATTTAAGGAATCCACTGATATGAGATTATACGATGATGGTTATTGGTTAGCTCTGTTATCTTTTAGCTCTGATACTGCATTTGAGACACTTTAGGGACTCAACCTTCATGGCGTTTGTAGGTTCTTCCTGTGTTTACATTGGTATCAGCAGGACCTCATGTTTCTCTTCTAAAACATAGTGGAGATGATTCTTGTATGTGTTAGAATTGCAACACAGTATGTATGAATATGGCAGCGACTTTATACTTTTATGTAAGCTACTTTATGGTCTAAATGTAAGAGACCTGCCTAAGCTCAGTAATAAATTCTTCTCCATTATAAGCAGTGGAGTGGATGAACAATCAAATCCTTCTTTTCTCAACATCCTTGGTGAGAAATCAGCCTGTCTCTGGTCATCCAATGTATTTGTGACTTGTTTCAGCTTGGCATATAGGTTTTTGGATTTTTATTCTTCTAAAACTTGACTCATAGGTAGAGATGTAACACAGGGTTAACACACTTCCTCAGGCAAAAAAGGGAAGCATCAGTTTTAGAGAACTCTGTGCACTCACACTTTTTTCATCTGAGGAAGCGGGTTAACCCTGTGAAATGCGTCGCAGTTGGAGTAATGTATCTTTCAATAAAAGTTATGTTGTAAGCAGACTTCGGTGTCTTCAAGTGGGGAGGTATTCTCACCTCTACCTTCCTTTTTTAAACTGTTTTAGTGTATGTTAACCTGATTAGCACTTCTTTTTATCGACTATCTGCTACTAATTGTCCACAATTGGTGGTGAGTTGTCACCCCTTATTTTCTACTTAATTAGAGCAGGATCAGGTTTCTTCTCCCCACTTACATTTTTTTCCATATGCAGATCATGGCCACAATTCACTAAGATCATGCTGGTGATAATAAGGCAAGTGAAAACTTAGCAACACACATTGATCGGTATTTTAAGTGATAATTCACTAAATAAGCTTGCCTTATTAACATACAGTGATAAGTTTTCAAGTGTTAATTCACTTAAAGAGAGTCTGAAGCGAGAATAGATCTCGCTTCAGACCTCATAGCTAGCAGGGGCATGCGTGCCCCTGCTAAAACGCCGCTATAGCGCGGCTTAACGGGGGTCCCTGTCCCCCCAAACCCCCTCCGTGCAGCGGGGGAGCGCTTCCTGGTTGGGGCAGGGCTAACCGCCGCAGTCCTGCCCCATGCGCGTCTGTCAGACGCGTATCTCCGCCTCTCCCCCGCCCCTCTCAGTCTTCCTTCACTGAGAGGGGCGGGGGAGAGGCGGCGATGCGCGTCTGATAGACGCGACTGGAGGCAGGGCTGCAGCCGTTAGCCCTGCCTCCAGGAAGAAGAATACGAGCGACCATTTTCCGACCAACTTTTGCGGGGGGTGGATTGGGGGTGAAGGGACCCCCGTTAAGCCGCGGGATAGCGGCGTTTTAGCAGGGGCACACGTGCCCCTGCTATATATAAGACCTGAAGCGAGATTTAGTCTCTCTTCAGTGTCTCTTTAAGAAGCTTGCCTCATTAACATGTAGTGATACGTTTTCACAGTGAGAGAGTTATCTTATCATTTCCAGTCCTTAAGTTATTCCTCTGTAGTTATTCATAATTACAGTAGATAGGGAGGGAGGAGCACACAGAGGCAGGCTGTAGCTCCGCCTCTCCTGCTGTCTCCTCTGCCAGCATGATTACAGCCAGCCTGCAGCTTGTATATTGCGGCAAGGGAAGGCGAGAGAGTTGCTGTACGTGTGTGTGTGTGTGTGTGTGTCTCTGTGGCGGTGTATGTCTGTGTGTATACAAAAGATTGATGTCTCTCTTTTCCTCCTTCCCTGTCTGCCTGCTGTGTATTTCTTTCTTTACACAGTACCATTCTGTATAAAATACTAAAAAATTAAGCAGACAGCTCAGAATACGCCACTTTACATTGCTTTCTCTAGTAACACTCCACTTAAAGGGGCACTATGGCTAAATTCTTCTTATATTATCATTTAATATAAAATATGTGCAATTGTAGCAATGTGTAAGACTTGTATTGTGGCTGAATAAAACTCTGCTTCAATATTGCTTTACCCTAAATTAGTGCTGGAGTCCCGTCGCCAGAGAAAGCTAAGCGACGCTGAACCAGCACATTCCATTCTGCAGGAGGAGGCTGCCTTATCAGTCGTTTCATCTGAAGTTGTAATCTCCCCCTTTGATGTAACGGGAGAGGTTTCACCCAACGTCTAACTGCACATTAGTGCTGTTACAGCTCCTCTGATCTGCCATACGTCTCAGGACAATGACGTACGGCTCTGATGAAAAATATGCTCCCCGCTGAGGCCCCCCTTCAGAGACACACGCAGGACACTGGCTACACAGCACTTGCGTGTGCTGAATCAAGACGCTGGAATCCTGTGCATAAGAGAAGCTGGTCTCCATGGCAACTGACAAGTGGTCACCCTGCCTGTGCCAGCTTCTCTGAAGGGGGGCCTCAGCTGGGAGCATTTTTTTCATCAGAGCCGTACATCATTGTCCTGAGACGTACGGCAGATCAGAGGAGCTGTAACAGCACTAATGGGCAGTTAGACGTTGGGTGAAACCTCTCCCGTTACATCAAAGGGGGAGATTACAACTTCAGATGAAACGACTGATAAAGCAGCCTCCTCCTGCAGAATGGAATGTGCTGGTTCAGCGTCGCTTAGCTTTCTCTGGCGACGGGACTCCAGCACTGATTTAGGGTAAAGCAATATTGAAGCAGAGTTTTATTCAGCCACAATACAAGTCTTACACATTGCTACAATTGCACATATTTTATATTAAATGATAATATAAGAAGAATTTAGCCATAGTGCCCCTTTAATGACTGCACAGGCCAGGTGATAATTCCTCACACACTTTAAAGTTATTATCACTTGCATTCCTCTCAGTGAATTGATATCCTGGCCCATATGCAATTACATATTTCTCCTCAGTTTTCCCCTTGGAGATAATTTTTCATCTTCTATTTAAAGTAACTTATCAGCACTTTGCGATTGAAAAAGTATCAAAAAGTAGGTGAAAAAGTACTGTCAAAAGTATTTTCTTGCTTGCTGGTAGTTTTAAAGACATTTTATTGACAAGTTTGAAAATATCACATAGGAGAAAACTCAGAGGAAAAAGTTAATTGCATATTGGCCCCTGTCTTTAAGTTTAGGATTCAGTCATTAGTTTAAGGATTCAATCATTAACTTTAGGAATCTTTCCTTAACTTAAAGGGAACCTGAAGAGAGTAAAATTATTTAAAATAAACACATGACGTAGCTGCAAATTAATATTACATACTAACCTCACCGTCGGTTCCTCTCAGAGGCTCACCATTTTCTTCTTAAAGTGATCCCTTCCAGTTCTGACAATATTTTGTCAGAACTGAAATATACCAGTTGTTGTCAGTTATATATCAGCAGCTGTCAGTTACTACTGAATGTGCAAGGTAATTTCCGTGTTTCCCTATGGCTCAAGTGGTGTGATATTACAGTTTAACAGTGTGCTGACTAGGAAGCTGTTAGGGGGTAGTGGCCGTTTTTAAAATGGAGGACGGAGAATTTCATTGATCACAGTAGACAAATGGGATGCAGGAGAGGAGAAAGAGATTGATTTTTACTTTCAGTTCAGGTTCTCTTTAAGGACAGAATCCTTATTTTAATATTTGCTGAGGTAAATTGCTTAGTGAATACTACATGATTTAGCACCATAGTGATAACAGTAAAAACAGCTCAGAATCGTTATGAAAGAAAGGAGGAGTGAATTGTGGCCCATATCCCCTTCTCCTTTGTACAGGCTTTGGGACAAAAAGCTCATTTGCCGAGCTTTAGTATTGCCTTCTGATGTATTTATACAGGTCCTTCTCAAAAAAATTGCATATTGTGATAAAGTTCATTATTTTCTGTAATGTACTGATAAACATTAGACGTTCATATATTTTAGATTCATTACACACAACTGAATTAGTTCAAGCCTTTTATTGCTTTAATATTGATGATTTTGGCATACAGCTCATGAAAACCCCAAATTCCTATCCCAAAAAAATAGCATATCATGAAAAGGTTCTCTAAACGAGCTATTTACCTAATCATCTGAATCAACTAATTAACTCTAAACACCTGCAAAAGATTCCCGAGGCTTTTAAAAACTCCCAGCCTGGTTCATTACTCAAAACCACAATCATGGGTAAGACTGCCGACCTGAATGCTGTCCAGAAGGTCACCATTGACACCCTTAAGCAAGAGGGTAAGACACAGAAAGAAATTTCTGAACAAATAGGCTGTTCCCAGAGTGCTGTATCAAGGCACCTCAGTGGGAAGTCTGTGGGAAGGAAAAGTGTGGCAGAAAACGCTGCACAACGAGAAGAGGTGACTGGACCCTGAGGAAGATTGTGGAGAAGGACCGATTCCAGACCTTGGGGGACCTGCGGAAGCAGTGGACTGAGTCTGGAGTAGAAACATCCAGAGCCACCGTGTACAGGCATGTGCAGGAAATGGGCTAAAGGTGCCGCATTCCCCAGGTCAAGCCACTTTTGAACCAGAAACAGCGGCAGAAGCTCCTGACCTGGACTACAGAGAAGCAGCACTGGACTGTTGCTCAGTGGTCCAAAGTACTTTTTTCGGATGAAAGCAACTTTTGCATGTCATTCGGAAATCAAGGTGCCAGAGTCTGGAGGAAGACTGGGGAGAGGGAAATGCCAAAATGCCTGAAGTCCAGTGTCAAGTACCCACAGTCAGTGATGGTCTGGGGTGCCATGTCAGCTGCTGGTGTTGGTCCACTGTGTTTTATCAAGGGCAGGGTCAATGCAGCTAGCTATCAGGAGATTTTGGAGCACTTAATGCTTTCATTTGCTGAAAAGCTTTATGGAGATGAAGATTTCATTTTTCAGCATGACCTGGCACCTGCTCACAGTGCCAAAACCACTGGTAAATGGTTTACTGACCATGGTATTACTGTGCTCAATTGACCTGCCAACTCTCCTGACCTGAACCCCATAGAGAATCTGTGGGATATTGTGAAGAGAAAGTTGAGAGACGCAAGACCCAACACTCTGGATGAGCTTAAGGCCGCTATCGAAGCATCCTGGGCCTCCATAACACCTGAGCAGTGCCACAGGTTGATTGCCTCCATGCCACACTGCATTGAAGCAGTCATTTCTGCAAAAGGATTCCCGACCAAGTATTGAGTGCATAACTGAACATAATTATTTGAAGGTTGACTTTTTTTGTTTTAAAAACACTTTTCTTTTATTGGTCGGATGAAATATGCTAATTTTTTTAGATAGGAATTTTGGGTTTTCATGAGCTGTATGCCAAAATCATCAATATTAAAACAATAAAAGGCTTGAACTACTTCAGTTGTGTGTAATGAATCTAAAATATATGAAAGTCTAATGTTTATCGGTACATTACAGAAAATAATTAACTTTATCACAATGTGCTAATTTTTTGAGAAGGACCTGTACATGTTAGTCAGGTCAACATTTTTTTTCCAAACTAAATAAGCCTAGTTTATCCCACCTTTCTAGGTAATACCAAGAAAGGTTGGACAAAGGTTGGCATATTTATGCATTATACAAATCAAGAGCAGGGCATGCTAGGAACTTTATAGTAGTTTTACAGTGGTTCATATTAAAGGATCCATAAAGTGAAACCTTCCATCCTAAGCCTGGTTTTTATGACATGTCTAGTAGGCTGATGACATAGAGATTACTCTGACCCCTAGACCTCTAGCTGACAGGGACACCTGATATTGTACACAGGTATATCTGTAGTCAGTAAAGCAAGAACACCTGGGTATACCTTGGTGACAACAGGCTGAAGTCAGCACACACACCTCAAGATTGAAACAATAATAACAAGCCAGGGAGGGCCAAGCAGCGAACGCAGTGAATCCAGCACAGGAGACTTGGGCGCACAGGGAGTAACTTCGGCGCCATCAGAAGACGGAGCTGAAGTTACTTTTAAAACACAATAATTCATTCGGCTTCCAGCAATTGCTGGAAGCCAAATTATTTCATTCCCCACTATCCATGGTGGCCTGGAGGGGGAATAGTATTTAACATGGCCAGGACTTGTGCAGCAGCAGGATCAGCCATATAACGGCTGAATCCTGCGCCCAAGTCTCCCGCGCCGATTCCTATCGTACGTCCAAGCAGAATGTTAGGCCTGCAGGATCACAGTGGGCAGACAAGGCATAGGATGGGCTGCTAGTGCCACTTTTATCTATACAATAATTCTCAGCTACTTACATAGTAACGGCATTCTCTGGAATTCAGCATGGTAACTGTAACATATAAATTATCCTCATTTTCATATTGTTGAGAGAGGTCTGATTTAAACACTGCATCAATCTCTAATATGGTTGGTTAAGATGAATTGAAGTGAGATGAGCGTTAAAGAAAAGAGGTGTTTACATCAAAAGGTCTTTATCACTGTCCTGTAGAAATTCACAAAACTGTCTAGCCTTTGTACCTCTTTGCTTGTCTGAGAGAGAAGATGTTCCGATTGGCAGGGGTGTGAGTCCATTGAAAGCAGCAGTGTATAAGGACGGGGGTGTTTTTTGTGTGGTCCAGACAAGGTTCTCCAGTACCAGAGGCAGAGATTCCAAAGTGCATCCCCCAAATTGTGCACGCCCCAGTATAGGTAGCAGATGTGCACCAGTATTAAGTAGGTTTCCTCACAGAAAAGGTAGCTATATGCCCCCCCAGTATTACGGAAGGTAGCCCCCATCCAGTAGCAAAAGCCTGATGTGCCCCCAGTATTAGATAAGTTCCCCACAGTATAGGTAGCCAGATCTGCTCCCAGTATTAGGAAGACACCCTTTCTAGTATAGATAGCCTGATGTGCCCCCAGTATTAGGAAGACCCCCTTTCTAGTATAAATAGCCAGATGTGCCCCCAGTATTAGGAAGTCCTCCTTTCTAGTATAGATAGCCAGATGTGCCCGCAGTATTAGGTAGCCTTCCCCAAGTATAGATAGCTAGATGTGCCCCCAGTATTAGGTAGGTCCCCCTCCCCCCCATAGGTAGCCAGGTGTGCTCCCAGTATTAAGGTAGACCCCCTCCCCAGTATATATAGCCAGATGTTCCCCCAGTATTAGATAGCCTCACCCGAGTATAGATAGCCAGATGTTCCCCCAGTATTAGATAGCTCACCCGAGTATAGATAGCCAGATGTTCCACCAGTATTAAGTAGCCTTCCCCGATTATAGATAGCCAGATGTGCCCCTAATATTAGGACGGTTCCGCCCAATAAAGTGGAATTTGCTGAAAGACATAAATCCAAGCTTTTCTAATTTATTAAATAACCATTCTTGCTATGAGTACATGCATGTCACTAACCTTATAGACATCTTTCCGACAGAAGCAATTAGAAAGGTTTGATCAGAAATGCAGTTGTACGCCACTGAATAATGTGATAGCCGCTATCTTCCCTGAGTAACATTGGCAGTTTAAAGCACACTTGAGGTGAGCAGGATGTGGAGGCTGCCATATTTATTTCCTTTTAAACAATGCAGATTGCCTGGCTGTCTTGCTGGTCCTCTGTCTCTGATGTTTTTAGCCATAGACCCTGAGCAAGCATGCAGATCAGATGTTTGACTGAAGTTTCCAGAAACAAAAGCAATTGACCACAATCTGGAGCTGGAGATGGTGTATATTTTCTGGTATTGTGGACGTCTGTTTATGATTATAGTTTGACTGAAGTTTGACTGGATTTGCCCCTACAGATGCATGAAAGGTCAGCAGGATGCCAGGCAAATAGTATTGTTTAAAAGGAAATAAATATGACAGCCTCCATATCCTTCTCACATCAGTTGTGCTTTAAAGAGAACCCGAGGTGTGTTTAAATAATGTTATCTGCATACAGAGGCTGGATCTGCCTATACAGCCCAGCCTCTGTTGCTATCCCAAACCCCACTAAGGTCCCCCTGCACTCTGCAATCCCTCATAAATCACAGCCGTGCTGTGAGGCTGTGTTTACATCTGTAGTGTCAGTCTCAGCTGCTCCCCCGCCTCCTGCATAGCTCCGGTCCCTGCCCCCGTCCCTTCCCTCCAATCAGCAGGGAGGGAAGGGATGCAGGAGGGGACTGGAGTTCTGCAGGAGGCGGGGAGAGCAGCAGACTGACACTATAGAGATAAACACAGCCAGCTCTGACAAGGTGTTTGTCAGCAGCGTGGCTGTGATTTATGGAGGGATTGCAGAGTGCAGGGGGACCTTAGGGGGGTTTGGGATAGCAACAGAGGCTGGGCTGTATAGGCAGATCCAGCCTCTGTATGCAGATAATATTCTTCAAACCCACCTCGGGTTCTCTTTAAGGACTCAGTTTGGAGGTTTTTTTGCAGTAGCTAGCTAAGAGCTGAGGGAGGAATACACTCTAACATTAATATATCGGATTTTAGAAGTATAATTTAGCTTAAACGGTATAAGGTGAACTCTGCAGGAGAGTACATATAACAGAAGAACACCTTGTATTTCCTTCAATCCTTTATTAATATATTTCATCACCAGATCTGTGTGTGCTAAGTGTGTGCTGTCTGACTATGGGTCAATGGAATGTTAAGCCCTGCATACTTTTCCTGCAGCTCAGTCCAGTTGGCTTTTCCAAAACAAACCGATTAAAGAAAAAAATTCACTGAGTCCACTGTTGAGGCCAGCAGTAGAGAAACACTCCCTTCTAGCTTCAGACCATGTATAGCTGTGTGTATTCACTGCCCTCTATGTTTGCCCTCAGTGCTATGGAGCACTCTTAACTTTGTACTAATACATTTTTGGATTAAGGCTTGAATCACACTGCATCGAGTATGCTGCATAGTAGTGCAGCAGACTGTAAATACGTAACAGACACTGCAAAATAAAACACATGTGCTGCACTGAATGCAAGAGGTTACGCATATATGTATTTTGTTTCCTGTTTCCTGCTCTTTTTTAATGATTCTCAGTTAAAGGACAACTGAAGTGAAAAGTATATGGAGGCTGCCATATTTATTTCCTTTTAAACAATACCAGTTGCCTGGCAGGCCTGCTGATCTATTTGGCTGCAGTAGTGTCTGAATAACACTAGAAACAAGCATGTAGCTAATCTTGTCAGATCTGACAATAATGTCAGAAACACCTGATCTGCATATGCTTGTTCAGGGTCTATGGCTGAAAGTATTAGAGGCAGAGGATCAGGCAACTGGTATTGCTTAAAAGGAAATACAGTAAATATGGCAGCTTCCATCTCCTTCTCACTTGAGTTGTTAAATAAGTATGGGATCCCTAGATCCCCTTAGCTTCTCACTATGAAGCTTTAGAAAATATTTATTATTATTATTGATTTATAAAGAGCTAACATATTCTGTGGTGCTGTACAAAGAAGGAAAACAATAAAGGGTACGTAATGATACAGACAATGATATACATCAAATATTGGCACTGATACAAAATACAGAACTGGTGATTACAATGACAGATGTAACATGATGAATAAAATGTACTGTATAACAGAGTGCAAGCTATGAAATGAAGAACAAAATCCAAGACACATAAGGGTGAGAGAGCCCTGCCCTGGTGAGCTTACAATCTGAAGGAATTGGTGGAAACAAGAGGTGGGGAAGTATGCAGTATACATGCAGGCATTGCGTGTTTAGGTTATCTAGTAAGGAGAAAAACGAGAGAGGTCAATGGGGATTGGTTTATGTTAGAGCGTATGCTTGTTGGAAAAAGTGAGTTTTGAGGGAGGGTTTAAAGATTTCAAAGGTTGGAGAGTGACGAATGTGCTGTGGAAGGGAATTCCAGAGGAGGGTTGAGGCATGTGAGAAGTCTTGTATACGTGAATGCAAAGAGGTGATTCTAGAGGAGGACAAAAGAAGCTTGTGTGCAGATCTGAGATTGTGGTTGGGTTGGTATCTGGAAACTAGTGAAGGGATTTACAAGGGAGAGAGATTGTGTAGAGCTTTGTAGGTTAGGGTTAAGAGTTTAAAATGAATAATCTTGGTAATCGGCAGCCAATGAAGAGCTTGACAGAGAGGAGCAGCAGAGGAAAAGTGAGAAGAGAGATATGTGAGACAAGCAGCCGAGTTCAGTACAGATTGGAGGGGTGCCAGTTGGTTCGTTGGTAGTCCACCAAGCAATATATTACAATAGACCAAACAAGATTTAATAAGAGCATGTACTAACATTTTAGTAGTGTCATAAGTGATGTGTCAGATGTGGGATATGTTTATGAGTTGGAAATGACAGGAGCTGAGAAAGAAGAATCAAATATTACCCAATAAGCACCGAGCTTTGGGAACTGAATTTATAGGGGTGTTATCAACATTTATTGTTATATCTGGCAAAGAGGTGGACAGAGACAATGGCGAAAAGTACTTTGCCCATAATCTGTTCATGCTACTGTTCTGTTCTGGACAATAAATGTGCCCAAAAGTACCAAGCATCAGTATAGGGGCAATGTTTTATTTTGAGAGAGACGTACCTATTCCAGTACTGCATCTAGGTGAATATCCCCATTTTTGGCCACCATTTCTGCATGAAGGGATGTGCATGCCAGCAACGCCACGATAGAGCAGCTTAAGCCTCACTCCTATATACATTCTATGATTAGCTGATGTCAAATCACTGCTTTATGGTGGCCATACACGGTACAATAAAAACGTTAGATTTTCCCGTTTATTCGATCTAAATGATCGAATTGAATGAAAGTTGAAAATATATTTTTTTTCGATCAAGAAATTTGAACGATTATCCCGTTTTTTCGGGAAAAATTAACGGACATTCTGGAAAAATCTTTATATTCGATCTAACGGAATAATCAAACTAAATTATCTAATTGAAAAATTGTACCATGTATGGCCACCTTTAGAGAGTCCATGAAACAATGCAGTTCGCTAACTGTCACACAGTGTGACTTTCAATCTAGTGTCCTGTCCTCACTATTATTATTACTATCTGGGAATGTTGAGCAGCAGATTAGATGTGTTGACATTATTGATAGGCTGTTAACATGTTCATTTGTGAACATGTAGTTTCCAGAGCAGATTAGACAATTGTGCAAAAATCTATAGATGACGCCACTGGGCAGTAGTTTTCATAAGATGCCTAACAAAATGTCAGTCAAGTATCCTAAAAAAAGACTGGTGCAAAAGCCGAGGATACCGAGACTTGCTGAAAATGCGTTTGCTTGGATAGAGAACTGGTTAAGGGACATAAGGAGAAGATTAATAGGTGGTAGTAAATGGTAGTAAACTGATCCTACTCAAAATGGGGAAACTGTTAGCTGTGGAATCCCACAAGGGTCAGTACTAGCTCCAATCCTTTTCAATTAATTAATGATCCAGTAGATGGAATAAAGAGTAACGCTGTTATCTTTGCAGATTATACAAAATTATGCAGAATTATCAACACTAAGCAGGATAGTGACCTAGATCTCGACAGTATGGTGTATGGCCAGGCATATTGCAGTTGAAATTTGATGTAAGTATATATTTACTATAAATGTAAAGTCACGCATCATATAAAATAAATGGCATACAACTGAGAACATCAGACTCGGAGAAAGACTTCGGAATCCTGGTTGCTAATAAGTTGAGCAACTGTATACCATGCCAAGCATGAGCTGCTTACCTAAGCAAATACAATTCTGGGATGCATAATACAGTATATAAATTCACGAGATGCTAGTATACTCACCTATCACAAATTGAAAGTGTTTGACAGCCATTAATAAAGTGTCATATGTCTCATGCAATTATAGCTAGCAAATAGAGTATGATGTTGCTTTAAAATATATCCAGTATACTGTAGAAGGTCACTTTTTTTAACACTGTTGAAGTCTCTAATTGTTTTAGTAATTATATGTACCCAGGGCCATGGGCGTCTGCAGAAAATTTTCCGGGGGGGGGGGCAAAAAGGGGGGAGGAAAAAGTGGGGCGGCGCTGAAAATCTGGGGTGGTGTTGTGTGGCGCTCGTAGCGCGCCAAAAAATGGGGCTACGTCATGCGGCGCCGAAAAATGGGTGTGGTCATGAACCAGAATGTGGGTGTGGTCGTGGGTGGAGACTAGTTTACATGAACTAAGCAATGGTTCGACATTAGATTAGGACAGTGGTGGCGAACCTTTTGGAGGTCGAGTGTCCAAACTGCAAAGTCACTTTACTATCACAAAGTGCCAACAGCAATTTAAACTAAATACAAACGTTTTAACTCATACATGAACATTATGGAAAATCCAAGTTGAAAATAAACTGTGAAGATAAACAATTTCATCCATCCTACTCCTGAAAAATGTATTCATTTTTTTAGAACCTCCCAGTTTCATTTTCTGTTTTAAAAAGCGGAAAAAGTAGGTTTAATGCTATTGTCTCATATGATGATGATTCAGCTTTTTCCATAGTCTCGCAGTTAGCAATCATGTGACCCCCAACAAGACAATTTCAGCAATCATGAGGCCCCCCCATCAAGACAAATTCAGCAATCATGAGGCCCCCAACATGACCAACTCAGCAATCATGAGGCCCCCAACAAGACAAATTCAGCAATCATGAGGCCCCCAACAAGACAAATTCAGCAATCATTAGGCCCCCAACAAGACAAATTCAGCAATCTTGAGGCCCCCAACAAATCATGAGGCCCCCAACAAGACAAAGTCAGTAACCATGAGGCCCCCAACAAGACAAATTCAGCAGTCATGAGGCACATAAATAGACAGCATTTCACATAGATAGGAAGAATGCGCCCTTAATATGTTGACACCTGTCACCTGGCAGCAGTTCCCCAAAATACACTCAATCTGACAGCAGTGGTTCCCCAAAAATAGGTAGCCCCAGGTCTATAGGTGTCCCCAGAATAGGTGGCCAGCGGTATAGATGTCCCCAGAACTTGTAGGCAGGGGTATATGTGCCCAGTATATGTAGCCAGAGGTATATGTGCCCAGTATATGTAGGCAGGGGTATATGTGCCCAGTATATGTAGTCAGGGGTATATGTGCCCAGTATATGTAGTCAGGGGTATATGTGCCCAGTATATGTAGGCAGCGGTATATGTGCCCAGTATATGTAGTCAGGGGTATATGTGCCCAGTATATGTAGTCAGGGGTATATGTGCCCAGTATATGTAGGCAGCGGTATATGTGCCCAGTATATGTAGTCAGGGGTATATGTGCCCAGTATATCTAGGCAGTGGAATATGTGCCCAGTATATGTAGGCAGGGGTATATGTGCCTAGTATATGTAGGCAGGGGTATATGTGCCCAGTAAATGTAGGCAGGGGTATATGTGCCCAGTATATATAGCCAGGGATATATGTGCCCAATACATGTAGTCAGGGGTATATGTGCCCAGTATATGTAGGCAGCGGTATATGTGCCCAGTATATATAGGCAGGGGTATATGTGCCTGTCACAGGAGCCCTAGTGGTCAGAGCGCAAATTGCCTTGCAATTGGTTTCAGCACACAGACCATGCAAGCTTTGGTCGCGATCCTTGCGCAGAAACAAACAGAAATTTGGGCAGCAGCCCGACCAGAAGGGAGCCTGTGAGGTACGGTAATTACAACTTTACACACTATTTCAGGGTATCTGCCACCACCACTGGTATGGGCCAGTGGACCCTACTGACTGACTATTCCTCGACCTGCAAATAAAAACAGTTAAAACACGCTGTATTCTGTCTAGATATCAACAATAGTAGCGTCTCTTCAGAGACCTGAGTCCAGTTTCTCTGTATGCTGAATAATAGGGTAGCAGAACAGTGAATGACTTTGATAAAGTCTTTATTCACGGCAATATAAATAATTAATATATACAGAAAATTATTAAAATCAACAATTATTGAAACATTAATAGCCAGTATGAAAAATAAAAGAAAGGGAGAAAAAATACTTAGTTTCACGGAAAATGTCCTTTTGTGGGAAAATCATCAAGTCCTTGGTTTCAAGTTCCGCAAAGTTCTTTGTTTCAGCTCAATTTAAAATCCAAGCAAAATGGAAAATGTCCTTTGTTTCAGTTCAGACAAGATGGCCGCCAACCACATGGTCCCCTGGCTGGCAGTAGATTGTTCTCATACAGATGGGGCTTGATTCACAAAGCGGTGCAAACTTCGCACGATCACGGACTTTTGCGCGTGCAATTTGCGGCGAATTGCGCGCGCAAAAGTCCGCGATCGCGCGAATCGCGGCACTTTGCGCGTGCAAAAGTCCGCGAAAAGCACTTCATGTGCTAACTGTTTAGCACACCCGTGCTAAACAGTTTGCACCGCTTTGTGAATCAAGCCCATGGAATGTGGAGGACTGAGTTGCCCGGGCAGCTCATTTCTTATAATTGAGCTGAGTTCAGAGGCGGACTTCCAGAGTTGGCCCCTGGGCCGGATTATGGTAATCACATCTGGGCAGAGGCTTTCACCAGCCCCTTAACCCTGACATTTTCTGTAGGCCGACCTATGCGGCCGGCACATATATAATAATTACATATTCATATTTCTCAGACTAGGCCAGTTCATATGATACCAAACTTGGGCATGTTTGCATGCCCGGTTAAAAAATGGTGGAATCCCCCGAGTTCTGGTTATGCTAGTGGCCCCAATTTAATATCAAAATACTCACAAGATCCGCATGCGCTATGCATGTTGCTGGGGGCACTCGGGGAGTGTGTGTATAGGCGGGACTTTTACTCTAAGACACCATTGCACTATGCATGTTGCTGGGGGCACTCGTGTGGAGTGTGTGTATAGGTGGGACTTTTACTCTTCCACACCATTGCACTATAAATGTGGCTAGTGGCACTCGGGGAGTGTGTGTATAGGTGGGACATTTACTCTTCCACACCATTGCACTATACATGTGGCTAGGGGCACTCTGGGAGTGTGTGTATAGGCGGGACTTTTACTCTTCCACACCATTGCACTATACATGTGGCTAGGGGCACTCTGGGAGTGTGTGTATAGGCGGGACTTTTACTCTAAGACACCATTGCACTATGCATGTTGCTGGGGGCACTCGTGTGGAGTGTGTGTATAGGTGGGACTTTTACTCTTCCACACCATTGCACTATACATGTGGCTAGTGGCACTCGGGCAGTGTGTGTATAGGCGGGACTTTTACTCTACCACACCATTGCGCTATGCATGTTGCTGGGGGCACTCGTGTGGAGTGACAATTTTTAGTGACTCGCCAATAAACTGACACCCCCACTTTTGGGCCAGTTTTTTGGTCCCGAAAAGTCGGCTTATACTCAAGTATATATGGTACTTGGGTCTACTACAGAGTCCATAGACTAGAAACTTAAGTCTGCAGATACTAGACTAGCAGACACCAACAGCAAGCCTGACATCTGTATATTAGCCTCTAGATGCCCATTGCTAGATCGTGATCTACCGCTAGATCGCAAAGGACTTCTAGGTATACCCTACCACACATAGTGTCCTGGTTACAGGGCACAGGAGACCAGGGTTAGAATCTGGACTCTTCCTGTTAGGTAGTCAGCACCTATTGAGTGAGGAGACCTTGGGCAAGACTCCCTAACACTGCTACTGCCTATAGAGTGTGCCGTAGTGGCTACAGCTCTGGTGCTTTAAGTCTGCCAGGAGAAAAGGGCAATATAAATGTTCTGTGTCTTGTCTTGTCTGAGTGATGTGCATGTGCTGCAGTTGTGGCTTGCGTCTGTAGGTAGATTCTGCCTGGTAGATCATTTTCAATTCATAATTTCTGAAGTAGCTTGCAAGCTGATAAACTGTGGTCACCTCTGCCCTAGATAACGCAGAGCTATGTCTGCTGAAACAGTGTGCCAATGCAGCATTAAACAGAGCTTTTCCAATCACTGCAGGGCAGGTTGCCTTGGTTACAAGACACTCACCCAATGCATGACCAAAGACCAAAGAGAGTTTGTAACAGCAGATGTTGATGTTTGACTGAGATAAAACTTTCATTCTTATAACAAGAGATTTTTCATTCAGCAGATAGTTTAATATTGGCTGTTTCAGCTGACTGAAGTACTGTATAATGCTATGGGTACTTTTAGGTTTGCTGATATGTCCAACCATGTGCTGCAGAAAGGATAGCTGCTGCACCAAATGAAACATTATTTTTGTCTGACGTTCACTACATTTGAACAGATTGTTTTAGCTTAGTATTGGGAATCATTATGTATGCGTGGCAATGGATGGAGATACTCTGTTAAGAAGGCCATACACACATTTATTTTCTCAATCGAAAACAATCAGATTCAATCACTCTATAATACACCATACCACATCAATAGTAATTTCTATCGATTTTGTGGCAAAAAAATCAATTGATATTACAATTGGACCAGATGAAAAATCCCAATCGATTTGCAGAGGAGCAGCAGTAGATTGATGGCCCATAGCAGTAGCACTACACTATATCAAACAGTGCAACGATGCGGTTCAAATCAATGTGTGAACAGTAGAAGTATTCGCTCTTTCTCTGATCAGATTTAGATCACAGAGGGATCAATCTGTTTGCCATATTGGGTGACAATCTATGTGTGTGGCCACCTTAAGTCTATGTTGAAGGCCCTTATCTAATTGCCATTTCTCTTGAGTTTTCTCCCAGGAGATAATTTTTCATCTTATCTAAAGTAAAAATAAAAAAAATAGCTTTTCAATTAGCAATTGTTAAAGTACTAAAAAGTAGGTTGAAAAGTTATCAAGTTTATTTTGAGTAATTCCTTGCATGATGGGAGCTTTAAAGTAAACCTGTAAGGATGAAAAGATCCCCTGGGGGGGGTTACTTACCTCGGGAGGGGGTAACTTCTGGACCCGAATGAGACTTCTGCCGTCCTCTTCAGCCTCGGAGATCCAGGGCTGGCCAGTCCGGAACAGCGTGTGGCCACATTTACATATTTGTGCTCCTTATGCAGGCGCAGTACAAGCTTCCCTTCGGGCACTGGTGGAAGTAGTCGAGCCCAATTGTTCCCGTGCCTGCACAGATGAGAGTCGCCTGCGCAGTAGAGCGGACCCGATCAGGCTTGACTATTGCCACTTTAGCCCGAGGGGAAGATTGTACTGCACCTGCGCGTGGAGCGCAGGTTGTAAATAGTGCCTCACGCTGAAGCCGCTACTGCGCGCATCTTTGGTGGATTTTGGGGGGTTACCAGCGCTGGATCCCCGAGGCTGAAGAGGACAGAGGAAGCCTCATTAGGATCCAGAGGTTTCCTCCTCCCGAAGTAAGTACCTCATAGGGGTACAGTACTTTTTTTTCATTATAGATTTACTTTAAAGGTATTTTATTGAGAAGTTTTAAAAATATCTCCTTGGAAAAAAACTGAAGAGAAAAGTTAATAAGATATGGGCCTAGGAGGTTGATGCATGAAGCTGCGATAATATTTCTGTGCACAGACAACATTTTACTGTTACTACCACCAGCAGGTTACTGCAAATTACGCTAAGAGGCCTAGTGCACACCAGAGCGGTTCGGCTGCGTTTTGCGATCCGCTTGCGGCTGCGGATACGCTTAGGTAATGTATTTCAATGGGCTGGTGCACACCAGAGCGGGAGGCGTTTTGCAGAAACGCATACTCCCGGGGTGGGGCATTTTTTGGATTGCGGATGCGTTTCTGCCTCAATGTTAAGTATAGGAAAAACGCAAATCGCTCTGAAAAATGCCTGTTCAGCGTGGTTTTGCAGGCATTTTGTTACAGAAGCTGTTTAGTAACAGCTTTACTGTAACAATATATGAAATCTACTACACCAAAACCGCTACACAAAACCGCAAAACGCTAGCTGAAACGCTACAGAAAAAGAAGAAAAAGCGTTTCAAAATCTGCTAGCATTTTGCGGATCTGCTAGCGATTTTTGGTGTGCACCAGGCCTTAGTGCGACCTGTGGCATTGCTATGGTAATATAAAACTGTTCTGACACCAATGCTTTCCCCCTGTATTTGTGCTCGTCTCCTAATGGCAGTTAGAACAGTTAGAACAGTTGAAACATAAAGTTTCTCTCGCAGCCGCTGTAAACACATTCCATACCACACATGGTAATGCGAAAATCTGTGGGCGTGGCTTGTTTAGTTTATAGGGAATTAGAGTATTAAAACAAAAACAAAAAGGTATTTGGCTTGAGGAATGCCCTATAAACAATAGGAAAGGAAGACAAATATGCAATGTGTAAAAGTTCATCTCGGATCCACTTTAACGCTACCTAAGTAGGAACTCAATTGTGGTGAGAGTAGACAGAAACCAATATAAGATAAGGGCCCACATGCATTTCACTTTTTCTTCTGAGTTTTCTCCAAAGTGATATTTTCAAACTTGTCAATAAAATGTCTTTTAAATCTCAAGCAAGAATGAAAATACTTATAATTTTGATAATACTTTTTCACCTACTTTTTTGTACTTTTTTTAATTGTGACGTGCTGAAAATTTATTCTAAATAGAAAATGAAAAATTATCTCCTTGGCAAAACCTTAGGAGACAAAAATAATTGCATATGGGCCAAGGTGTGGTAGGTGCTTAAATGGCAAGTGTAGCATCCCGTTTGGATTTTGAATTTGCCATACATCTGTAAGAATTTAACCCAGTCACTCAATGTCGTGCTATCAGGCTTAGCTGGTACCAATCTGTCTAAATAGGGTGACATGACCCTATTGAAGTTACAGCCATCTAAATCCTGAGAACAGAA
This sequence comes from Hyperolius riggenbachi, assembly GCF_040937935.1. Taxonomy (NCBI): domain Eukaryota; kingdom Metazoa; phylum Chordata; class Amphibia; order Anura; family Hyperoliidae; genus Hyperolius; species Hyperolius riggenbachi. Next base: position 212,045,576 of record NC_090649.1, on the reverse strand, counting down.
ACCGGCCACCAAAGAGAAAACAGTATTTAAAAGATGCATATCACCAGGAAAGGGGTTTATACAAACCAACCAAAACCATTGCTGTATAAAATAACTGAATATGTTAGGCTAGGTTCACAGCGGTCAGTTGCATAACGCACACGTTATAATGAGTGTGAACTGCAATGGAGACTGTAGATAGACTTTAATGCGAGAATGCAGCAAGTTAGAATAATGTGACAACTTTAAACGCAGTACTGTAAACAACCCCATAAAACTGTATGGGCATTGAGTTGACATATAGAATTCAGCTGCAACACAACTGAGCACTGTGAACTAGCCATAACACTACGACCATCACTATCTGCATTATAATAAACGCTGTATTTTTATTAACCGAGCTCAAGACGAAAAGGAGGAGGCATAGTATTGCCCATCGGAGTACCTCAAACAATGCCTGCCGAGCTGAGCTGGGGAGATTCCCATTACTGCTTGAGATACAGAAGAGAGTGTTGTCCTTCTAGGCCCACCTACAGAGCAGCAGCCCCGACTCACCCCACTACAAAGCCATGCTGCACAATGAAGACCAAGAAAAGCCGTGTGCACTGAACGTCGTGGTCAGCTCTATACTCCCTCCAACCCCCGACCCACAGGTCATAACAAAAGTCCAGATAAAACACACTACAGCTAAGAGCAAAGAAGACTATGTGGAAAAATGGAGGAGTGAAATAAAACAGTCACAAAAGCTAGCCATATACCAGTCTCTACAAAGAGAATATAAAATGGCTCCATACCTGGAAAAGCTGCAAAACTCTCAAGAGAGGAAAATCCTGAGTGTCTACAGATTGAGTGCTCACAACCTCGAAATAGAGTCTGGGAGACACAGACAGACGTACAAACCCAGGGAGGAGAGACTATGCCAACACTGTGAGCAGAAGACCCTTGAGGATGAAAGCCACTTCCTGCTGCACTGCCCCAAGTATACTGCAACCAGGGACACTTACTTTAAGAAATTGTTGGAACTATTCCCAGACTTTCTCACACTAGAAGATGAGAGAAAAACATATATCCTACTAGGAGAAGAGGAATCCACAGTGACAATCGCTGCACACTATGTCACAGCATGCCACAGACTGAGAGGACCATAACGGAACTGTAAACCTAAAAAAATGTCCACAGACTGCTTAGCCATTGTACCCCTACCCCACCCCCTCCCATGTCCCCTATTTCCCCTTGCTTTGGCAATACCTGCAATGAATCTTGGTCATGCCAATAAAGCTATCTTTGATTTGATTTGATTTGTATTGCCCAACCCAGGATTTTTTACTGTCACTGCTCTTTCATGCTCGGTACACACTATGCGATTTTCTGGCCGATTTACTGTCAGATTGATTATTTCCAACATGTTCGATCTGCTTTCCGAATGAATTCCCAGCATTTTCCGATCAATTTCAGTTCACTTCAATAGGAAATCATCAGAAAATGCTCGGAGATCGATCGGAAAGCAGATCGGACATGTCGGAAATAATTGATCTGACAGTAAATCAGCTAGAAAATCTCATAGTGTGTACCCAGCATTACCCTAAAGGTGTGATTCAACTAGAATACAGTACATATATTAAGTTTGAGCTTTGAAACTAGAGACCATTTGTATTAATTTTGGAGGCCTCTCCTATTCTAAAGTACAACAGTTGCTATCTAAATGCTTTTAAGTGCAGTTCTTGGGGGGTAAAAAGCAAACACTAGAAGAGAATTAATAGAATCTTCTCACATAGGGTATCTATGTGCCCACCCAACGTCCCTCCAACCAACTTGCAACCTCACTAACTCTTAGAAAGCTGCTTGTTACCCCACCTACCCATTCCCAGGTTGTTCAATTATTCCCGGTAGGGCCTCTCCTCCTATATATCACTATTTTTACAAACGAGTGGCAAAATAAGTTTGATGTCTATGAGTACCTTAAAGTGGACCCAAATTAAAAATACAAGATTTCAGAAATAAAATCTATTTTCTAAATTATAATCATAAATGGCAGCCTTTTTTCAGCTGCATGATGACAAATATAAAATATTTTAAATTTATTGGAGGAACCCCGCCCTTCCTTTCATATTGCCGGCAAATAATCCGGCAAACTGGTGGAGTAGATGGTGTCCAGCAAAGGAGGAATTGCTAATGGCTGCCCCCAGTATAATCCTAGTTATGAAAAGAGAAGGGTGAAAAGCATGCACTGAAATGTTTATAGGCTTGAAGGAGTGTTTATTTATCTTTGTATGTGTCAGAGTGGTGCAACTAAATATTTTTATTAAAAAAAATGTTTGGTTTGGGTCCGCTTTAACTCAACCACCTACCCTGTGATCTGTCATATGCATAAAAAGAGACTGTAATATTGTAATGTACTGTGCAGTGCTATTCTAGATGGTGCTACTGTATGTACAGTAAATATAATAATAACAAAAGGAAAAGGTAATGTGATTTTGACAGATGTGAATGGCCCCTGAAACACTAAGGCGCATATGCAATTAACTTTTCCTCCTGAGTTTTCTCCTAGGTGATATTTTTACACCTTGTCAATATAAGACCCATTAAACCTCCAGCATGCAAGAAAATATTCAAAATAATTTGGATAGTACTTTTTCACTTGCTTTTTGATACTTTTTCAATTGCAAAGTGCTGAAAAGTTATTTTAAAGAGAAGATGAAAAATGATCTCCTAGGAGAAAAGGTTAATTGCATATGTGTCAGGAACGGGGCAGCTGCGGCAAACAGCGTCGCTGCAGCTGCCTCCATGCCGCCACCCGTCCTCCCGGCGTCTAGGACGCTGAGGACGGAACGTATGTTTGGGAGGGAGGTCACCGTCTCGCACAGACGGGACCTTTATGCTGGGAGGAAGCCGGTCAGCTGACCTGCTGGTCAGCTGATCGCAGAGGAGACTCACGGCGCCCAGGATTGGCTGTTTACAGGGGGGCGTGCCAGTGAGGTCTCCTCTGCTTCTTAAGCCTCCGGGCTTCAGTCTGGCGCTGTCTGTTGTCGTGAATACATAGCGTGTTAGCGCTCAGACCTTAGACTAGATCCCAGGTGTTGATGCCAAGGACTTCACACCTAGACTAGGATATTGCTTGTATTATATTGTATTGATTTCCTGTGTATGACTCTTGGCTAACTCTGACTCTGATCTTGCTTTCTGATTCTGTACTTCTGCCTATCTGCCTTTTAGTTGCCGAACCTCTGCCTGATTACCGATTACTCTCCTGCCTCACGATCTTGTACCTATACTTACCTCTCTGTTGCCGAACCTTGCCTGTCTGACCACTCTACTCACCAGTGGTTTCTACACCACTGGTGAGGTGCTCTATTCCCACCAGCTCCGCTGGTCTGGGGTAGCCTGGTGACTGATAGAGCCTTCCCAGCTCCTCTGGGAAGGTTCAGCCATATCTATTCTAGTCACCTGATAAAACCTTCTCCAGCTCCTCTGGGAAGGTTTTTTGCTCTTATTTCTATATTGTACCACCTGCTCTTCAGGTGTCCTTTAGGCTGCAGTACTATCCGAATCACCTGCTTCACTGGTGACCACTAGGCTGCAGTACTATCTGAATCACCCGCTCCTCTGTAGATCCTGTCTCTTTTATATTAGTCTCCCCAGCTTGCTGGGGCAAGTTCTCTGTTATTCACTCAGTGTACTGATAGTGCCTTTCCAGCCCCTCTGGTAAGGCCTCGCCAAACTATTAAAGTTTCGGTTGCACCAAGCACTACACATATAGCATCTTTTCAGCTACACCAGTATTATTGGTGATTCTGCAGATCACCACATAATCAAGTATTAAGTCTGTATTATTGGTGATTCTGCAGATCACCATATAATCAGACATCTGAGTTGCTACACCCAACCGTTACAATATGGGCCTGAGAATCTGTGAAACAGTTAGGCAAGTAATATATAAAGGGTATAAAAATTGCAGCCTCAGTATTCCTCTCACTCCATGTTTCCTTCAAGCACAAAAATAACAAAGTCTTGCTTTAACGTTTCAACTTGTAAGAAAGAAATATCCACAGAAAAAGTAATGTCACATTTTATCCATAAAACAGCCATGCTTTATTGCCTCCAATATCCTTTCTTTTGTGGCTCTTTTAACACTCCTCAGTTTAACTGAATCCACCCTTCCTCTGCTCCCAGAGGTCGGGATCCTGTACAGTACTATAATAGCAAGATTGATTACATGGAAACAGTCTACTTCAACCATTCACCACTCTCTAATTTCTCCACCATGCCCTCTTCCTATCAGTCCTCACATCTTTTAGTCTAGCAGCTAAAAATGACTTTGCTTTTCTCTGTTCTGTTCACTTCTCCAGTTTTCTTTGTGATTTTTTTTTTCATGTACTTTCTGCATTAGAAACAGCAAAGATACCAGAAAGCATATACTAACTCATGAGCATTCATTTTCAGTTTGGTCGCCAGTGCTAATAAGATTACAGTAATTAGGGGGAAAAAGTACACCCTCTGTTAGTTTGAAGGTTTTAAGTAGTGTTGGGCGAACATCTAGATGTTCGGGTTCGGGCCGAACAGGCCGAACATGGCCGCGATGTTCGGGTGTTCGACCCGAACTCCGAACATAATGGAAGTCAATGGGGACCCGAACTTTTGTGGTTTGTAAAGCCTCCTTACATGCTACATACCCCAAATTTACAGGGTATGTGCACCTTGGGAGTGGGTACAAGAGGAAAAAAATTTTTAGCAAAAAGAGCTTATAGTTTTTGAGAAAATCGATTTTAAAGTTTCAAAGGGAAAACTGTCTTTTAAATGCGGGAAATGTCTGTTTTCTTTGCACAGGTAACATGCTTTTTGTCGGCATGCAGTCATAAATGTAATACATATAAGAGGTTCCAGGAAAAGGGACCGGTAATGCTAATCCAGCAGCAGCACACGTGATGGAACAGGAGGAGGGTGGCGCAGGAGGAGAAGGCCACGCTTTGAGACACAACAACCCAGGCCTTGCATGAGGACAAGAAGCGTGCGGATAGCATGCTTTGTACCACCATGCAGTCATAAATGTAATAAAGATAAGTGGTTCAATAAACAGGGACCACGCGGCAACGCTAACCCAGCAGCAGCACACGTGATGGAACAGGAGGAGGCGCAGGAGGAGAAGGCCACGCTTTGTGAGACACAACAACCCAGGCCTTGCATGAGGACAAAAAGCGTGCGGATAGCATGCTTTGTACCGCCATGTAGTCATAAATGTAATAAAGATAAGAGGTTCAATAAACAGGGACCACGCGGCAACGCTAACCCAGCAGGAGCAGCAGCAGCAGCACACGTGATGGAACAGGAGGAGGCGCAGGAGGAGAAGGCCACGCTTTGTGAGACACAACAACCCAGGCCTTGCATGAGGACAAAAAGCGTGCGGATAGCATGCTTTGTACCGCCATGTAGTCATAAATGTAATAAAGATAAGAGGTTCAATAAACAGGGACCACGCGGCAACGCTAACCCAGCAGCAGCAGCAGCAGCAGCACACGTGATGGAACAGGAGGAGGCGCAGGAGGAGAAGGCCACGCTTTGTGAGACACAACAACCCAGGCCTTGCATGAGGACAAAAAGCGTGCGGATAGCATGCTTTGTACCGCCATGTAGTCATAAATGTAATAAAGATAAGAGGTTCAATAAACAGGGACCACGCGGCAACGCTAACCCAGCAGCAGCAGCAGCAGCAGCACACGTGATGGAACAGGAGGAGGCGCAGGAGGAGAAGGCCACGCTTTGTGAGACACAACAACCCAGGCCTTGCATGAGGACAAAAAGCGTGCGGATAGCATGCTTTGTACCGCCATGTAGTCATAAATGTAATAAAGATAAGAGGTTCCATAAACAGGGACCGGCAACGGTAACCCAGCAGCAGCAGCAGCAGCAGCAGCACACGTGATGGAACAGGAGGAGGCGCAGGAGGAGAAGGCCACGCTTTGTGAGACACAACAACCCAGGCCTTGCATGAGGACAAAAAGCGTGCGGATATAGCAGCAATGCTTTTTGCCGCCATGCAGTCATAAATGTAATACAGATGAGAGGTTCAATAAACAGGGACCGGAAACGCTAAACCATCCCAGATGTTCATCGGTCATGTTACTTGGTTGGGGTCCAGGAGTGTTGCGTAGTCGTTTCCAATCCAGGATTGATTCATTTTAATTTGAGTCAGACGGTCTGCATTTTCTGTGGAGAGGCGGATACGCCGATCTGTGATGATGCCTCCGGCAGCACTGAAACAGCGTTCCGACATAACGCAGGCTGCCGGGCAAGCCAGCACCTCTATTGCGTACATTGCCAGTTCGTGCCAGGTGTCTAGCTTCATGCCCGGTTTCAGGTCCAGCGGTGCCAGCCACAAATCCGTCTGTTCCTTTATTCCCCTCCAAATTTCCTCCCCTGTGTGCTGCTTATCCCCAAGGCAGATCAGATTCAGCAACGCTTGCTGACGCATGCCAACAGCTGTGCTGCACTGCTTCCACGATCCTACTGCTGCTGGTGCTGGGTTAGCATTTCCGGATGAGGTACAGCTTTGAGATGCGTTGGAGGAGAAGGAGTCAGAGAGGTAGGTGCTGCTGTTGTTATCCAGCTGTTTGTGGCGTGGGCAACACCCGCGCCGTAGCAGGTGAGGAATCGCTGCCAGGCTCCACAAGGTTCACCCAGTGCGCGGTAAGGGAGATGTATCGACCCTGGCCGAACGCACTCGTCCAGGTGTCAGTGGTGAGGTGAACCTTGCAGGCAACGGCATTCTTCAAGCTTCGGGTTATTTAGCTGACCACGTGCTCATGCAACTCAGGCACTGCAGAGCGCGCAAAGTGGTAGCGGCTGGGAACCACGTAACGTGGGATGGCCACTGACATCATGCCCTTGAAGCTGTTTGTCTCCACCACTCGATATGGCAGCATTTCGCAGGCCAGAAGCTTGGCTATGCTGGCTGGCTGTTACTGCCACGGCCCGGGGGTCATTTGCTGGCAATTTCCTCTTGTGCTCAAACATCTCAGAGACAGACAACTCAACCGTAGCGCTGCACACCGAAGGGCTGTTGGTTGTTGTGTTTGATGAACACTGGGAGACCTCAAGAGCACTAGTCCGGAAAGTGACAGTGTCAGCATCGTCTGATGTTTGTGAATGTTGTGAACCACGCAATGGCTGGGCTACTGCTGCTGCTGAGGCGGGTCTGGTGGTGAGTCTGGTGAACCCAAGAAAGGCAGTGTTGCTGGTGGTACCCTGTCCTGCCGCGTTTGCCCACAGAGTGGGATGTTTGGATAGAATGTGGCGGCTCATGCTGGTGGTGGAGAGGTTGTTAATACTTTTCCCCCTGCTCAGGCGGGTCTTGCACACCTTGCAAATCGCCATGGTAACATCTTCAGTGCAGTCTTCAAAGAAAGCCCAGACTTTAACTGGCTGAGGACTCGGACCTCGTGCGTGATGTGCTGGTGCTGCTTAACCCACTGCTGGACGCTTGAGAGGTCATCCAAGTAATTATCTGGTCCTGCTCTTTTGGATCTGTGAGGGTTGTTGTCCTGGACAACATGGGCAGTATTGAGTGGGTTTTCTTGGGTGCTCCCCTGTGGCCTGTACGTGAACCGTCAGGGGAAACACCTCTTCCCTTGCCCCTCCCTCTTTCACCGGATTTCTTCCTCATTTCACTTATCCTTAAAGTACACGCTGACTGGCAGCAGTACAGTGGCAGTACAGAAATGCTATACAGTGGTGGGTGAGCGGTGTACCACTATTGTCAGCAGTGACACAGAGCACAATGCTATACAGTGGCGGGTGAGCGGTGTACTACTGTTCCCAGCAGACACAGAGTGGAAGTAAACACAATGCTATATAGTGTGGCTGAGCCGTGTACACAGAGTGGCATTAAACACAATGCTATATAGTCTGCTATATAGTCACCCCGAACAGGGTGATGTTCTGCAGAACCCGAACAGTGGCAAACACTGTTCGCCCAACACTACTGGGAGGGAACGCAGATTTTAGTACCTAAACACACGATACAACATGTTTTCCGGGGTCGGACTCTGAGGCACATACAGATGGTCCCGATCATCATCCTCATCATACAACTCTTCTCCTGAGTCTGACCCACCCACCACCTCTGCCACCCCAACATCCCCAGACACAGACCCCTCATCGTCCTCAACATTAACTTGGGATGCTGGCCTGAGCCAGACCTCCTCCTCCACATCAGGCCCCACCATCTCCTCAATGGCAGCCCTCATTAATCGCTCTGGCGACGGACTGATGGACACAACGTTCTCCTCCGGGGAGGGCTGCTGCTGACCACTGGCTGCTGGGGTGGATGTTATAGCTTGCGTGGGGCGTTGGCTGTTGCTGTTGTTGGGAGTGCTGCTCACAGCGGAGGTCTCTGGGGAACTCATGTTGAGCTCATATAGTGGTTGACGGTGAGTGGAGTATTACTGATCCCAGCAATATACACACTGACTGGCAGAGTACGCAATGCTATATAGTGTGGCTGAGCGGTGTACACAGAGTGGCAGTAAACACAATGCTATATAGTCTGGCTGAGCGAGCGGTGTACTACTGTTCCCAGCAGAATCAGAGTGGCAGTAAACAATGGTATATAGTCTGGCTGAGCGGTGTACACAGAGTGTCAGTAAACAATGGTATATAGTCTGGCTGAGCGAGCGGTGTACTACTGTTCCCAGCAGAATCAGAGTGGCAGTAAACAATGGTATATAGTCTGGCTGAGCGGTGTACACAGAGTGTCAGTAAACAATGGTATATAGTCTGGCTGAGCGGTGTACACACAATGCTATATAGTCTGCTATATAGTGTCAGTAAACAATGGTATATAGTCTGGCTGAGCGAGCGGTGTACTACTGTTCCCAGCAGAATCAGAGTGGCAGTAAACAATGGTATATAGTCTGGCTGAGCGGTGTACACAGAGTGTCAGTAAACAATGGTATATAGTCTGGCTGAGCGGTGTACACAGAGTGTCAGTAAACAATGGTATATAGTCTGGCTGAGCGGTGTACACAGAGTGTCAGTAAACAATGGTATATAGTCTGGCTGAGCGGTGTACACAGAGTGGCAGTAAACACAATGCTATATACTCTGGCTGAGTGAGCGGTGTACTACTGTTCCCAGCAGACACAGAACAGTAAACAGAATGCTATATAGTGTGGCTGAGCGAGCGGTGTACCACTATTCCCAGCAGACACAGAACAGTAAACAGAATGCTATATAGTGTGGCTGAGCGAGCGGTGTACCACTATTCCCAGCAGACACAGAACAGTAAACAGAATGCTATATAGTGTGGCTGAGCGAGCGGTGTACCACTATTCCCAGCAGACACAGAACAGTGAACAGAATGCTATATAGTGTGGCTGAGCGAGCGGTGTACCACTATTCCCAGCAGACACAGAACAGTGAACAGAATGCTATATAGTGTGGCTGAGCGAGCGGTGTACCACTATTCCCAGCAGACACAGAACAGTGAACAGAATGCTATATAGTGTGGATGAGCGAGCGGTGTACCACTATTCCCAGCAGACACAGAACAGTAAACAGAATGCTATATAGTGTGGCTGAGCGAGCGGTGTACCACTATTCCCAGCAGACACAGAACAGTGAACAGAATGCTATATAGTGTGGCTGAGCGAGCGGTGTACCACTATTCCCAGCAGACACAGAGTGGCAGTAAACAGAATGCTATATAGTGTGGCTGAGCGAGGTACACAGAGTGGCAGTAAACAGAATGCTATATAGTGTGGCTGAGCAAGCGGTGTACTACTATTCCCAGCAGACACAGAGTGGCAGTAAACAGAATGCTATATAGTGTGGCTGAGCGAGGTACACAGAGTGGCAGTAAACAGAATGCTATATAGTGTGGCTGAGCAAGCGGTGTACTACTGTTCCCAGCAGTGACACAATGACAGGGGGGACCCTGGCTAGCGTGGCTGGAGCGCGAACTACCCTGCCTGCCTACCCAAAGCTAAACCCACAGACAAATGGCGGAGATATGACGTGGTTCGGGTATTTATTTACCCGAACCACGTGACAGTTCGGCCAATCAGAGCGCGTTCGGGTCCGAACCACGTGACCCGTTCGGCCAATCACAGCGCTAGCCGAACGTTCGGGGAACGTTCGGCCATGCGCTCTTAGTTCGGCCATATGGCCGAACGGTTTGGCCGAGCACCGTCAGGTGTTCGGCCGAACTCGAACATCACCCGAACAGGGTGATGTTCTGCAGAACCCGAACAGTGGCGAACACTGTTCGCCCAACACTAGTTTTAAGCCCCATACACATGCTCAACAGTGGTCTTTTATGCAGCACAATTATCAAACAACTTTTGTTGTGAAACAAGTTGAACAACCCCAAAAAAGTTCACACTACTCATAAGAATGATAAGACGTCAATCCAAAAGTTGGATTGACGTCTTATCAGTCGTATCAGTTGTGTGAACAATAGCAAACAACTTTTTTGGGGGGTTGTTCAAAACTTTTTTTTTTTTTTTTTTTTTTGGAGCTTGCCATGCAGCCGTGAGGACACGTTTTTCCAGAGCTCCTCAGCCCTCCGCTTAAAATCAGCTAACAACCGAATCTCCGACGACTAATAACCCTGCAGTATGCCAGGGAGATCCAAGGGCTCATCAGGAGTGAAATCTAACCCACGCAAGGCACCGGATTCACAGCAAAAGGCCACAAAATCTCTGAGGAGGAACGAGGCGACACAGACACCATCCAAAATGGCCGATGCCTCCCCGTCCTCAAACAAAGCAGCAAAGATGGCAGACACAGAAGCAGCCACAGTGAAGTCCCTCAACGAAATTCGTGACTTCCTCCACACCTTACCTACTAAGGACGACCTCGCCGACCTGGCTGAGCGCATCACGGCAGCATCACGTGCCGAGCTGCAAGTGGTACAAGATGAGGTCGACCTCCATGACACCAGAATAGCCCGCCTGGAGAACGACCTTGATGACCTAAAAGCCGACGTAGAAAAACTAAAAAAAGAGAAAGATCAGCAAGCCAACACTAATGCTATGCTGCGCTCAGGCCTGGAAGATCTGCAGAACCGGAGTCGACGTTGTAATATACGGGTAAGGGGGCTCCCGGAGAGTTATGACGCAGCACAAATAGAACCCGCACTTGTGGCGATCTTCAATGGAGTCCTAAACCGCCATGTGGAGGAAGCCATTAAATTTGACCGAGCACACAGGGCCTTGAGGCCGAAGCCGGCAGAAAAAGATCCACCAAGAGATATCATCTGTAAGCTGCACCACTACAGCCTGAAAGACGCCATTATGCAAGCCGCCAGAAAATGTGACAACATCGAATACGAGGGTCACAAAGTCCAGCTCTTCCAGGACCTGGCACCGGGAACCTTAGCCCAGAGACGCGCCCTGCAACCACTGCTGAAGCTGATAGTAGAAAAGGGCTGGAAATATCGTTGGGGTTTCCCTTTCCACTTGGTGATTATGGAGGAAGACAAGGCGCATATCCTCAGGAGTCCATCAGAGCTGCCTGAGTTATTCGAGGCCTTGCAGTTACAACCAGTGGCTCTTCCGGAGTGGAACCCGGACCAACTGGTTCTAGGCATGCCGCAAAGAAATAGGCGGAAAAGGTCGAACCCGCGCAATGGGGATAATGATGACGCACCTTGAGTCAAGCTCCTTCTAACACCTGTATGCCATGACTACCCAGGTACTGTAGCCTAATCTTTATTTATCTCTACCATGTAGACTGGCCTGACCCCCTGACTCCTATGGAGATACGATTTAATCTATATTGGCGCTCTAGATTACCCCCGTGTGGATAACTATACTGCTGCTGTTTACTTGATTAAGCCCTATGGAAAAGGGCTTGCCTGGCCTCATGCGCCACGGAACTGAGCACTTTGTTTTCACCCATTATGTTGGCCCCCCTGTGTAGGCCTGAAAGTGTTGCACAACACTCCGAAGACAGCGCACGTCTATACGTGCATTTTATGGGGTAGTACACAGCACCTGGATCCTGTGTCACAAGCTACTCGATTGTGATCTCTGGCCCCGAGCTATGCAGCTATAATACCCGACCTTATCGGACATCCATACGCTTACACCCCGGGGGCTTAATGCGGATATAAATGTTATAAGTGCTATGTATATGCCAGTCAAGGTTAATTTGCTGTATATATGTGATTTGGGCCGTGTTGGAGTGATGAGGTGACAGTGGAACGGGTAGCAGCGTGACTTGTGTGTACAATCAACATAGTACTCAGCAGGGCTACATCAACACGATAATGTGGGGATTACAATAGCGTACATAACAGGTGTTGTCCGCCTTAGATTTCCCCTCTTACATGCTAATATCACCTGTACTATACTCATATATGACGGGGGTAAGACGGAGGGCCCCCTTAGAGCAAACTGGGGGGTAGTGCAAAAAAAAAATAAAAAAAAATGGTGACGGAGACTAAGACTTAATTCTGGGCGCAGATACCTGTTATGGTGTGCATGATTTGGGATTCCCTTGTTTATTAAATTCGGTTGTTTAAAATTTGGATAGGATAAGCTAAGCGGACAGGGCGGGGGGAGCGCCAGGCCTCACGCTGACAATGGACGTTCAGATCCCACATAGGGAGACACATGTAGTCTTAACTCAAAAGTGGGCAACAGCTGGTATTAGTTTTTCCTTCACGTTGAAGGATATGTTTCTGGTTTTATGTTTCCAACCCGGATTGTTTGAATGTATGCACAGCGCGCGCACCAGGGCTGCAGAAGCTGGGTCACTGCCATGGCAGGTGTAAAGTGTATCTCCATCAACTCCAGAGGCCTTAACATCCCAGAGAAAAGGAGAATCCTCCTAAAGGATATGATGAAACAAAAAGCACAAATTGTATTTATTCAGGAGACACATTTTAAGGCAGGTAACCATCCCGCCCTACGTGATAAAAATTACCCGTTCTCTTACCTGGGTGTTTCTCCTGACACTAAGACAAAAGGGGTTGCAATCTTAATCCACAAAAACCTACCATTCACTGTGCTTGACGTAAAATCTGACGTTGATGGAAGATTTATTCTAGTAAAATGCCTCATAAGAGATCTCAAATATACCTTGGGTTCCGTCTACGCACCCAACGTGGATCAAGTCTCCTTCCTTGAAAATTTTTTGGATGGTCTGGATTCTTTCGCTGAGGGCAGCATTATTATGGGGGGGGGGGATCTAAACGTGACACTAAATCCCAAAATTGATAACTCTCAGGGAAAGGCATTTCTGTCCTTTGCAAAAATCAATAAGATTAAGCGCTTGCTGCATGATCAACAACTAGTTGATGCGTGGAGGGTATCTCATCCAGATACTAAGGATTTTACATACTACTCCAATGTCCACCAAACATACAGCAGAATAGACTACATCTTGATATCTCATAATCTGCTGACAGAACATATCTTGGCGGACATTGGTGTGATATCCTATTCTGACCACGCCCCTGTGTGTGTTACCCTCAACTGCAGAAATAAAAGAGAGCTCCCATTCACATGGAGATTAAACTCGTCTATTTTACACGATGAGGCAGCACGCGCTGAAATCTTAAAAGAATTAGACAGTTACTTTGTAACTAATGATATTGAGGATATTGCCCCAACTTCACTTTGGGACGCACATAAATGTGTACTGAGGGGTTATCTTATTCAACTATGTACGAGACGTAAAAAAGAAAGAAACCAGGCCGTCCAGACACTGATAGAGGAGATCCACGATTTGGAACAAAGACATAAACGGAACCCGAGGCAAACAAATCTGACATTGCTACAAGAAAAAAGGAGGAAATTAAATTCCTTTCTACAGGAGTATGCGAAGCAGGCAGCTTATAGATGCCAAAATATGTATTACATGATGGGCAATAAACCAGGGAAGCTGCTCGCAAAGGCCCTTAAACAGCAGCAACAGAGGACATATATACCTCAGATAATTGATGAGAAGGGAGTAAAGCATGTCAGGAACGGCTCCATTGCTAATAGCTTCCAAAAATTCTACACCAATCTTTATAATCTACCACAAGTAGGCAGCCCCCGGAACATCCTTGTGAGACAGGCAGCAATCAAAGAATATCTTGCGACAGCTAAACTTCCCCAGTTAGATGCAGACACAATTGAAGAGCTTGAGGCCCCGTTCACTGAAATGGAAATTAATGGAGTGATTACAAGTATTAAATCTGGTAAAGCCCCGGGCCCAGATGGCTTCTCCGTTGATTATTACAAAAAATTTAAAGGAACCCTTACCCCCTATCTGTGTAAACTATTTAACTCTGTAGCTGATGACGAGACTAACTTGACTTTTTCGACACAAATGCTGGAATCACATATATCGGTGATCCCAAAGCCCAACAAAGACCCGTCCAGTTGCAGCAGCTATAGGCCAATATCTTTGTTAAACATAGACGTTAAGATTTTCGCTAAAGCCTTGGCAAACAGATTAGCTCAACACATGAACCTCCTGGTACAATGGGACCAAGTGGGATTCATACCACATAGAGAGGCAAGGGACAACACCATTAGAGCCCAGGTTCTGTTACAGCTCGCCCGGTCTAGGAATATTCCTTGCATGCTTCTCTCCACAGATGCCGAAAAGGCGTTTGACCGGGTGAGCTGGGACTGGATCATGGCAATCCTTAAAAACACTAAGATGGGCCCCCGCATGCTGTCAGCAATTGGGACACTGTACTCGAACCCCACCGCAAGAATTAAAGCCAATGGAGATTTATCCACACCACTATCTATCAGAAACGGCACACGACAAGGCTTCCCCTTTGTCACCGCTGATCTTTGCTTTGGCACTGGAGCCGTTCCTTAACCATGTAAGGGGATGCCAGGAAATAAATGGGATTGAAGTGGGAAACGCTAGCAATAAAGTAGCTGCATATGCAGATGACCTTTTATTTTTTCTCACAAAACCAGATGTGTCCCTTACACGACTGCTAGAAGAATTTAAGGTCTTTGGTAACTTGTCAGCATTTAAGATAAACCTTCATAAATGTGAAGCATACAATGTAGGCATTCCAGAATCTACTAGACAGGTGCTGGAGCAAAAATTTCCCTTCAAATGGAATAAGCAATATATTCGCTACTTGGGTACTAATATCTCACATTCTTTACGTGAAACCTTTGTATCAAATTTCCCACCCATGTTAAAAACTGTAGCGGGAGATCTTGAGAGGTGGAACTTCCCGCATCTATCTTGGTTAGGACGTATTGCAGTCTTAAAAATGAATGTCATGCCTCGCCTTCTATATTTATTTCAGACCCTGCCTATACCGATTCCCTCAGGCTTTCTGGTGCGCTTCCAGTCTCTTTTTAACAGATATGTCTGGAAGGGAAAACCTCCTAGAATTAAGAGAGACATTCTTTATAGTACTAAGCAAGCAGGGGGCCTGGCTGTACCCAACGTCAGACTATACCACTATGCTGCAGTCCTTTGTAGAGCGGTAGATTGGGCTAGACATAAGGATACGAAACAATGGACCACATTGGAGTTGGGGCTGCCGACATACTCTCCACTAGACCTTCTGTGGACAAAGAGAATAGCCTCAAGTGACCACCAAATCTCTCCCTTGAGCCTATACACTTTTAAATGCTTGAGCAGAGTCAGACACTTATCAGAGATTTCACCACTACCCTCGCCTCTACTCCCTCTCTCACATAACCCAGAACTACCTCTGGCCTTTAATTTAGATAATAGACACCCAGGACAGCAAGATAAGCTGACATTGGGAAAGTTTTGTGAACAGAATAATTGGCTCTCTCTTGAAGAGCTACAACGCAAATTCCCAGCCTTAAACCTTAACTGGTGGATCTTGTTCCAAATTAGATACTACCTACGTAGTCTCAGAATTTCGCCGGCAGAAGTGAGAAGGCCCTCTACCTTTGAGGATTTATGCTCTGAAGGTGAACCCGTTCAGAAGACTCTCTCAATGATCTACTCCCTATTAATTGATCAAACTACTCCAAACATGCCATTCTTTGATAAATGGGAGAATGAACTGGGAATCCACCTTAGCCTAGCCCAAAAGACAAAGATCTGCTCCTTTACCCATAAAACTTCTAGATCCACACGCATACAGGAAATTAACTATAAAATTTTAACTAGGTGGTACTTGACACCCTCCAGACTGCATAAGATCTTCCCCTCAACCAACCCCACCTGCTGGAGATGTTTAACAGAGAGGGGCACTCTATCACATATTCTGTGGTCATGCCCCAAACTGAATACCTTTTGGAAAAAAATAGAGAGCCTGGTGAAATTAGTCATAGAGGGAGATATTCCCTTTAATATGGGCTTCTATATATTGCATATAAATTCGTGGTCTTACAAAAAATATAAAAAATCAGTGGTACGACATATATTAAACGCAGCAAAGTGTGTGCTTGTCAGGCGTTGGCGAAACCCTATCCCCCCCAGTGCTAGAGAAGTGATTACAGAAATGGATCAGACATACCTGATGGAAAATATGGCTCATATTTCCAATAATGATCTGGAGAAGTTCTGGAGGACCTGGAGGAGTTGGTCCGGGATTAGGGAATCCGAGGAACTGGAAATGGTACTAGAAAATGAGTAAGGATGCTTGCTATACTGGTGTTTGATGGCGACTGCTTTGAAGCATGTGGCTCTTCGTTTGCAGCTAGGAATTGGTGCGTTGCTGGTGTGCGTTCATATTAGATACTTCAAGGGGGTGACGGGTTCTCTGCCCATTATGAGGGGAGAGCCTGTGGCCCCTGGTGATACATCCGGGTTGAGTTGGTTTACTGTATGTTTATTAAAATAATGATAAAAAAGTAGAAAAAGAATGTGGGCGGTTGGTGTTGGGCGAACATCTAGATGTTCGGGTTCGGGCCGAACAGGCCGAACATGGCCGCGATGTTCGGGTGTTCGACCCGAACTCCGAACATAATGGAAGTCAATGGGGACCCGAACTTTTGTGGTTTGTAAAGCCTCCTTACATGCCACATACCCCAAATTTACAGGGTATGTGCACCTTGGGAGTGGGTACAAGAGGAAAAAAAAATTAGCAAAAAGAGCTTATAGTTTTTGAGAAAATCGATTTTAAAGTTTCAAAGGGAAAACTGTCTTTTAAATGCGGGAAATGTCTGTTTTCTTTGCACAGGTAACATGTTTTTTGTCGGCATGCAGTCATAAATGTAATACATATAAGAGGTTCCAGGAAAAGGGACCGGTAACGCTAACCCAGCAGCAGCACACGTGATGGAACAGGAGGAGGGTGGCGCAGGAGGAGAAGAAGGCCACGCTTTGTGAGACACAACAACCCCGGCCTTGCATGAGGGCAAGAAGCGTGCGGATAGCAGGCTTTGTACCGCCATGCAGTCATAAATGTAATAAAGATAAGTGGTTCAATAAACAGGGACCACGCGGCAACGCTAACCCAGCAGCAGCAGACGTGATGGAACAGGAGGAGGCGCAGGAGGAGAAGGCCACGCTTTGTGAGACACAACAACCCAGGCCTTGCATGAGGGCAAGAAGCGTGCGGATAGCATGCTTTGTACCGCCATGCAGTCATAAATGTAATAAAGATAAGTGGTTCAATAAACAGGGACCACGCGGCAACGCTAACCCAGCAGCAGCACACGTGATGGAACAGGAGGAGGGTGGCGCAGGAGGAGAAGAAGGCCACGCTTTGTGAGACACAACAACCCCGGCCTTGCATGAGGGCAAGAAGCGTGCGGATAGCAGGCTTTGTACCGCCATGCAGTCATAAATGTAATAAAGATAAGTGGTTCAATAAACAGGGACCACGCGGCAACGCTAACCCAGCAGCAGCAGACGTGATGGAACAGGAGGAGGCGCAGGAGGAGAAGGCCACGCTTTGTGAGACACAACAACCCAGGCCTTGCATGAGGGCAAGAAGCGTGCGGATAGCATGCTTTGTACCGCCATGCAGTCATAAATGTAATAAAGATAAGTGGTTCAATAAACAGGGACCACGCGGCAACGCTAACCCAGCAGCAGCAGACGTGATGGAACAGGAGCAGGCGCAGGAGGAGAAGGCCACGCTTTGTGAGACACAACAACCCAGGCCTTGCATGAGGGCAAGAAGCGTGCGGATAGCATGCTTTGTACCGCCATGCAGTCATAAATGTAATAAAGATAAGTGGTTCAATAAACAGGGACCACGCGGCAACGCTAACCCAGCAGCAGCAGACGTGATGGAACAGGAGCAGGCGCAGGAGGAGAAGGCCACGCTTTGTGAGACACAACAACCCAGGCCTTGCATGTGGACAAAAAGCGTGCGGATATAGCAGCAATGCTTTTTGCCGCCATGCAGTCATAAATGTAATACAGATGAGAGGTTCAATAAACAGGGCCCGGAAACGCAACACCATCCCAGATGTTCATTGGTCATGTTACTTGGTTGGGGTCCTGGAGTGTTGCGTAGTCATTTCCAATCCAGGATTGATTCATTTTAATTTGAGTCAGACGGTCTGCATTTTCTGTAGAGAGGCGGATACGCCGATCTGTGACGATGCCTCCGGCAGCACTGAAACAGCGTTCCGACATAACGCTGGCTGCCGGGCAAGCCAGCACCTCTATTGCGTACATTGCCAGTTCGTGCCAGGTGTCTAGCTTCGATACCCAATAGTTGAAGGGTGCAGATGGATGGTTCGACACAGCTACGCCATCTGACATGTAGTCCTTGACCATCTTCTCCAGGCGATCGGTGTTGGAGGTGGATCTGCACGCTTGCTGTTCAGTGGGCTGCGGCTGCATGGGTGTCAGAAAATTTTCCCACTCCAAGGACACTGCCGATACCATTCCCTTTTGGGTACTAGCTGCGGCTTGCGTTGTTTGCTGCCCTCCTGGTCGTCCTGGGTTTGCGGAAGTCAGTCTGTCTGCGTACAACTGGCTAGAGGAGGGGGAGGATGTCAATCTCCTCTCTAAAGTCTCCACAAGGGCCTGCTGGTATTCTTCCATTTTGACCTGTCTGACTCTTTCTTCAAGCAGTTTTGGAACATTGTGTTTGTACCGTGGATCCAGAAGGGTATAAACCCAGTAATTGGTGTTGTCCAGAATGCGCACAATGCGTGGGTCACGTTCAATGCAGTCTAGCATGAATTGAGCCATGTGTGCCAGAGTCCTACCAGAATCCTCATCATCCTCTTGTGAGCGTTGTGATAGTTGTTGTGATGCATCATAGTCGTCACCTTCCTCCTGGTCTGCTTCTGCTGACCATTCGCGTTGAATTGTGGAAGTCCAACGTGCACCGCTCTGGCCCTCGTCAGTGGTGGCATGAAATTCCTGCTCCAACTCCAGCTGTTCCTCCTCCTCTTCTTCGTCATAGCTGCTGGGGCCAGCGTTCCCTGAGGCGGATGGCCTGATGTTGGTACCATCACGCTGATCGTTTTCTCCTTCAGATTCCCCCAGTTGCATCATGACAGCTGTTTCCTTGATTTTTAACATCGACCTCTTCAGTAAACACAGCAGTGGTATGGTAATGCTGACTGAAGAGTTGTCACTGCTCACAAGCAACGTGGATTGCTCAAAATTTTGGAGGACTTGGCAGAGGTCCAACATGTTGGCCCAATCGGATCCACAGAAGCTTGGCAGCTGGCCGGATGCGCCTCGGTACTGCGCCGTCATGTACTGGACCACTGCACTCTTCTGCTCGCAAAAGCGGGCTAGCATGTGCAGCGTAGAATTCCAGCGCGTAGGGACATCACACAGCAAGCGATGGTGGGGGAGATTGAAGCGCTCCTGCATCTTGGCGAGTGCCCCCGAAGCAGTACTGGAATTTCTACAATGTTTGGACACTCGACGCACCTTCAACAGCAGATCGGGCACGCCTGGGTATGTCCTCAGGAACCGCTGAACTACTAGGTTCATCACGTGCGCCAGGCAAGGGATGTGTGTCAGCTTAGCCAACCTTAAAGCGCGAATGAGATTACTCCCATTATCACACACAACCATGCCCGGTTTCAGGTCCAGCGGTGCCAGCCACAAATCCGTCTGTTCCTTTATTCCCCTCCAAATTTCCTCCCCTGTGTGCTGCTTATCCCCAAGGCAGATTAGCTTCAGCAACGCTTGCTGACGCATGCCAACAGCTGTGCTGCACTGCTTCCACGATCCTACTGCTGCTGGGTTAGCGTTTCCGGATGAGGTACAGCTTTGAGATGCGTTGGAGGAGAAGGAGTCAGAGAGGTAGGTGCTGCTGTTGTTATCCAGTGGGAGGGACGGCGGTGCAGCTGTTTGTGGCGTGGGCAACACCCGTGCCGTAGCAGGTGAGGAATCGCTGCCAGGCTCCACAAGGTTCACCCAGTGCGCGGTAAGGGAGATGTATCGACCCTGGCCGAACGCACTCGTCCAGGTGTCAGTGGTGAGGTGAACCTTGCAGGCAACGGCATTCTTCAAGCTTCGGGTTATTTTGCTGACCACGTGCTCATGCAACTCAGGCACTGCAGAGCGTGCAAAGTGGTAGCGGCTGGGAACCACGTAACGTGGGATGGCCACTGACATCATGCCCTTGAAGCTGTTTGTCTCCACCAATCGATATGGCAGCATTTCGCAGGCCAGAAGCTTGGCTATGCTGGCTGTTACTGCCACGGCCCGGGGGTCATTTGCTGGCAATTTCCTCTTGCGCTCAAACATCTCCGACACAGACAACTGAACCGTAGCGCTGCACACGGAAGGGCTGTTGGTTGTTGTGTTTGATGAACACTGGGAGACCTCAAGAGCACTACTCCGGAAAGTGACAGTGTCAGCGTCGTCTGATGTTTGTGAATGTTGTGAACCACGCAATGGCTGGGCTACTGCTGCTGCTGAGGCGGGTCTGGTGAACCCAAGGGAGGCAGTGTTGTTTCTGGTACCCTGTCCTGACGCGTTTGCCCAAAGAGTGGGATGTTTGGATAGCATGTGACGGCTCATGCTGGTGGTGGAGAGGTTGTTAATATTTTTCCCCCTGCTCAGGCGGGTCTTGCACACCTTGCAAATCGCCATGGTAACATCCTCAGTGCAGTCTTCAAAGAAAGCCCAGACTTTGGAGCACCTGCCTCCTTGCTGGCGATTTCTGTTTGCTCCTCTTTTGCCTCTCACTTGAACTTCCACGCTTGTGGTGCCTGAAATTGCGCGCCGCCTACCTTGTGGCACAAGGCGAACTCGTGCAGCAGTGTGTTCTTCAACAGACTCATCTGTGCTGCTGCTACGACGGCGATGTTCTCGTTCACAAACAAAATCTGGGTCTCTGTCCACATTGTCCATACCCTCCTCTTCCATCTCCTCAAACTCGTCATATGTCATTGTGGGCCACCGCCGTGGAGTAGAGCTCCCCACAACAACCTCTGCGCAGCACACTCCAACGTCGTCTTCCAGATCTTGTCGGCCGACCTCCTGCAATTGCAACCCCTCCTGCCCAAATTGCTCTGGGATTTGGGTTTCCGAGTCCTCTTCGGACTCGCCTTGTATTTCAGTGCGCGGTGCATTTCCCACAGTTAACGGTTGTGAATCCAGGCACAACATTTCTGGCTGTTCCTCCATTGACCTTTGAAAGGTGGAAGTTTGTTGGGCTGGGAATAGCTCCTGCGAATACCCCATTGTGTCCTGAGGTAATTCATCGGACTGGTTATCTGGCAGTTGTGTGCGTGGTGTCGCTGCCGGTTGTGTCAGCTTTGTGCCCACTGGCTCCTTGTAACTGGCTGAGGACTCGGACCTCGTGCGTGATGTGCTGGTGCTGCTTAACCCACTGCTGGACGCTTGAGAGGTCATCCAAGTAATTATCTGGTCCTGTTCTTTTGGATTTGTGAGGGTTGTTGTCCTGGACAACATGGGCGGTATTGAGTGGGTTTTCTTGGGTGCTCCCCTGTGGCCTGTACGTGAACCGTCAGGGGAAACACCTCTTCCCTTGCCCCTCCCTCTTTCACCGGATTTCTTCCTCATTTCACTTATCCTTACAGTACACGCTGACTGGCAGCAGTACAGTGGCAGTACAGAAATGCTATACAGTACCACTATTCCCAGCAGCGACACAGAGCACAATGCTATACAGTGACGGGTGAGCGGTGTACCACTATTCCCAGCAGACACAGAACAGTACACAGAATGCTATATAGTGTGGCTGAACGAGCGGTGTACCACTATTCCCAGCAGACACAGAACAGTACACAGAATGCTATATAGTGTGGCTGAACGAGCGGTGTACTACTGTTCCCAGCAGACACAGAACAGTACACAGAATGCTATATAGTGTGGCTGAACGAGCGGTGTACTACTGTTCCCAGCAGACACAGAACAGTACACAGAATGCTATATAGTGTGGCTGAACGAGCGGTGTACCACTATTCCCAGCAGACACAGAACAGTACACAGAATGCTATATAGTGTGGCTGAACGAGCGGTGTACTACTGTTCCCAGCAGACACAGAACAGTACACAGAATGCTATATAGTGTGGCTGAACGAGCGGTGTACTACTGTTCCCAGCAGACACAGAACAGTACACAGAATGCTATATAGTGTGGCTGAACGAGCGGTGTACTACTGTTCCCAGCAGACACAGAACAGTACACAGAATGCTATATAGTGTGGCTGAACGAGCGGTGTACTACTGTTCCCAGCAGACACAGAACAGTACACAGAATGCTATATAGTGTGGCTGAACGAGCGGTGTACCACTATTCCCAGCAGACACAGAACAGTACACAGAATGCTATATAGTGTGGCTGAACGAGCGGTGTACTACTGTTCCCAGCAGACACAGAACAGTACACAGAATGCTATATAGTGTGGCTGAACGAGCGGTGTACCACTATTCCCAGCAGACACAGAACAGTACACAGAATGCTATATAGTGTGGCTGAACGAGCGGTGTACTACTGTTCCCAGCAGACACAGAACAGTACACAGAATGCTATATAGTGTGGCTGAACGAGCGGTGTACCACTGTTCCCAGCAGACACAGAACAGTACACAGAATGCTATATAGTGTGGCTGAACGAGCGGTGTATTACTGTTCCCAGCAGACACAGAACAGTACACAGAATGCTATATAGTGTGGCTGAACGAGCGGTGTACTACTGTTCCCAGCAGACACAGAACAGTACACAGAATGCTATATAGTGTGGCTGAACGAGCGGTGTACTACTGTTCCCAGCAGACACAGAACAGTACACAGAATGCTATATAGTGTGGCTGAACGAGCGGTGTACTACTGTTCCCAGCAGAATCAGAGTGGCAGTAAACAATGGTATATAGTCTGGCTGAGCGGTGTACACAGAGTGTCAGTAAACAATGGTATATAGTCTGGCTGAGCGGTGTACACACAATGCTATATAGTCTGCTATATAGTGTCAGTAAACAATGGTATATAGTGTGGCTGAACGAGCGGTGTACTACTGTTCCCAGCAGACACAGAACAGTACACAGAATGCTATATAGTGTGGCTGAACGAGCGGTGTACCACTGTTCCCAGCAGACACAGAACAGTACACAGAATGCTATATAGTGTGGCTGAACGAGCGGTGTACCACTGTTCCCAGCAGACACAGAACAGTACACAGAATGCTATATAGTGTGGCTGAACGAGCGGTGTACTACTGTTCCCAGCAGACACAGAACAGTACACAGAATGCTATATAGTGTGGCTGAACGAGCGGTGTACTACTGTTCCCAGCAGACACAGAACAGTACACAGAATGCTATATAGTGTGGCTGAACGAGCGGTGTACTACTGTTCCCAGCAGACACAGAACAGTACACAGAATGCTATATAGTGTGGCTGAACGAGCGGTGTACTACTGTTCCCAGCAGACACAGAACAGTACACAGAATGCTATATAGTGTGGCTGAACGAGCGGTGTACTACTGTTCCCAGCAGACACAGAACAGTACACAGAATGCTATATAGTGTGGCTGAACGAGCGGTGTACTACTGTTCCCAGCAGACACAGAACAGTACACAGAATGCTATATAGTGTGGCTGAACGAGCGGTGTACTACTGTTCCCAGCAGCGACACACAATGACTGGGGGGGACCCTGGCTAGCGTGGCTGGAGCGCGAACTACCCTGCCTGCCTACCCAAAGCTAAACCCACAGACAAATGGCGGAGATATGACGTGGTTCGGGTATTTATTTACCCGAACCACGTGACAGTTCGGCCAATCAGAGCGCGTTCGGGTCCGAACCACGTGACCCGTTCGGCCAATCACAGCGCTAGCCGAACGTTCGGGGAACGTTCGGCCATGCGCTCTTAGTTCGGCCATATGGCCGAACGGTTTGGCCGAGCACCGTCAGGTGTTCGGCCGAACTCGAACATCACCCGAACAGGGTGATGTTCTGCAGAACCCGAACAGTGGCGAACACTGTTCGCCCAACACTACGGTTGGGTGGGGACTGTTGCGGACATAGGCCTACAACTTCCATGTATTATTCAGAAGCCATAATTGCTGTTGGGGGTTCGTGTCTGCGGCCGCCCCACCGGGCTGCCTATAATAATAAGCTATTATTGAATATATACCTTGATTAAACAGGTTCTGCTTTTGAAAAGGCCATGTATAAAATGCCTACTCATATTACGATGTTAGAGGCTAAAAAAAAAAAATGTACATGACTTATGTTCTGTAAATGTTAACCTGTCTTTTGATCTAAATAAAGAATTTAAAAAACAAAAACAAAAAAAAAAACTTTTTTTTTGGTTGTTCAACATGTTTCACAACAAAAGTTGTTTGATAATTGTGCAGCATAAAAGACCGCCGTTGAGTGTGTGTATGGGGCTTAATGTTTTAGGACATACTAAAAAAATCATATGGTCCTTATTATGTTCTGAAATTATTTAATACGAACACACAATAGAGTCTGCTGCTTCATTATTTAATAATAATGAAGCCAAATTGGAGAAGCCATATGTGAAAAATTAAGTATTCCCTATGATTCACTGGTTTCCAGAACCACTTTCTGTAGCAATAGCTTGAAATGAGAATTTTCTATAAGACACTCACATCCTTGTGTAGAAATTTTGGCCCACTCTTCTTAAAGTGGGATAAAACTCTGACATAACATTCAATAAAAATGTGCTTTCCTACTTTTCATTACCCATACAGTTGTCATATTTGCTTTAGTGAACAAATAATATTGTCCGTTTACAAATTACAAGTTCCCAAAGTATAGTTTATCGGCTCTGAAAGTGGTCATTACATTTTCTTGTATAGCTGCTGTATTTATATATTAAAATTTATCTAGTGATCACGTCTCAGCTCTGCTTCTACAGTGGAGAGGGCTCATTTTCAGAACAGCTAGGAATGTATACTAATTGTAGCAGATAAAGGAATGTTAACAAAAGATAATGTTATCACCTCTTTGGATGTGGCCAGAAGCTGCCTACTGAAGCAAGGAGCTTTCCCATATAGAACAAAGTGCTGTGTTTAACTGAGTGCTGTTCTGCTACAGTTTTTTTTTGTGGTAGATTTTATGCTGTAAATTTTAGAGCAAAAAAGAAATGCTGAGTTTCATACCACTTTAACACAATTTTCTAAGTTCATTGAGGAGTGCAGGCATTCGTGAATACACGTCTGTATAAAGGCACACTTGAATCAGGAGAAAAAATTTGACTTTTACTTACTGGGGCTTCTTCCAGCTCCATGTAGTCTTTGAGGACCCTCTGTGTCCTCCAGGTTCTGTCTGTTGTCACCTAAAATAAAGTCTCTGACCCAGTTGGGTAACATGCTATGGTGCATGCACTGTCCTAGCTGTGTGCCTCCTCCATCACTCTGCCATAGCCAGGAGGGTTCTGCGCATGCTCGGTTCACAAATACTTGTAGCCCCACATGCGCAGAAGGTTACCGGAACGTGATCAAGGAGGCACACTGCACGGACACTGCATGTGCCATAGCGTGTGACCCTGCCAGGTTAGAGACTAACTAGGGTGACAGCAGCATAACTTACCTGATTTAATTAAGAAATCCCCAGGAGTAATGAGCACTGTTACATGTTAGCACATGCTCTGTACTCACTTATACATACAAACTTATATTTATGCCCTTTTAACTGATGGATAATAGAAAGATACTATACTGTACTGCTATTGCCAAATATAATATAATCTTTGTAAATTGTAGTGATTATTAAAAAGCAGCATGACCAGCTATTTGCTGGCTTTCTCTGCAGCCATTGTTTGGAGCATAAATCTCCGTTGTGTGTAATCGGAATCGCTTAAGAGGAACTGTAGTAAAAATAACATCATGAAAAAAATTGCTTATTTTTTTCAAAATTCATTTATAGATTATTTACTCAGTGTTTGACCATTGTGAAATCTTTCCTCTCCCTGATTTACATTCTAAAATGTATCACTGGTGGTGACATGTTTAGTTGGTAATCTGTATAGAATGTTCATTTACTGAGGGCTCTTTGACACTAGAGCCCTTTTCCTGCATTTTAACGCAAAGTCCAAACTTTGTGTTAACCAAGGTAAAATGAAAGTCCGTGGACTTTCATTTTACCTTTCACACCCGACGCTGCGTTTCGGTGCGTTGCCGTTTTACCGCCGGGTTCAATTAATAGCTACCGCCGCTGATTGCGTCGCACCGCAGCTTCCCAACGATATGCCGCAGGCCATGCAATGCGTGCAGGAGAATGGCTCCTGCACGCGTTGTCTAATGTGAAAGAGCACTGAGAATTCTATGCACAGAGGGAGATATTGCTTGCTAGACAGCTGGAAAAATACATTCTTTCTCACAATGCAATGAGGGTTCACTGACAGAAAACTGTCAGGACCATGGTCATGACATCACACTGTGGGAGGGATTTCACCACAATATCAGCCATACAAACTCCCCTGATGATCTATTCCAGAAAAAGTAAATATTTCTCATGGGAAAAGGGATATCAGCTACTAATTGGAATGAAGTTAAATCCTTGTTTAAAATTCCTCTTTAACTGAGTTCCTAATGTGTCATAAGAAGTGCCAGGTGTTGTTATTAAAGTGCACTTAGGATGTAAACTTTAAAATGTGGCCCATGTTTCTGCAGCTAGGCCACTGTCTGTGGTATTCTGCTCCATGTGTTCACATGGGGTTACTTAGATACTGAATCAAAATTTACATACACAATATTGTATATAGTCTTTACATGAAGAGACCTAAATATAAATAACTTGAAATAAGCTAGCTCTGCAGATGACTACTTCCTTGTTATTGTAAACAATGAGGACTGAATGTTCCAGTTCTTCGCTGTGTTTGTTATTATGCATTTCCAAACTCATACACAACCAAATTAAGTAAAACGTCTACTTAAAGAGACACAGAAGTGAAAAAAAAATGATATAATGAATTGGTTGTGTACTATGAATAATTACTAGAAGATTAGCAGCAAAGAAAATATTCTCATATTTTTATTTTCAGGTATATAGTGTGTTTTCTAACATTGCATTCTTCTATAATATGTGCAGATTACACAACACTCAGCATTCAAAATGATTATTTCAGAGCAGTCTGTGAAGTAATGACCTCTCCTCTAGCAGATAAAAATAAAACTGTTCACTTACAGTTGAGATAATAAAAGTCAGATAACAGCCCTCTCCACTACTTTGAAAGTCGTAGAGATTAATGGCTTTTTTGCATAGAGATAACAACTGGAGTTTCTTAACTCTTCCTGTACTGGAAACAATTACACTGATGTATCTGATCTTAATGTTTTATTTCTTAGCTGTGCTACACATACAAATCATAATATCATAATTTTTTTTCGCTTCATTGTCTCTTTAAGTCCATCATTTTTCATTACCATATATTTTTTCTGTGTAAGAGAAAAAAAACAACCTTTATGTATTATTTTTCTTTCTTACTTCATATAGTGTTGTCTCCAGTATTTGTTTGCATGTGCATGCATGTGGTGTTGTGGTTAGCTCTCTCACCTTGCAGCACTGGGTCCCCGGTTTTAATTCCAGCTGGGACACTATCTGCACAGAGTTTGTTTGTCCTTTCTGTGTCTGCATGGGTTTCCTCTGGGCAATCCAGTTTCCCCTCACATCCCAAAAACATACAGATAAGTTAATTGGCTTCCCCTAAATTGGCCCTAGACTACAATACATACACTTCACGATATAGATATATGACTATGGTAGGGATTAGATTATGAGCTCCTCTGAGGGACAGTTAAAGAGAACCTGTACTGAGTAAAATTATTTAAAATAAACACATGAGGTAACTTCAAATGAAAATTACATAGTTACCTTGCCATCAGTTCCTCTCAGAAACTCACCATTTTCTGCTGACAGTGATCCCTTCCAGTTCTGACAACATTTTGTCAGAACTGAAATATATCAGTTGCTGTCGGTTATATATCAGTTGCTGTCAGTTACAGCTGAGAGGAGAACTGATGTGTCCATGTTTCCCTATGGCTCAAGTGGGCGATGTAACAGTTTAACTGTGTGCTGACCAGAAAGCTGTTATGGTGTAATAGCCATTTTCCAAATGGAGGACGGAGAAATCCATTGATCACAGTGGACAAACAGGATGCAGGAGAGGAAAAAGAGATTGAGGAGTAGACTACACAGGAGGTAAGTATGACTTGTGTATGCTTATTTTGACTTTTATTTTCAGTTCAGGTTTTCTTTAAGTTACAAATCAGTATACACTGTACAGCGCTGGGGAAGATGTCGGCACTATTTAATACTAAATAATAATAATAATGTGTATGAGTAATAATTGCCTTCAGCTGGACTTGTGGGAGTGACTTTGTGTCTGGGCCAGTCACTAGACTGGGAACACGACTTGCAGTTCTAACTTTATATTTACTGTAAGAGAAACTGAGGGCCTGATTAAGCGACAAAAATCACTAGTGTCAAGGGCTAGCGACTGTCTTATGCGTGTGACTTGCTAATTGTATGATCCAATTAAGAAAAGTGTCTGGCATAAATTACCGTAGCTCATTCAGATGTACATAAACAAAGTCACTTGCGTGACTTTTAATTATTCCGCTGCGTCTTTCTCCTGATCCGATTACTGAATTTAGAAGTAGGGAGACAATAATGTCAAAAATGAGTGGAGATGAGCACAACTCTTATCATCTGCTCTAAGCAGGTGACATCACTTATTGCTCAGTTCCAAGTGGAGCTCCTCAGCACCAGATTGATCAAATTATTTTTATGTTTTACCAATTCATATTAAACAGTTCTTAAAAAAAATGCTTGATGAAATTTGCCTTCTTAAAACAGAGGGAAATTTGCAATAATTCAGCTATAAGTGAATATTTGTGATAACCCACAATCCACCACTACTGAACATGCAAAGAGACCGAAAAAAATTGGATAATTTGCATATTGAGTGGTGGTGCATTGTGGGTAACCACAAATATTCACTTATAGCTGAATTATTGCAAGTTTCCTTCTGTTTTAAGAAGGCAAATTTCACCAAGCATTTCTTATTAGTAGGAGGGCTTTTCGGTCTCTGTTATCCCCCTATACATTCCTAGTGGTTTGGGTCACCCCAAACCGCTTGGTTACTCTGTTAAAAAAAAAACCCTAAGCAATAACGGCCCATATCGCGATACCTGGCAAGGGGTTGAACATTTTTCTTTGTACAGCCTCACAGGTATCCTTTAAAGTGTACCAGAGCTGGAATAAAGTAAACGTTTTATACATACATGGGGCTTTCTCCATGCGCACGGATCGCTCCCACACTGCCGTCCTCAGTCTTCTCTGTCTTCTGTACCAGGTCCTGTTACTTCCTCCAGTCGCGGTCAGTCTGTGCAAGAGAAGTGCGCCCTCTACGTATCTCTCTGCCGGCTGCTGGAGAGATATGTAAATAGTGCACTTCACTTGCGTGAGACTGGGCGCGAATGGAGGAAGTAACAGGACCCGGTACAGAAGACAGAGAAGACTGAGGATGGCAGCGTGGGAGCGATCCGTGCGCATGGGGCTGGAGGAGGCCCCAAGTATGTATAAAACATTTACTTTATTCCAGCTCTGGTTTCCTTTAATAAGTTAGACTCCAATTATTGTAATCTAAAAATCTGACAGAACCGACAGGTTTTGGCCTAGTCCATCTTCTCATGGAAGATGACGTTGGGACGTCATTGGGAGTCCCGAACCACCCCTCAGCGCTGCCTGGCACTGATTGGCCAGGCAGCGCACGGGGTCTGGGGAGGAGGGGGCCGCGCGGCGCGACGGATAGCGGCGATCGAGCGCGGAGCGGCGGCGATCGGTATGCTGACGCAGCTATCAAAGTGCTAGCTGCGTCCAGCAAAAAAAAAAATTAAACAAATCGGCCCAGCAGGGCCGGAGAAAACCTCCTGCGCGGCTTACCAAGGAGGTTAAGGAACTACAAGTCCCACACTGCATTGCAGGAGTCTGACAGCCACAGTCTTGACACATAAAGGCAAATGCATTGTGGTACTTGTAGTTCCGTAACAGCTGGAGGGCCGAGTTTGCCCATGCCTGGACTAAGCCAAAACCTGTCGGTTCTGTCAGGTTTAAACTAACTACTGTAAGTGACCGCAACATAGGAGAAAAAAACGTATAGCTCATTTGACTCTGGAAGAAACATAATTATTTTCTATGTGTTTACAAGTATTTTAAGTTTTACGATTTTTGCGATAGTGGACCTTTAAAAAAAAGTCCACCTGAAATGGAACAGTTTGCTGACAGACTTAAGTTTGAAGATTAAAAGTATATTTAAGACATTATATTTTTAGATATAATAAGCACAGCGGATAAACATTCAGTTTTGAAAGGTCTTCATTTGCTACACCATACAAGCTGTAAAATCTTGGCATATTGCTAAACCCTGTGAGTAATGGCTGTACACCAGATCTGGCTACTTTCCTACAGATTCTCAGGGAATGCAGAGAAGTGCAGCGTTTCAGGATTGAAGTGCATGAGTCTCTTACTGCTCAACTCAAATTCCCAGCAATTTATTTACTTTTTCGTTGAAGTGGTCCTTCAAGACTAACAGACGACCCCAGAGTATCAAAACAATTGGGACAGTGCATTAGGCTTGGATTGCAATGTGGGACAGAAATATATACAGTGCTGCCCATAATTATTCATACACCTGGCAAATTTTGATGGGAAATGACATACGTGTCTCCCAAAAGATAATAAGACCATGTACAACAGTCTTTATTGTGGAAAAAAACATTTTATTTACAGTTGAGCAAAAAGTGTCCAGTCCAAAATTATTCATACCCTTCACAAACTGTTGCAGTCTGTGGGAAAATCCAAAGTTCTATACCGTTCCAAATAGTTCAAGCTGTTCTAAAACATCCTAATTACCCTGATTAATTGGAAACAGTTGTTTTAATTAACCCAACAGGTGAAAAACAGCAGCTCTCTGCAGTTGGTTTGTGGACAGTCATGGCTAACACAAAGGAGCTCAGTGAGGACCTGCTGCTGTGCATTGTGGCTGCTCACATGTCAGGAAAGGGCTACAAGGCCATTTCTAAATGTGTTCAAGTTCCAGGGGCTACAGTGCAAAGTATTATTAAAAAATACAAGATGATCCGCACTGTGGAAAATCTCAGAGGACATGGTCGGAAGCCAAAAGTGACACCTGTGCTGGCCAGGAGGATAGTGAGAGGGGTGAAAAAGAATTCAAGGATCACCAAGGATCAGTACTTTTAAATTATGTTAAAATAAATACTTTAAAATAATGTTAAATTACTACACAGCTGGCACTGAAGGCAGTTCAGAAAAAAGTAATAGAAATCAACCAGCAATACCCTGAGGCTCGGAACACACTTAGCAGAAACGCTAGTGTTTGCGAAAACGCAGCGTTTATGCGTATAACGTCAATGGGTCGCATGAAAGAATGCATATAAAAAAACGCATATGCATTTTGTATGGTTTTAATAATATGCATTTTTAAAAACGCTGGTTTTGTTGCATATTTTTCAAAAATGCATCAAAAACACACCTAATAAAAGTCAATGGTAACGCAGAGGTATTGCGTTTTGTACGAATTTAAAAAAAAAACAAAAACATGTTCTATGATGTATCATTTGAAAGCACAGGATGTTAACAATATAGCCATTTGGTTCCCAACTTCTCAGCTAAATGCTTCTGCCGTACTGTTACTGATTTTTGCCTGAAATTTGGCTACCCTCTACCTGCCACCTACACCGACATCTGCCTGGATTTTGACTACTCTCTGCCTGCTTGCACCCACATCTGCCTGGATATTGACTCCTTTCTGTCTGCCGCCTGTACTGACTTCTGCCTGGATTTTGACTACTCTCTGCCTGCCGTCTGCACCGATTTCTGCCTGGATTCTGACTACTTTCTGCCAGCCGCCTGCACCGATTTCTGCCTGGATTTTGACTACTTTCTGCCAGCCGCCTGCACCATCTGACTGGATTTTAACTGCTTCTGCCTGCCGCCTGCACCAACCTCTTCCTGGAATTTGACTACTCTCAGCCTGCCTCATTTGTACAGTTTCACAATGTTTTAGGTTTATTCATAAATTTAATTACTTCAACAATTTTGTGTTCCAGTCGTTTATTTATATGCAGAATGTCTACCATGCTTTTATTCTGATATACTGTATTTTGGTGAGTTATGACTTAGGAATTGGAGGCCTAAAATTCTTGAAATTTTTTTTTTTACCGCTTTTAGACCCATAAATCCAGACAGAAATGCACCACCAGGGAGGTTAAATCAAAATACTGAATAGTCTGGCATTTATGATCACTTAATGTTTTCTCCTGAAACACATTCCAAATTGCAACTATGTACTGATCTTAGACAAGTCTATGCACTTTGAGTTCCAAGAGAGAAAAGTGCTTTACAAATATTGTGTTGTTGATGTATGTGTTCTGTACAAATTAATTTAACATTTACAGTTTTTCATCATAGTCCCCCTTTAACTGAACTGTTAATCAGCCTGGAAGGCCATAAATTGTAGATGGTATGTCTGGTCATCATGCACTTTCCCTATGCCTCCATGGCAGCACTACGGGTATTGGCCTGCCCCCAATATCTCACAGGACAGT
Organism: Hyperolius riggenbachi; assembly: GCF_040937935.1. Lineage (NCBI taxonomy): Eukaryota > Metazoa > Chordata > Amphibia > Anura > Hyperoliidae > Hyperolius > Hyperolius riggenbachi. Next base: position 212,012,652 of record NC_090649.1, on the reverse strand, counting down.
TAATCTATAAAAGTTAGCTACGCTTTACAAATATTGTGTTGCTGATGTTTGTGTTCTGTACAAATTAATTTAACATTTACAGTTTTCCATCATAGTCCCCCTTTAAAGGAATACTATCGATTGAAACGACTTTTTTTTTAATACTCTATTTCCTTGGCATCTCCATGGCATCCTACATATGGGCAGTTCTCCATCTCCAACTGCCGGATAGGACAACCTCTGAATATAAAATGAGCTCCACCCCTTTCACAGTAATCCTTTTTTCGTCCTCGCCGCCGATAGGACTAAACATTTTTTGCTCCTGGGTATCATATATGCTTTTAGCAAGTAACCTTTTTATATATATCATTTTGCCTTAGCCTTACCTCCGCACTTTGCGGACCCAGCCAGTCATAGCCTTTATCTGGCTGAAGTCCTGTTGCCCAGGCACCTAAACGGGCCGATGGGAACAGTGGATCAGTGCTGCCCGGTCTCCAGCGTCAGGCTTCTGTCACCTAAATGGTGTCTCGCCGCATTGTTGTCCCCGTCCGCGCTCTGCCTGTTTCCGGGTCTCCGGGACTGGAGTTGTCAATCTGCGCATGTGCGCGCATCTGCTGAGGCTGTCGGCCATCTTGCGGTTGGAAATGGAGGTTATACCTTGCCTGCTGGTAGCCGGATCCGGAAGTGGAGCGGCGGCCATACTGGACGGGGGACAATAATAAAAGCAGCACAGGATGTCCGCTCGGTGTCCAAAACTAACGCGTATAGCGGACGGAGCGGACGCCTGCTTTCTCTGTGTGACCTATATTATTCTTCAGCCCAGTAAAGGTGGGTAATTCTTTCAGATAATGTGTTATCTTTTTTCAATGATGATGGCTAAAGGCTGTCTATAGCGGACATGGCTAATATAGCCTTTTCTGTTCTGTCCGCAGCTGCTTAATTTCTGCTATGCGGAGGCATATCAATAGAGACCATACTGCAAGGTAAGGATGGTAAGTTAAAGAGGCTGGTGCTCTCCAGGTGGAGAATGTTTTATTATACTACGTTTTTCTTATTTTTTCCAGGTCTATTCGTAAGGGAAATATATCCGACGACTCAGGATCCTCAGATGCCTCTGAAAAAAGCCCAAGTAACAGGAAGAGGATATATTCAAGAAGATTTCCCTCCAGCTCATCTGGCAGTGATCAGGGACGTATACCCCCTCATCGCAAATGCACAAAGAAATCAAACAGGCCCTCAGAAACTCAATGCTGGCTATGTGGAAAGGACCGTCTTCCTGATAAATTGGTTTGCAGATCCTGCTTTGGAGAGATAGCAGGAGAGAGCAGTGATCTTACTTCATTGATCAAAAAAACGGTGAAGGATGCAGTAGATCAGATAGGGATGGAAGCTCATTCGGAGCAGCAGAAATCACAGCGGTCAGCTCGCAAGCATTCGGATGACCAATCGGATGACGATTCAGTAGCTTCGGAAGATTGGGACTCGGTGATCGATTTCTCTTCAATTCCTGCTTTCGTTTCGCATGTCAAGCAGTCAATTGGCTGGGAAGATGTGGTTGATAAGGAAAAACCGAAAAAGAAAGTCTACTTTAAACAATTGGAAAAAACTCAAGTAGGTTTTCCGCTCATGGATGAAGTAAAAGAGATTATTCAAGATGAGTGGAAGAATACAGTCAGAAAACCCGCCACAAGGAATCGATTAAAGAAAATGTATCCCCTCTCAGAACAAGATGCCGCATTAACGGACGCAGTACCAATTGTGGATGCTTCAGTGGCTCGGCTTGCAAGGAACACTACACTGCCGTTGGAGGATGCTGCCTGTTTCAGGGATACCTTGGATAGACAGTTAGATCAGGATCTTAAAAGGTCATACATGTCAGCTGGCGATGCAGCAAGACCGGCCGTAGCCTTGACATCGGTCTCTAAAGCTATGAATGTTTGGATCAACGACCTAGGTGAAGCAATAGAGCAAGATGCAGATAAGGGAATCATTTTAGCATCATTAAGGGACTTAAAGTTTGCCTCTGATTTTGTTGGAGAAGTTGCTCTGGATGTAATCAGAAATTCTAGCAGGTCTATGCTCTTTTCCGTTATGTCAAAACGAGCTTTGTGGCTTAAATCATGGTCTGCGGACCCCTCTTCAAAAGCATCTTGGACCAGGATTCCATATGATGGCAAAAACCTCTTCGGATCAAAAATGGACTCAGCCATCTCTAGGGTCTCGGGAGGTAAAACCGGACTCCTGCCCCAAGATAGAAAATTTAGAAAACAAAGATGGGGTCAACGAAAACAGCAATTTTCGCAGAAGTTTAGAGATGCCAAGTTATATAAGCCGGGCAGACAGTATAATCCCAGTTGGAGATCTTCACAACCAACATTCTTCAGAACATCAAAGGCTAAAATGACTGCGCCATCGACGTCTTCAGGGAAGTCCTTTTGACGGGTTTCCCACCCAAATAGATCTAGTGGGTGCCAGACTGGCTCGTTATGCTTCTATTTGGGTGGACAGGATTTCAGACCCTTGGATCAGAAAGGTCGTGTCAATAGGCCACAGATGGTCCTTCCTAAAAAATCCAACTCTTCCTCATGTGATAGAGACTACTATTCCGAGAAATCCCCAGAAAAGACATATCCTTCTAGAGTATGTGAACTCTTTGGTATCGCAAGGGGCGGCTGTTCCAGTCCCAAAGAAGGAAAGATTCACGGGGTATTATTCTCCAGTATTTCTGGTGAAAAAGAAAACAGGCGAGTGGAGGCCGGTACTGGACCTCAAGTCTCTCAACAAGTTCATCAGAACACCAAAATTCAAAATGGAGTCGCTACAAACAGTCATAAGAGCAACAAGGGTTGGGGATTGGATGTGCTCCCTCGATTTGAAAGATGCATACTTCCATATTCCAATCGATCCTTCATTTCAAAGGTACTTAAGATTTCTCGTGGGAGGCATCCATCTCCAATTCTCTTGTCTGCCCTTTGGTCTGTCGACTTCGCCAAGGACGTTTACAAAGATTCTACTGGCACTGGTGGCATTACTCAGAAGGGATGGCATAAGACTGTTACACTACTTGGACGACGTACTTATTCTAGCAAGTTCAAGAAAGCAGCTAATACTGCATCGCAATTCAGTGATGGAAACATTTCGCCAGTTTGGATGGCTTCTCAACATAAGAAAAAGCCAGCTAGAACCCACTCAAAATTTAATATTTCTTGGAGCAGCTTTTTCAACGAGTCAAAATACCATTGCCCTTCCAGAAGGAAAAATGGACATTATTATTCAGAGGATATCTGTGATTCAACCAAATTCCACCTTGACAGCAAGACATTGCATGAGAATTTTGGGACTGATGTCGTCCACAATTCTACTTGTCAGATGGGCTCATTGGAACCTCAGAAATTTCCAATCAAACTTTCTTCTTCAGTGGCAGGATCAAGATTTACATTGTCCGATTTTTATCTCCACAACAGTATGGAAGAGTCTTCAATGGTGGAAATCTCGGGACAATCTAAGAAAGTGCTTTCCCTTAACCCCTCCAAACTGGAATGTAATTACAACAGACGCAAGCGCCCAGGGATGGGGTGCGACTTTCAACAGCTGGGCGGTACAGGGAACCTGGCAGAATCAGGATCCTCATCTGGTTTCCAATGTAATAGAGCTGCGAGCTGCGCTCCTAGCCTTAAAAACTTTTCTTCCTCTCGTAAAAGGGACTTCAGTCATGCTCAGAATGGACAACAGAGCTGCAGTCTCATACATAAAACGCCAAGGGGGCACTCACAGCAGGACACTTATGAAGGAGGTCTCTCCAATAATGACTCTGGCTCAAATCCACCTACAAGACCTATCAGCCCTGTACCTTCCAGGTCAGGACAATTCGAAAGCGGACAAGTTATCAAGGGAATTCATGAGCAACAACGAGTGGTCTCTAAATCAATCAATCTTCCAGACAATTGTCAGGAAGTGGGGGAGACCCGAGATAGATTTATTTGCGTCCCCTCAGAACAACAAGCTGGAAAGATTCTTTTCTCGCTATCCAGTGAAGGGAGCGATAGCATCAGACGCTTTAACTCAACCATGGACATTCAAAAGGGCATATGCCTTTCCCCCGGTTCCGATAATTTTCAAGTTTCTTCAGAAAGTAGCATGCTCCAGGTCAGAGGTCTTAGCAGTCCTTCCAGATTGGCCCAAGAGACCATGGTACACCCTGCTCAAATCTCTGCTGATAGATCGCCCGTTTCGCCTTCCTCTGGTCCCGGATTTGCTGGTTCAGAACGGGTTCCTACACCCCAACTTGAAAAGGCTCAATCTGACGGCTTGGAGATTGAGGGGAGGAGACTCTTAGATCAAGGCTGTTCCCAAGAGGTGGTTCAAACGTTACTATCCGCAAGGAAGAAATCAACAAACGCAGTTTACAACAGGGTGTGGAATAAGTTTGTAGACTTTGCTAGCCACTCCAACTTTGACCCACAGAAGCCGAGTATAAATCATATTCTAGCTTTTCTCCAAAAAGGTCTGGAAATCGGTCTGGCGTACAACACTCTTAAATCGCAAATGTCAGCCATCACAGCGATCTTGGGAGTGCCTTGGTCTACTAACAGCCTTGTAAAGCAATTTTTTAGAGCAGCTCTAAAAATTCGACCACCGAGAAAGCCAAGATTTCCCCAGTGGGATCTTCCTCTCATCCTGGAGTACTTATCTAGCCAGCCATTTATCCCTCAGGACAAATGCTCCTTATTCAATCTAACGTTAAAAACAACGTTTTTAGTGGCGATTACTTCAGGAAGGAGGGTGTCTGATTTGCAGGCACTAAGCTGTAAGGAACCTTTCCTATCTTTCTTCGAAGACCGAGTTGTCCTGAGCCCTGTAGAAGCTTTCCTTCCGAAAGTTGCGTCATACTATCATATAAACCAGGAGTGGACGCTTCCTTCTTTCAAGGATCCATTGGACCCGAATGAAAATCATCCTCTAGATCCAGTCTCTTCAATTAAATATTATCTGGAGATCACAAAGTCATTTAGATCTTCGGACAGGTTATTCATTATTCCTTTCGGAGTTAATCGTGGAAAACAGGCCTCTACGAGACTAATAGCGAAGTGGATTGTAACAGTAATCCAAAAGGCTTACAAAGCTAAGGGCTTACCTATCCCTCAGACAATCTCAGCCCATTCAACGAGAGGCATGTCAGCATCGTGGGCTTCCCTGGGCAGAGTTTCTCTAGAAACTATTTGCAGGGCAGCTAACTGGGCTTCTGGTCACACATTCATAAGGCACTATAAAATAGAGCCAGCGACCTTATCTACATCTGCTTTTGGCAGGAAAGTTATTTCCATGGCAGTTGACCAAGAGTTATAATTTTGTTTATATTACTTTTTTGTCATTAAAACTTTTTGTGGCATTTATTTTCCCTCCCTTGTGTGTTTTATTTTCCTAGTTATTGCCCATATGTAGGATGCCATGGAGATGCCAAGGAAACAGGAAAATTGAATACTTACCTACAAAGCAATTTTCCTTTCCTGGCTAATCTCCATGGCATCATACATTCCCACCCAGTTGAGGCGGCTCGTCCAATGTGAAAGGATTACTGTGAAAGGGGTGGAGCTCATTTTATATTCAGAGGTTGTCCTATCCGGCAGTTGGAGGCGGAGAACTGCCCATATGTAGGATGCCATGGAGATTAGCCAGGAAAGGAAAATTGCTTTGTAGGTAAGTATTCAATTTTCCTGTATTAGTGTACACATTACCACTAGTGCTAGGGGCACTTTATTTATTCACCCAGGTCTCTCTCTCGCTATCCCTGCTTAAAAATTCATTTCTCACACAGCTCATAGTAGTTTGGGTCACCCTGAGCTGCTTGGTTACTCTGTCACACAGCTCACAAATATATTTCACTGTGTCACTCACAGCATGCAGCAGACATGAGGAGAAATAGGCTGATCTGAGGTGGTAACAGGTAACTAAATGAGCTGGAATATTGCTGGAATATAACTAGCTATACCACGAGTCTGTGTTTTCACTCAGACTGGCTGCCTGCTTGAGGTGATTCACTCCAGGCTGCATCCACTTTACAAGCTGCTGAGAGGGGCAGATCACTGTCTACAATTAGCATTATTAGTATCTTTATCAGTCAAGAGACGCAAAGATAATAAACACACATTGCTAGACCCCCCCCCCCCCCCCCCAGGTGTCTTTTTTCCTTGTCCTCACCTCACAGGGAAAGGGCAGGTATTTTCACCTGTATATTTAAAATTTTACCCCTTACCGGCCTCATCAGGTGGCCACCGTGCGGGTCACCTCCCCCACTGTGAAGACACCACAAATAACTTTAAGTAAGTTAAAGTGTGTGTGGGACCCCGTTCTGCTGGTTTTGGCGGTCCAGTTTGTTACTCAGCGCAGGTCAGTGTTTTACACTAAAGTGTTGATTGGGCTGTACCTGGTGCACTTCTCTTTCCGTATACCACTCTAAATGAGTGGAAATGCATCCATTCCCTCCCCCTTTTTTCTCTTGCTTTCTCTGTGTACACTGGGGACATAGGAGTCCACTCTCGGAGGATGGGCGCTGCGGGTTGGGCACCACCCACTCCCGGGTGGTGTTTCTTTCTACTTCCGGTTTGCGGGGACTGCAGAGTATAGCGCTGGAATGTGGAAGTTCAGTTGCATTCCATGCGACGGAGATGACGCAGGCGGATATTTAAGCCTGGAGGAAGGGGCAGCTGGCATTTTTGTTTTCTCCAGACGGTGATCCCTAGAAGGTTTGGAGTTCGTGGGGAAAATCTGTTTGTTGCCAGTCTGCCGGTAAGGCTCCCCTGCATTTACAGACTGCCTATATGCCTCTGCCTATGCCCTATACCAGTGATCTGCAAACTTGGCTCTCCAGCTGTTAAGGAACTACAAGTCCCACAATGCATTTGCCTTTATGAATCATGATTGTGGCTGTCAGACTCCTGCAATGCATTGTGGGACTTGTAGTTCCTTAACAGCTGGAGAGCCAAGTTTGCAGATCACTGCCCTATACGATTAGGACAATCACTTACTATCTTCCTATCCTTCCATCTTGAAACTGTATTCAGCTGCCTACTATGGATGCTAGTGTGCCCTCCACAGATCAGGTAAGGGGGTAAAGGTAGGTTCTCTTGTTTGGTTACAATAGAGGAGGTTTTTAGTTATATGCATTTTCTTATTTCTTTTTTTCTGCAGCCCTAGAAGACGAAATTAGGGAGGTTCATGCAGTTATTCATTAATGGAGGAGGCAACCCTAATCTTCTCATGGGCAGTCAGGAACTTGAAAGCAATCACAGCAATTCACATTCCAGGAATCTTGAACGCTGCCCCAGATGATCTCAGCAGGTCGATAATATCGAACAACGAGTGGGAACTGAACAACGCAGTGTTCAAAAAGATATGCCGTCATTGGCAAGAGCCAGAGATAGACCTGATGGCTACCAAAGGCAACAAAAAATGCTCCAGATACATCAGCCGGTATCCAGAGCAAGAGGCAGAGGACATAGATGCGTTGATTGCTCCTTGGAACTTTCAGGTTGCGTATGTGTTTCCCCCCCTATTCCTCTGATCCTCCGTCTGTTGAAGAGACTCATGTCAGAACCTGTGGTTCTTCTAGCAGTATTACCATGATGGCCGAAAAGGCCCTGGTTCCCTATGATTTGTCAGATGTCGACAACGGCGCCTCTTCAGTTACACACAGATCAAACACTTCTGTTCCAGGGTCCAGTGGTGCAGCCCAATCCAGCAAGGTTGAAGTTAAAGGGAACCAGAGCTGAAAATAATAAAGATTCTATACATACCTGGGGCTTTCACCAGCCCCATACGCACTGATCGATCTCACGCCGCCATCGTCCTTTGCTTGCAGCTACGAGAACCGGCTCCGCGCTGTTCCGTCAGTCAGAGCCAGTCTAGCGTAGCAGAAGTGCGGCGTTTGCGGATCTCTGCAGCAGTGTATGGAGAGATACATAGAGGGCGCACTTCTCCAGCGTAGCCCGGGTCCGATGACATCACTGACGGGAGCCGGTTCTCGTAGATGCAGACAGCGGAGGACTGCGGCGTGGGATCGATCAGCGTGTATGGGGCTGGAGGAAGCCCCAGGTATGTATAAAAGCTTTTTCATTTTTTCAGCTAGGGAACATCTCTGATTCCCTTTAACCCCCCTGGCGGTATGAAAAATTCTGCCAGGGGGCAGCGCAGCAGTTTTTTTTTAAATCATGTAGCGAGCCCAGGGCTCGCTACATGATAGCCGCTGCTCAGCGGCATCCCCCCGCCCGCTTTGATCGCCTTCGGCGATCTCCGATCAGGAAATCCCGTTCAAAGAACGGGATTTCCTGGGGGGCTTCCCCTGTCGCCATGGCGACGGGGCGGGATGACGTCACCAACGTCAGCGATGTCGGGACGTCATTGGGAGTCCCGATCCACCCCTCGGCGCTGCCTGGCACTGATTGGCCAGGCAGCGCACGGGGTCTGGGGGGGGCGAACGCCGCAACAGATAGCGGCGATCGGGTGCGGGCCGGCGGCGATCAGTGTGCTGGCGCAGCTAGCAAAGTGCTAGCTGCGTCCAGCAAAAAAAAAATTATGTAAATCGGCCCAGCAGGGCCTGAGCGGCACCCTCCGGCGGCTTACCCCGTGTCCAGCACGGGGTTACCGCTAAGGAGGTTAATGGCCTGGAGGTTGAGAGGAGGAAACTGCAGGGGGTTGGATGTTCGGAATCTGTGATAAAGACCATGTTAAGTGCAAGAAAATCGACTACAAGTACAACTTATCATAGAATTTGGAAAGTGTTCACTGACCATGCTAGTCAGGCGCACTTTGATCCTCTCCATCCAGAACCGCATCAAACCTGATCTTTTTTGCAAACTGGGGTAGACAAAGGGCTTTCCTCCTATTCCATCAAAGTGCAAATCTCAGCCATTTCAGCTTTGACAGGTCAAAGATGGGCCTTGGATCCTCTTGTAAGACAATTTGTACCAGGAGTCATGAAGATTCGTCCCCTGGTGAAATCTATCCTTCCAAAATGGGACCTTCCTTTAATGCTCGATTATTCAACAGGAGCCCCATTTGAGCCGATAGAGAACTGTACTCTCTGGAATGTTACAATGAAGGCTACTTTCCTTGTAGCAATCACTTCCGCTAAGAGGGTCTCAGAAATACAAGCCCTTAGTCATCTTGAACCATATCTTACATTTCTACCAGGTAGAGTTCAAATGAGACCTGTTCAGGGGTTTTTACCAAAGGTTTTAACGATTCGTCACCTCAATCAAGAATGGTCCTTACCTACTTTTGCGCAATCAGGAATGGATACTCCACATGCTTTGGATGTAGCAAGATCACTTAAAGAATACATTCGACTTACAGAAGGTATAAGGAACTCGGATAGACTATTCATCATTCCAGCAGGCTATCGAAAGGGTCAAGCAGCCTCCACGAGGACGATTGCTTCTTGGTTAGTACGTACTATACAGAACGCTTATAGGGCGAATGACAAGGAGCCTCCCAAAGAAATAAAGGCACACTCTACAAGAAGCTTAGTGACCTCTTGGGCAGCTCATGTGGGAGTTCCACCTGTCAAGATATGTGAAGCAGCTAATTGGACGTCAGCCAATACCTTTGTGTCTCACTATCAAGTGGATACTTCTCAGTCAACCTCTTTGGAATTTGGGAAAGCTGTTTTATCTTTCTGTTCCTCTTCTAGTGTGGAGTAATTTGTTAATAAACTATTATTTTGTTCACCTGCACCTGTTATCCCTCCCGTGTGTTATTTGTTTTAGTTAGATCCCGTAGTGCTGCCATGGAGGCATAGGGAAAACCGAAAATTGTATACTTAGCTGACGGTAATTTTCCTTTCCTGATGCATCCATGGCAGCATAGGGTACCCACCCACTGGTCGGTGAGGAGCTAGTTACAAGACACCTGGGCGGGGAGGGGGGGGCGTAGCTAACTTTTATAGATTAATCATCCTGTGAGGTATTGGGGGCGGGCCAATACACGTAGTGCTGCCATGGATGCATCGGGAAAGGAAAATTACCGTCAGGTAAGTATACAATTTTCCATTTTCTTGCACCTTCTAGCGAGGCTAAGAATCTGAGCAGAACACAATATAGAATAAGGGCCAGTACACACCAAAAACCGCTAGCGCATCCGCAAACGCTAGCGGTTTTTGAAGCGGTTTGTCAGAGAGATTCTAGGCATGTTTGGAGCAATTTTCTAATCATGCCCAGCGTTTTTGGGAGCGTTTTGGTGTAGCGTTTTTCATATTTTGTTACAGTACAGCTGTAACTGAACAGCTACTGTAACAAAAACACTTGGAAAACCGCTCTGATTTCACTTTTTTCAGAGAGGTTTTCCACTTTCCTCCTATACTTAACATTGAGGCAGAGTCGCCTCAGAAATCAGCAAAAATGCTACAGGACCCGTGTTTGCGTTTGGGGAAAAAACGAATCGCTCTGGTGTGCACTATCCCTATGAAATACATTAGCCAAGCACTTTTCAACCCGCAAGCGTTTTTGAAAAATGCTCAGAACCACTCTTGGTGTGCACCAGTCTTCAGATGTGCTAGACCTCTTGCGTTAACTTTACTAAACAGACAACAATGTGGCCTACATGCAGAAGGCAGTTGTATAAGCTCATATGAGACCACTGCATCCAGACACTACCTCCATGGCTGAAAAGGTATAAATTGAGTGAAACAATATAAAATGTAATTAAAAGAAATAATGCTCCACTGTGGACATAAATTACTGGTCCTGAGTGCAATGTGCCATTGTCTGAGAAGGACCCCAAAACATAAAAATTGTGCAAAAAGAGGGGTAAGGTTATTAACCAAGGTAATGTACACCCAGGATAACCCCTCTGAGGCCGCAGAGCCCCCTCCCCCCTGGTAGCTATGTCACTACACTAGTAAATAGGCCAATTGTTCTTAGCTTGTTTAATAACAATAATCCATTGGCAGCTGCATAGCTTTGCACTGCATCAAACTGATAACTTGCTGAAATCTCATCATGTTTGCATGACGCACCCCGGTAAACTGGGGGAGTAATCAATGGTTTGGTTAATTGGGTCTCTATTAAAGTATGTATAGCTTTATTATGATCAGTCTAGGATAAATAAAATTTCTGTAGAACGGATTACAAAAAAGTATGAAATAATAACTTATTTTTTTTCATATTGAGTCCTAAGTCCATAGAAACATAGAGTTATCATTATTATCTCCGCTTATTTGATGACCTTTGAATGAGCAGTGTTCTAAATGTTTTTAGGTTAGATCCTGCACAACCTGCTCCCTGGCTACTGCATGCCAACCCTACAGAGTACATAGAGAGGAATGCTATTGCTGCTATGTGGGCAGCCAGTGATGCAGTGCCAGGGGGCGGAGCCGTGTGATGGACTGCTATCCCCTGTGCCCATCTCTCTTCACTAAATATAGCTGTTGTGTGCTCCCAGCACGCAGCACACCGACGTCACACAGGGAAAAGACTCCAGTGGCAGTTATAGGAGCCCAGTTATTGTCAGTCAGCCCTGAACACTGCATACACGCACATGGCTAACTGCTATGTTACTTCAGTGAAACAGGACACCACTGCAGTCCTCACAGCGCTCTCCTATCCTATGACTCCCCCACTCTCTCATGCAGCCACACTCTGTTTACATGTCCTTATTCCATGACCTCCTTTCTCCTGATGAGAATCTCAGGCGGTCGCCATTTTCCCGGATAGGTGTGTGTAATAAGGAGAACTGGAGTGCCCCTATGCAAGCTCACAGCCCAGCGCTCCCCCCGCCCGTGACGTCACGTCTGCCCCCCTTATCCCATTCATTGTTAGTGTGTATCTCCTGGTCTCTTATCATGTTCTCATCTCAGCTCGTGTCTCCACCTTCCCCTGTACCTTCCCCGCCCTCCTCCTTCTCTCCCTCCCAGGATCATCATCACTAGTCCCAATAGAAGTGGAGCCAGCGTGAAGGTTTCTGGTTACCAGGATGGAGTTACTGCTGCGGCTACTGCTGTGCCCTGTATAAAGTTTCCTCCAAGCCCAGTGTTATCTGTGCGAGTGACTGTGCCCCATCTCACAGTACAGGCCGTGGGAGCACCTGGCACCATGTGGAAGACCAACAAGAGCAAAGTTTTAATAGAGGATTCACCTGATGAAGAGTGTCAGGCTCAGCCAGAGCAGCAGGTAATACCATATGTGCATCTGCTCGCTACATACATGTCCTCTGTGTATACTATGTGCATCTCTTCTTAGGAGAAACGCACATAATGATGGTTTGTCTTTATACTTTTCACTTGTCAGAGTAGCAATTGTTCTTTTTTTTTTTTTTCCTTATCAGTTTTATGTTTTCTGATTCACCATTAAACTTTATTTCAGCAGGCTGCAGTGTTTGGGGGGTGTTTCAGCATTGTAGATGTTAATAAATGTTACACAATTCAGCAAACATAGAAACATAAGGTAAACTTGGCTATAGACTTATACAGTATGTAGTAGCATAAGTCCTTGCCTAAGCCATCTGTCCAAAGTATTCTCGGTTTGCTGGTGCTACAAATGGGAAGTTTGTATGTCACCTTGCTTGAGATCTTTGGGCTTCATTATTTAGGCATATGTGACAAATGAGGGCATCTGGGGGCAACTTTTTAGGGGGTCAAATTTTCTCATTAATCAGAAAAGTTTCTTGTTTTCAGTACTATTGTTGATGTTATTCACAGTTGTGCGTTGCAGTGCGACTTAATCGCTGCATTGTAATGGGGGCCGATGCAATGCAACACCTGTGTGATGTTCACAGTGCGACCTGCGGTTTAACAGAGTACGGCATCCCAACACATTGCATGCAGTGTATTACTTTAAAACTCAGGCAGTGACAGTGGAGCATACTTTTCATTGACTGTATTCCATGCAATGCGTGGATAATGTACAGCACGACTTTCTCAATGTGTTGCGTTCCTGATTTTACAGGAAACTCAATGCAATGCCCACTGTGAACTTAGCCTTTTGTTTTGGAAAATTACTTGACAGCTGATTAGGCTGTCAGGTAATCAGTAGTTAGCCTTCATATTCTTATTAGTAGGAGGGCTTTTCGGTCTCTTATCCCCCTATACATTCCTAGTGGTTTGGGTCACCCTGAGCTGCTTGGTTACTCTGATATTATGATTTAGTAATGGTCAAAAAGATGCACAGAATTTTGGCTTGCATTTAGATTTCATACAGATTGTATTCAATTTGAAATCAGACAAATTATTTTGAACAGGAAGTGAATTTGATTGGTCCAGTTTCAAGCAGCATGCATATTGGAATTATTTGCATGTTATTGACCATTTTTACTGATTAGTCGTGGGCCAAGTTGTTGTTCTGTCTATGGGAGTCTTCTGCACATAATGGAGCACATTATATTAATCAAAAGCCGGGTCTACACGGAGCGATCCGGCGGCTCGATTAGCCGCTGGATCGACTTTGCCGCATCCGCGCATGCGTTGTATTCGATTCCCCCCCCCCTTCCCCGCTGGCGCAGCTGAACTTCCGCTCGATTACCCGCTATTGTTCGCTCACGGGGAATCGGCCAGGCCAGATTGGACCTGACAGATCTTATCAATCGAGCCGCATCAGCGGCTCGATTGAAAAGACACATCATGCCGTGTAGACCCGGCTTTACAGTTATTTAATCTCACAGTTAGTAGAGTAGTGCATATGTTGAAAAATGGCGTAAGGGCTGGTTCACACTAAGGCCTAGTGCACACCAGAGCGGTTCTGCTGCGGTTTGCGATCCGATTGCGGGTGCGGATCCGCTAGGGTAATGTATTTCAATGGGCTGGTGCACACCAGAGCGGGAGGCGTTTTGCAGAAACGCATACTCCCGGGCTGCTGCAGATTTTGGATTGCGGATGCATTTCTGCCTCAATGTTAAGTATAGGAAAAATGCAAACCGCTCTGAAAAACGGCACTTCAGAGCGGTTTGCCAGGCGTTTTTTGTTACAGTAGCTGTTCAGTAACAGCTTTACTGTAACAATACATGAAATCTACTACACCAAAAACGCTTCACAAAACCGCAAAATGCTAGCTGAAACGCTGCAGAAAAAGAAGAAAAAGCGTTTCAAAATCTGCTAGCATTTTGCGGATCTGCTAGCATTTTTTGGTGTGCACCGGGCCTAAGAGCGCTTTTGAGCACTATTCAAAGTGCCCACTGCATGCAGCAGTGTGAGTGCAGAAACAGATGCATTGCCGTTTCATTGAATGCCACAGAATGTAGGTGGAAACAGATACACTGACTTAATGCATTCTATGTAAACTTAGGCCCTGTTCACATTAGCAAATGCAGACGGCCGTGTGTTCGGAATGCAACGCATACAAACGCACGCCTTTCGCGTTTTGTATGCATTGTGTGGCTGATCCCATTCACTGAAGTGACTGGGTAAGCCATGCGGTTCTGGAAAAAAATGTGTGCAGCATGCGTTCCCGGACCGCACTGATCTGGAACGCATGCAGTGTGAACATCAGACAGTGCTGTCTATGCACTGTCTGATGTCGTGCGTGTCGGCCTCCTGCACGCGTTCCCAAAATGCGGATGGAAAGGCGTGCAGTGTGAACGGGGTTTTAGCCGAAGTACCCTGCACTGCTCCACTACTTATTCTTGTATCCAGGTGGGAGTTTCCAGACTCACACTATTATTCTTATTCAGTATTTATATCGTGCTAACCTCTTCAACAGCACTGTACAGAGTATATTGTCTTGTCACTTAACTGTCCCTCAGAGGGGCTCACAATCTAATCCCTACTGTAGCCATATGTCTGTGTGTGTATGTTTTGCAGTCTAGGGCCAATTTAAGGAGAAGTCAATTCACTTTTCTGTATGTGTTTGGGATGTGGGAGGAAACCAGAGTTCCCGGAGCAAACCGACGCAGACACTGGGAGAACATACAAACTCCTGGCTGGGATTTGAAAAGCTCTTGCTAATGCAATGCTATGGGTGATTTTTCAAACTTGCATCGCTCAAGTGAGAACACACACATAGCATTACATTAGCTCTAGCAGAGCAACTTGTGTTTACTGTTTTTGAGTTGTTGTTTTTTTTTGTTAGATAACTCCGTTTTAATGTGAAGAACATTGTAATAACACTAAATTGCAAAAAAGATTTGTACAGCAGCAGTCTATGTTCATGGCGGTTTTATAAAAATTGTTAAATGTTCAGTTCAACATGTTGCACTGGATGAGTTTAGTCGCCAGAAGTGTTTCTGGAATTTGTGTTCTTCAGATGGGGTCAGCGGTAACTGTGAAATACATGTTTTGCCCATAGAGATCAACTGAAAAAATAAAGTTTTCTGTATATGTTTGCTGGTCACAGGGTCTCTGGGTAAGTGTAATCGGCCAGTTGTGGCCTATCTGACTTCCTGTAGTATTTATTGCTCAGTCACAAAACCCCTACAGCTGTGCTACAACTGACATGCCTGTCAGACAGCACAGTGCTTTGGATGGTTTGGTTGTAGCACAGTTTACAGTGTAAGCAGGCTTGTATGTCAGGTTGAGCTCAGCTGGAGTACAGTACAGAACATGTTTTGCTTTGATGCCCCAGGCAGTGAGGGATGATGACTTTCCCAGTGTCTCTTATCTCTGCCTGTTAGCTGAAGTGTTATCTCGTGTTGTAACAGCAGCAATACACAGGAGATACACTCCTCATGGCTTATTTTGTTTTGTAACCAAATTGTTGTGCTAGTTATTGCTGTGAGTAGATATGCTTTGAAAACGTAAGCACAATTTTAAACAGTCATTCAGGGCAAAAACTAATATCATTACATACAATTTGGAATGGTACTTGATTAGAGTACCACATTGTTTAAAAGCAGTAATTAAGTAAAAAAAAAATCCTTTTTTTTAATTTTTTTTTATTATTGCTACTGCCTTGGTATTTTGTGTAGGAGTGCTCTGAGGCCCATTTATGAACATGTCTGAGCGAAGAACTATCTCAGATTAAAATAACTTTTGTTTCTGCATAATTTGTTGGTGCATACATTTAGTACAGGAGTTAAGAAGGTTGGTGCAGGATATTGTCAATAATTAATAAATCAGTAACATCAACAAACTTCCATCTCCTAGTCTCACATTAACCTCCTCCCCCTCTCCACTCCTTACACTAACCTACCTCCTCTCCACTCATGATTACACTAACCACCTCTTTCTCCACTCCTTACACTAACCTCCCTCCTCTCCATTCCTGACACTTACCTTGCTGCTTTCTCCACTCCTAACACTAACCTCGCTCCTCTCCGCTCTTAACACTATCCACCCCCCCCCCCCTCCGCTTCTAACTTTAGCTAACATTATCCTTCCCCTCTCCACACCTTTTACAGAAACTATCGGCATTTGATTTAATCTATACCATAGTCAAACTCATTACCGTTGCATTTGCTCATCCCACCTCTGCACTTGGCTAGATCATTGCCGAGTCCCCGAGATATTGCCATGGTTCCCATGCGAAATCTAAGTACATGGTGCCCCCATAGCAGCAAATTAGCATTGTGATCTACAGTATGGGAGAGCCGCTCTATAACACCCACTTGATTTGTTGGTACCCAAAAGCATGTACAAATGTAACTTTACATCAGCCATTGATTTTTCAGCAGCATATGAGATACTAACTGGCGCTGCTCGGGGTCATGGGGTGTTTAGTTTAGTCTAGTCTTGTGTCCAGTTTGAAGTTAGCACAGGAGACCGCATCAATCTGTCATAACCAGGGCTGTGGAGTCGGAGCAATTTTGGAAACCCGGAGTCGGTGGTTTCATAAACTGAGGAGTCGGAGTCGGATGATTTTTGTACCAAATCCACAGCCCTGGTAAGTATTAGACTAAGGAGTTGGAGTCCAGGAGTCGGAGCTATTTTGAGTACCTGGAGTCAACGTTTGAGTCCGTGGTTTCATAAATTGAGGAGTCTGAGTTGGAGTCAGACGAGTGATGGGGATAGTCTTGCTCATTAGAAGCTGATGCCTTCTATTTCTGGAAACATTGTGCTTGCCATATCTTAAGGTGGCCACACACTATGCAATCTGACTGTACAATTTTTATACAATCTTACCAACATCTATGTAGTATAACAGCAATAGATTCACTGTGACTTGGATATATGTTTCAGTTAGTCTCTTATACTACATGAAAGTGGTAAAATTTGTGATTGTACAGTCAGATTGCATGGTGTGTGGCTACTCAGTTGGGGGTCTCATGGATTCCATGTATCTTTGCAAAAATTCTGATGGTTTAGGTTCTCTATGACTTAACTGGGTTCTCTGTAGGCCAGGTTCCCACTTTGCCAGATGCACAGCGGAGAGTCCACAGTCTATTCTGAACAGGTACGATGTGCCCCTTCATGTCCATCAACATATTCCCACTACTCACTGTTGTACATTCATTTTGTTGTTGTTGCCACTATTAAGTTCCCTGCCACAGTTTGGGTCCTCTGCCACCATCACTCGGCTCCACTGCAGGGGACACTCACCGATATAGTTGCATGAGCAGGGCCGGTTTAAGCAGCAATGGGGCCCCAGGGCAAAATAAACCTGGGGGGCCCCCCCTACATATACCCCGGAACAAAAATCGGCATTAGGGGACCTTTTTTGCAGCTGGTATAGTCAGGGTGTGAAGTCCCAATCGGTCGGAACTCCACATTCTGGCTATCCCAGCCTGCATGGGGGACAAGGGGTTAAAAAGTTTCAGGAGAGGGAACCCCACATCCATTTTTTTTTTTTTTTTTTTTTTTTTTTTTTTTTGAAAAAAAATTCCCACACTCTCTAAACATAAAAAAAAAATTGGGAAAATAGGAAAAAATGCCAGGGATCTTCATACAGCCATATTGCGGCTGTATAGCGATCCCTGGCCAAAGCGCTGCGGCTGCGTATAGACCCCCCTAGAAACCCCGTCAGGAAATTTATTGCGCTTTCGTTTGATGCATGTAAAATTACACTACCGTTAGGTTTGCTACTAAAAGTGACATTTACCGCATTTAAAAGTATACTTTTTTCCTTCTAAACTTTAAAATCGATTTTCTCAAAAACTATAAGGTCTTTTTGAAAAATTGTTTTTTCCTCTTATTCCTAATGATCTCCTTAAAGGGATACTGTAGGGGGGTCGTCGGAAAATGAGTTGAACTTCCCTGGGGCTTCTAACGGTCCCCCGCAGACATCCTGCGCCCGCACAGCCACTCACCGATGCTCCGGCCCCGCCTCCGGTTCACTTCTGGAATTCCCGACTTTAAAGTCAGAAAACCACTGTGCCTGCGTTGCCGTGTCCTCAATCCCGCTGATGTCACCAGGAGCGTACTGCACAGACACAGACCATACTGGGATTGTGCTATACATTCCTGGTGACATCAGTGGGATCAAGGACACGGCAACGCATGCGCAGTGGTTTTCTGACTTTAAAGTCGGAAATTCCAGAAGTGAACCTGAGGCGGGGCCGGAGCATCAGTGAGTGGCTGCGCGGGCGCAGGATGTCTGCGGGGGACCATTAGAAGCCCCGGGTAAGTTCAACCCATTTTCCCCCGACCCCTACAGTATCCCTTTAACATATCCTGCAAATTTAGGGTTTCTAGCATTTAAGGTGGATTTGCTATTAACCATTAACCTCTTGACGACCAGCTAACGCCGATTGGCGTAAACTGGTCGTCTGCGGGTTACCATGGAAACGGCCGCTCGATCGAGCGGCCTTTCCATGTCAGTTCACGGAGGGTGTCTCCATGAACAGCCGGAGAGCCGCCGATCGCGGCTCGCCGGCAAAATGTAAACACGCGGGGAAGAAATCCCCGCTGTTTACATCATACGGCGCTGCTGCGCAGCAGCGCCGTAGGGCAGATCGGCGATCCCCGGCCTCTGATTGGCCGGGGATCGCCGGCATCTGATAGGCAGAAGCCTATCCTTCAATGCGCAGGACGGAGAGAGGGAGGGAGGGAGGTAAGGAGGCAGAGGGCGGAAATGGCTGCGGAGGGGGGCTTTGAGGAGCCCCCCCGCAAAACGCAGATGGCCGGCGGTGATCAGACCCCCCCAGCAGGACATCCCCCTAGTGGAGAAAAAAGGGGGGGAAGTCTGATCGCCCTGGCATAATACTGCTCTGTGCTGCGGGCTGGAGAACCCACGCAGCACAGATCAGGCAAATCACCCCTGGTCGGCAAGTGGTTAAATTCGGCAGGTTTTTAAATGTGTATTTTTTTTCCTTTGAAACTTTAAAATCGATTTTCTCAAAAACTATAAGGCCGATTTGAAAAAAATGTTTTCCTCTTGTAGCCACTGGGGGCCCCTACAAGCTCTGGGGCCCTGGGGCAGCTGCCTCCTTTGCCTTAATGGTAGCGCCGGCCCTGTGCATGAGCAACAGTGAACCAAAGAGAATCCTCCCTGTTGCTAGGCAGGGTTTGCATTGGTTTCTTGCAATCCAATTGGAGCCTGCCTCCGCCAGGACTCCAGTCTCTATACCAGCGACAGTCACCTACAGTGGAACTGAGCGGTGTAGCAGCAGCGGTAAAGGACCTGAGATGACAGATGTTAAAGCGGTATCGTCACCATAAAAATCAAATTTCAACAGCCACTGGTCTGAGTGTATTAAGTGATAAAGATGCTAAGCCTGCATTCAAAACTTTCAAAACTTTTTCTGCTGTTATGATTTGGAGTTATCACATACTTAAGGAACACTGGCCCTTTAGTAGTCGTGCCAAAGAAATGCATGCTGGGGGTTCTTTTTATCTATAATCTATTCCTCCTCTTCCCTTTATTTCCCTGCCAGCTTCTTATCTGAAACCTAATCCCCTACTCACTTGTGTTTGCAAGCAAGGCTGAGGCGACTCAGTGATTGGAGGACACAAGAAAAAAAGTAAAGGGCAGAAATGACATCACGAGTTAGCCTTAACTGTGGGCAAAAGACATGACCCCCACCAGGAACAGAATTCTCGTCATTTACTATATAACATTCACTGAAATCAAAACGTGGACAGTATAATACATGTGTTATGTAAGTAGATCAAATATTTATCTACTTATATATGTGTTGGTTTTTTCCCTGGAATAGTATGGCTGATCCTACTGCTTTAAGTAGAGCAGTGACATGCATGGTAACCAGCCTTATGAGAACAGACCCTGTCCATTCTCATAGGCTTGTATTTATTCATCAGTGTTTTAGGAATTATCGTGCAGGTTCCAAATTTGCGTTT
The DNA here is from genome assembly GCF_040937935.1 of Hyperolius riggenbachi. Classification (NCBI taxonomy): domain Eukaryota; kingdom Metazoa; phylum Chordata; class Amphibia; order Anura; family Hyperoliidae; genus Hyperolius; species Hyperolius riggenbachi. The sequence continues at coordinate 211,992,518 of NC_090649.1, read as the reverse complement.
TGCTTACCGCAATGGATGAAATGGATCCTTTGCAGACTGAAAAAACTGCACCGATCCTATAAATAACCTAGGATCTTTGAACATGACCATTTCTCTGATGCAGAAACGGTACATATGTTTAGCTAGTGGGAAATGGGGCTTTACAGCCTTATCAATCCTTACTATGCACTGAGAAAGGTCAAAGCAAGCTGAAACAGCTGTCTGCATGTAGGATGTCAAGGCTTTATAAAATGAATAGGTGGTGGTGATGCTAAAATGCTTCTGAAGGTATGCCTTGCTTTTCATGTCACAAAGGAATAATGTAAATACTCATTGAATTGATGCTTCTTGCTTGAGAAGCTTGATACTTGCAAATTCCTTGTGTTTTAGAAAAGCAAACTTTTTTTTTTCTCTTTTTTTCAGTTTTAAAGTAAACCTAAAAACACAAGCCGCATTTCAGCTTCTGAATTATGCATTGTGCCTTTGGTTTGCTTGGCAAATTAGTGCGCAAACGGCTGAACCACAAGAACTTCTCAACAACCATGCAACTTTGTTCACATCATTTAGATCATTGTGCTTTGTTCTATTATCTCTGTTCATTGTGTTAATTATTTGTTCCTTCTATTCACATTTGTGGTGTCTCCTTCCTGTCTTGCTATTGTTTCCTGCCTTTTGCCAGTGACATTGTTTGTAAAGAGAGTGATGGGACCAATGGCCCAGGAATTCTGCAGTAAAGGTGGTGGCAGTCACTGCAATGCACACAGTGCAAGTAATAACAGTGCGTACAGACTTGAGGCTCGTACACACGCCGTACTAAAGGCAACGACTGGTCCGTCGTCACCTTCCGCTGGGCGGGTTTTCAGCAGACAGTACAGCGTGTGTACAGTCTGTCGGCGGGCTGATAAGGCTGTTTCTGAACGATCCGCCGGACGCTGTACTGTCTGCTGAAAACCCGCCCAGCGGGAGGTGACGGCGGAACCAGTCGTTGTCTTTAGTACGGTGTGTGTACGAGCCTTTACAAGATATTTCTCATTTTTTTGACCAATCACAGTCAGATAAGGAACTAGTCACATGCTTTTGGACATTGGTTCTACACTGCTGGAGGCCACTGGAAATCAAAAGTTAACCAGTCAACCCTGCCTGGATTTATAATAAAAAAAAAATAAACTGTCTGTTTTTAGCTTCAAAAGTTAGTAAGGCCTCTTCTCCACAAGCAGTTGATAGGCAGTGAAATGCCTCTCAAACTCTAACTGCTTGCTGAGTACACAGTTCAACAATCCATGGAAAAGAGGCCTAACCCTCACCTGGGCCATAACATACCATAGCAAGGGTTGCTGATAGGTTAGAGCTAGCAGTTATGTGACCACTTATATGCACACACCCACAAGAGTACATTTGAAATCGGCGCTGGTAGACTTGGGCGCAGGATACAGCGGTATATGGCTGATCCTGCTTCTGCACAAGTCTGGGCCGTTTTTAATTACTATTCCCCCTCCAGGCCGCCATGGATAGTGGGGGAATGAAATATTATTGCGTTTTTTTTTTTAAGCAACTTCGGCTCCGTCTTCTGGAAGCAGAAAGCGTGAAGTCACGATGGAAGCTGTCTGCCACAGACTACGTATAGTAGTAGTACTATGGTAGCGACTCTGCTGTCTGTAGTAGACTTTCTTACACACGACAGGACACCAACAGACTAAGCGACGGTTTGTGAGACAAAAGTCGCAAGAGATTCACCAGTTGTATCGCTCAAACATGGCTGTGTCTGCTGACAGTCTTTGTCGCTTGCCGTGTCCACATGAACGAACTGTCGCAGGAACCGTCACTCAAAACGTGTCTATACAGACATTTGTACGCTGTGTGTATGGTCCCTAAGCTGCATATCATTTACATGAAATTTAACTGCAAGGAGATATTTACATTGATCATCACTGCCTACTGATCTAATGCATTGCTTGAATCCCATCTGAGATGCTATTAATGCAGAGTTGCTGCAAATTTTATGCAGCTTAAAAATGGATGAATCTAGTAAAGCCATAGTGGAATTTGATTGGTCAGTTGTATAAGCTGCATAAAAAAAAGTGTGCTAAAGTTTAATGTTGGTGTGTGATTGGGTTAAAGGTAAGGTGAGTGTTAAAACTGATTGCGAACTTAGTGTTACAGAGGGAGTGTGGAGAATGTTAAAAATGTTATTGTCAGCTCTTGCCAAAAAGGATCACTCAGTGCTTCCAGCAGAAAGTCTGTTCCATTGTTTGCACCAGTAAAGTGCTTCAGCCATGCATGATATATTCCACCCCCACCCCCACATACACCTAATGCAGCTATTTATCAAGGCAGTCCAAGAAACAAGTAAACAGGGATATAGAGGCTGCACCGCAAGCTGGATCAATACGTTCAACTGACAATCGGCCATGCTTGATGCAGCACCAATTTTCATCTGGTTTGATAAAATGATTGTATTGGATGGTCAATCAGGCCACAATATCGCTAGATGTATGGAAAGTATTATGCTATTGCCTCTTACACCTTGCTGCCTCCAAGGTTGTCTGCTGACTGTGGGATCATAGACACTTGGGCAACATTGAAGTGGTCAGGTCAGGAATGCACTTTGAGCACCATGTCATGTCAGTGGTCAAATTTACATTTCCCAAGAAGCAAAGAAGATGGTTTATGAGTGAAGATCATAGTGACTGACTGAGTAGGGTATGCAGTTTTTCTGCCTTAGTGTATTTCCAATGCAGATTTTATTCAGTGCACCTTTCTGTAATTGAATGTACATCTTAATCCCTCATAAAAGAAGAAAAATACTATGCATAGTGGTTCTGGGTCACCATGAGCTACCTGGGGATTCTGTAAAAGAGACAATAGTTGATGATATTATGTTTTACAGCGTGTATTTAACACAGTTAATGTAGACCATTATTACTGTTCATGACTAGGGTTGCCGCGGTATACCGGTATGACGGTATACCACGGTTTCAAAATGCATGATAACCATACCATGCACTTTTTGAAAATACCGGTTTACCCAAGATGGCGCTGTAAGACATTTGCCCGGCACACAGAGCTCCAACCATTCTCCCCCGACGGCCTCACCGCATCTGTGGGAAAGATTCCCCCTGCCTCCAGGAATCCAGGGACGCTTTGCGGAGTGTCCAGGGACCCAGGGCTCGCTGCAGTCGGACTCCGGAAATCTTAACCACGTGGCCGCCCCAGCTCCATACACGCCGCTGCCGCCGTCACTTCCTGCTGATTAGCTTCCTACTGATCGGAGCTCCCCATGGCTGACCGTGCCGATCGCCCGCCCGCTAAGCCCCAGGACCACCACAGCTCTGCGGCCCCCACTTCTGGGTCTCACTGAGCAGCCGCCACTGATCGTCACTCCAGCCGCCTCTGCTTCCGGACCGCACGGCCACCCATGCAGGGGTGCCCTCTTCTTCCAAGCCGCCTCACATTGCCTGCCTTCCTCGCATCCACCACCACCAGGCACGGAAGACACCCCCAGCAAGAGGCCTCCACACCACCTGCAGATGCCGCTGCTCAAGTGACAGACTAGGCCACCCATGTAGAGGAGCACCTACTACATATGCTGCAGGCACCTATCCTGGCTACACCTATCCCTGGCTACCTGTGCTGCAGGAACCTATCCTGGCTACCTATGCTGCAGCCACCTATCCTGGCTACATCTATCCCTGGCTACACCTATTCCTAGCTACCTAAGCTGCAGGCACCTATCCCTGGCTACCTATGCTGCAGCCACCTACTGCTGGCTACACCTATCCCTTGCTACCTATGCTGCAGGTACCTATCCTGGCTACACCTATGCTGCAGGCACCTATCCCTGGCTACCTATGCTGCAGCCACCTACCCCTGGCTACCTATGCTGCAGCCACCTACTGCTGGCTACACCTATCCCTGGCTACCTATGCTGCAGGCACCTATCCCTGGCTACCTATGCTGCGGCCACCTATTACTGGCCACACCTATCTCTAACACCACCTGGACTTCTGCAGGAGCAGGGTAAGCCTTTTTTCAGTTTTACCTGGGGCCCCAAATCTCCCAGGGGCTTAATCATATATATACTGAAGGAGTAGCGCACCCCACACTGGGGTGGGGGTGGGGTGTAAGGGTGCTCAGGGTCCAAATAATTCTATTATAATTGTATAATACCGTATACCGCAATACCGTCATACCGTGGTATTTTTTTTGACGTTTATCATACCGTGGAATTTCATACCGTTGCAACCCTATTCATGACATGAATACGTTATATGTATGCTGCACAAGAAATGAGCATTTTTATAGTGGACAGTGAATAGGTTTTTCCCTGAGTGCCAGGCTGGAAGATCAGCTGAACTGACACAATTCTCATTTTGTAATGGAGCAAGTCAGCCGCAATGTAGATCCCAATATGGGCACAGCTTTCCAGTGAGCCGTGGCTATGAATCTACAAATGACATGTCTCTCCAATGACATCAGAGGGTGGTTAGCTGTGCAGGCATTGTCTGACTGATCTTTAGGCATTTGTCTTATTTTTAATCATCTTAACAGCTGTCATATTAACAAAACCCTTATCTCTGCCAAGTCTTTGTAGGGAAAGAAGGGAGGAGGTGTTCAGGGTTATCAGAGTTAAGCTGGCCATACACTGGCCCGATTTGCCGCCGTTTCGACAGCAGATTCGATCACTGGGATCGAATCTGCTGCCAATCGTTCGCGCTACATGCCGAATTTTCGATCCATTCCGTCCGATCGCGCCGTGCAGAAAATAACCGTCGATCGCCCGCGGGTAAAGAGCGCATCGCTAGCGGCGTTCGAGTGCCCGACGACCGATGCAATAGAGCCGCAATACATTACCTGCTCCGCCGGCGCGACTCTCGGGTCTCCGCTCTTTTTCTCCGCTCTGGTCTGGTCTCCGGCATGCTTCCCTTCTTCCTGTCCCGGCAGGAAGTTTAAACAGTAGAGGGCGCTCTACTGTTTAAACTTCCCCCAGACAGGAAGAAGGGAAGCATGCCGGAGACCAGAGCAGAGAAGAAGAGCGGAGACCCGGGAGTCGCGCCGGCGGAGCAGGTAATGTGTGCGGGATGGGGGGAAGCGGCGGCAGCACCACCACAGATTGTGAACGGTTTCAGGCTGAAATCGGTTCACAATCTGTTTGCAGTAAAGGCAGCCATACGATCCCTCTCTGATCAGATTCGATCAGATAGGGATCTGTCTGTTGGTCGAATCTGATGGCAAATCGGCCAGTGTATGGCTACCTTTAGTGGTCAATGGGTAGACCTATTTTATCACCTTCCATTGTAGTTGTTGGAGTAAGCTATGTACCCCCGAAACGTAGATCGTGTGAATCACCGGACACAACGATCTTTCCATGATTTTTCTTTCACGATATCTACACAACGTGATGGGAAAGACGTGATACGGTAAACAATCTGATTGTTAAATGATCTAGAATATACGACAAGCGCCATAGACTTCGGACACATTGGCCTCAATTCACTAAGCAGTTTAGACTAGTCTACTGATGGTTTTTATTAAGCAAACAAAAGTATAAGCACCATCCTAAGAATACCATTTGAAATAGTAAGGGCGGAATTTGCTAATTGGGTAATGCAATACATCAAAAGAGAAAAGTACCCAATATACAGCACCAGACCACTCCAATTATATTCAAAATACAAAATCTTTATTTGATGAAAAACAAACACAATAAAAACAATGATAAAAATCACCACAAGGTGATAGCAGCGGTGTACATGAATAATTAAATATTATAATAGTAATAACAATCAATGTGAATGTCCTCACACTCAGAATTATACATAAAAAAATATATTAGAAAGTAGATACACGAAGGGACCCTTAAAAATCGTTGAAGGAACAATACAGCCTGTATAAGGTGCACCGTGAAAATAATAATTCCAAATGGAATCCTGGAATTATTATTTTCACGGTGCACCTTATACAGGCTCTATTGTTCCTTCAACAATTTTTGAGGGTCCCTTCGTGTATCTACTTACTAATATATTTTTTATATATAATTCTGAGTGTGAGGACATTCACATTGATTGTTGTTGTTACTATTATAATTAATTATTCATGTACACCGCTGCTATCACCTTGTGATTTTTATCATTGTTTTTATTGTGTTTGTTTTTCATCAAATAAAGATTTTGTATTTTGAATATAATTGGAGTGGTCTGGTGCTGTATATTGGGTACTTTTCTCTTTTGTATGTCTATACTGATGGTTTTTAGTATACTAATGGTGTGGTCAGTTGCATCAAAAGGGAATTTACTATTACTGGTTGTTTTGAGGTGGCCATACACTGGTTGATACGACCAACAGATAGATCCCTCTCTGAATCAATCTGATCAGAGAGGGATCGTATGGCTGCCTTTACTGCAAACAGACTGTGAATCGATTTCAGCATGAAACAGATCACCATCTTTGAAGCTGCTGCCTCTCCTCTGCATACAATTAAACTCCTGCATAATGAATTCAAAAGGTTCCATCTTCACGTCTAAAATGCCTCACAGAATTACTTTACCGACAGAAATCAGCTGGTCTAATCTCTGTCAGGAAAAGTGGGTGTTGCTACTCCTTGTTTGCCATTGTGGATTGTGTAATTACTGAATGTTAGACCAGGTCTAAAAACAGGTCTAAAACATTCCACCAAACATCAGTAGACTAAAAACCACCTGTAGACTAGTCTAAACTGCTTAGTGAATTGAAGCCATTGTTTAACCACTTAAGTACCAGTGGTCTCTGCCCCCTTAAAGCGGATCCGAGATGAAAAACTAACTATAACAAGTAACTTGTCTATATCTTATCTAAAGTTTAGATAGTTTACACAGCAAATCTAGCTGCAAACAGCTTCAATAGAATATGATTATTTCTTCCTGTGATACAATGAGAACGGCCATGTTGTTTGTAATCATTACACACAGGCAAAGCTAATCAGCATCTCCAGCACTCAGGCTGTGAAAAATCCCCCCCCCCCTCTTCCCTCCTCCCCTCTGCCTCTGAAATCTCTGGCTAGTAATACCTCCCCCTCCTCTTGCCCAGACTGAGCTCCCATGAGCCCTTGCTACTGTCTGAAAATCCCAAGGCTCTCTGAAAATCTGTGGGCAGGGCTTGTTTAGTTTATAGTGAATTAGAGTATTAAAACAAAGTACCCAATGGGCAGATGCCTTCTTTTTCTCTGAATACCTCAGGCACCACATCGCGCCCAGAGGGATGATGAACAAGAAGGAATGTGACTTCTTGGACCCTGACCTAGTGGACGATTGGCAAGTTGCCTCAAACACATGTACTACCACGTGGATGGCTGTAGCCAAAAAACAAAGGGAACGTAACCTCAATAAAGTGAGGGGTGTGATTCCTGATATTTATAAGGAACTTACTGCTCATAAATCCATGGTTGAATACAACACATGGGACAATAAGGTTACCGAATCCCTTAAGATCTTTGAAAAGGACATACTGGATAAAAAAGTCAAAAAATTCCAGAGAGATAAAACCAATTATGCCCTAGGTAATATTTATAACTGGATCCCACAGATCCTCTCATGAAAATACAGGAGTGCCACACTCACTTTTCTTCTGATACCAATATTTATAACTGTGACAGTGTCACAATTATTGAGACTACGCCACACAATGTACAAACTCACAACACATTTCGTCCCCCCTCCCCCAACACGTCAGCCCTACGCTAGGAGGGATCATATGCAGTCCACTGGACGTTTCCAGAATTCAAATAGGGATAAAGACAATGAATGGCAAACACGTAAGAGACGCAAACAAAGAAAAGATAAATATAAGGATTGCAATCCTTCAGATAAAAGAAATAACATTTCTGCAGGATTGAATACATGAAAGCCCAGACAGGGCTCTCTGATCGTTCATCTAGGGCCCAACCTCTTGCCCAGGCGCACCACCAGCAGCCTAGAGGCAATAGAGCACAGGGAGTTGACACCTTCAGACGGATTTGGGATCTGAAAAAGGTAAAGTCCAGGAATGATGATATGAACCAAACAGCCTGGTCCCTTGCTGCAATGGAACAAGAAAAGGACTCTACCCACCATCCACGTCTTCTTAACAGCTCTATGGCCCTTCTAGACGACATTTCAACAACGGAAGTAATAAGGGACCCAAAACAAGACAGCATTCATTTTTTAGAGACGGATCCACCTCCAACCCCCATACCGGGAAGGAAAAGAGGGCTAGAATCAGACGAGGAACCAGAGGAGGCCGTAAGGCACAAAAAAGAAAAGAAACATCCAGAATAAAGGAAAAGGGAATGGACACCATCACAATCTTCAATTTATCCTCACACATACTCAGTGCAAGTGAAACAACACTGTTAAGCAAAGGACTGAACTTTGCCCCAACCACAAGGCCTAATGATTTTCAGTTATTTAAAGATCTGAACAAATTTATCCGTAAGTTAACACTACAGCGGTTCTTCGGCCTAAAAGAAAACAACAAAAATGTGAGAGTACCATCCAAGTTCTCCACAAGCCATGAGGAGCTTGAGATATGGTCCCAAGATTGTGAAATCCTGCAGGATTTACAAGAATTACTGGATGAACAAACAGATGAACCATAACTCTGGCTTGGTGATATAAGCGTTCCAGAAATACAAACCAGCAGTTTCAAGCCCAAATCTGTCCTCAATCCTACCCATGCCAAGGGACCTCCTATCAAAAACTTCTATCAAGCAGTCTGGTGCCAATTCAAAGCTCTATGTAGCCAACCACGGAACCAACACAATACCAAGAAGAACAATTTGAGTCAGGAAGAAAGGAAAGCCTTGAAACAACTAATGGACAACAAAGACATAGTCATTCCTCAGGCTGACAAGGGAGGGGGGATTGTCATTGTAGACCATCAAAAATATCTTGAGGAATGGTGGCGATTATTGGAAGATGCATCAACATACACCAAACTTACTGAAGATCCCACTGCGGCCTTTCAGGCAACCTTAAAAGATTTGATCACCAAAGCCAATGTCGCAGGAATTATAACCAAAGAAGAATACCGTTTTCTTCACAACAAACATCCGTTAATACCTTATTTCTACCACATACCAAAGATTCACAAGAATGCGCATAACCCCCCAGGGAGACCCATAGTGGCAGGCATGGACAGCATCCTAGCCCTTCTGTCAAAATACATCGATGAATTCTTAAAACCGATTGTACTCATCACCAAGTCATACGCCAGAGATTCCAGTTATGTGCTGGATATTCTCAAGAACTTTAAGTGGAAAGGTGGCTATTTATGGGCATCCCTGGACGTCTGCTCACTATATATGTGTATTCCTCATTCCAGGGGCCTAGAAGCAGTCCAACATTTCTTGGTCACAGAGGGCACCTTCCACCCAGAGCACGCACAATTCATTCTCAACCTGCTTGACTTCTCATTATCACATAATTATTTCTCATTTGCCGGGGAGCATTATCTACAGACCTGCGGTACCGCAATGGGGGCGGGGTTTGCTCCAAGCTTTTCTAATTTATACATGGCATATTGGGAGAAACATCAGATCTGAAATAAGCATCCCTTTGGAGCAAACCTCGCTCTATACTTAAAGTATATCGATGATATCCTAATTATATGGGATGGGACCCATGAGTATTTCGAACAGTTTACAAGATATTGCAACAATAACAGTTTTGGATTAGAATGCACATCAGTGAAGAATGAAAAGACCATTGTCTTCTTAGATCTAGAGCTGGGACATGAGGAGGGAACAATAACATCTAGGACCCATTTCAAGCCCACAGCCGGCAATTCCTTCCTGCATAAAGAAAGTTGTCACCACCCAAGATGGATCAATAACATACCCCGCAGCCAATACTGCCGTCTCCGACGGAATTGCACACTGGACGATGACTATGAGATTCAAGGGGATTATCTCACCAACAAATTCTTGGATAAGGGGCATGATAAAGGGATAATACAGAAAGCCAAGACGGAATATTGTAAGAAAGAAGCAATTGGATACGCAAGGAGTAACTCAAACATAACATCTTAAAAAAATACAAAGATCCACAGTTTGTCACTCCTTATAACACCAACGCTTCCAAAATCAATCAAATCATACAATCAAAATGGCCGCTTCTGTAACGAGATCCGATTCTAAACTGATGTCTCCCGGAACGCCCACAGACAATCTACAGACTAGCAAAATCCCTGAAAAATAAAGTAGCAAAGAGTAATATTGGAACTAAAGAAGATACTATACCTAACAAAGAGAACAGCATCCAAGGGAATTTCAGGTGTGGGAAAACCAGATGCAAATGTTGCAAGTATATTAAGCACCGGTCCAGCGCCATACAGGCAAACAATGTCAAAATCCAAGTTAAGCAATTTATTAGTTGTGCCACCACACATGTAATATATCTATTGATTTGTGGGTGTCCAAAATACTATGTAGGCCGCACCACCAGACCATTAAGAGAACGGTTCGATGAACATCGAAGAGGAATAGAGGATGGCAATCAGGGCCATAGTGTTCCCAGACACTTCTTGGAGAACCACGGTCAGAGCACGGACACTCTAGAAGTTTTCGGGCTGGAAACTATTCCCTCCAACATACCAGGTTGCCTGAGATTCAGGAAATTGTGCGAACAAGAAGCTCACTGGATCTTTAACCTCCTTGGCGGTCTGATTCTTTCCAGATTTTAGGGTCTAAAAGCGGTGCAATTTTTTTCCACTCTTTCAGACCCTAAAACCTGAAAAAAATCATTCTGGCAGGGAGATCTGCAGCAAAATAAAAAAAAAATGTACCTTCCTGGGCTCCTGTGCTGCAGTTTTCTCTTTGCCCACAAGATGGCGCTAATATACATATAAACGAACTTCTCTATATTTCTCTAATATAGAGAAGTTCGTTTTCAATATTAGCCCCGCCCCCGATGACGTCACGCTGCCACCACCGCTCTGCTGCCACCACCACGGCTGCGCTGCTCCAACTGGCTGCCGGGTCCCCGGAAGAATAGCGGGGACATGGGGGATCCCGGCGGCCAGGGAAAGACCCCACACTGCCAGGGAGAGAGGCTGGAGTCCCGCTGCGCAGCGAGATCGCGCGCGGGACTCCACAACTACAAGTAAAGCTCTGCACTGCCTACCCCGACCTGAGCTCGGGATCACCGCTAATGGCTTATTTTTTCTACCCCGAGCTCAGGTCGGGAAAACCGGCAAGGAGGTTAAGTTGAACACTTTGGCACCCTTTGGTCTCAACGAAAAAGTCGAAACAGCTAACTTTGTTTGAAATACCCTCCCCCCCCCCGGGCCAACTTGTTTATTATTCCCCTGGTTCCGCCCCCCTCCCATATTTAGATTCCCCTTTCCCCTCCCTGCCCCCTCTCCATCCATCCCGGCTTCAATTTGAATTTTGTGTTCTTCAGTTCATTTTCATTTTTTTTATTTTCCATTTTTTTTTTTATTTTTACTTTTCATAATTTTTCATATTTCATATATTTTTTATATTTATTTTTACTTATATTTATTTTTTCATTTTTATTTTCACCTTTGTTCATATTCATTTTTTTTTTTTTTTTATTTTTTATTTTTTTTTTTATCCCTTCCCAATTTCTCCCCCCATTACAGCAATAATTTCTATTTCGACGTTTGAACAATTTCATCGTACAGTATTAACCACCTACCGCTGTGTCACCTAAATTATGTGGCCATGGCAACCTAGTGCATTATAGTCCAACAGGTTCAGGTTGCCATGGCAGCGCTCCAGCCATCATGCCCGGGCAGAAGGGACGCTACGTGACGCAATGTGACGTCACTCCGCCCAGTCACGGGGTTCCTTTCAGCTGTAAGGGTCGGGTTGCTATAGTAGCCACCCGACTAACAGCTGAGAAGCAGGTGACACGGCGTCCGGGGTTCTAAATACGCCCCCTCCACCTCCCCACCGATCAGTACGGGCTCCTCAGCCAATGGCAGCGGTCACCTCCGTGACATTACGCTTGCCATTGGCCATACGTACAACAGGCCGCATCCCCTCTACAGGTCCAGGTTGCCATGGCAGCGCCCCGGCTATCACGCCCGGGCAGAAGGGACGCTACGTGACGCAGTGTGACGTCGCTCCGCCTAATCACTGGGTCCCTTTCAGCCGGGAGGGTTGGGTTGCCATGGCAGCCACACGACCAACGGCTGAGAAGCAGGTGACGCGGCGTCCGGCGTTTTAAACACGCCCCCTCTACCACGCCATAGATCAGTACGGGCACCCCAGCCAATGGCAGCGGTCACTTCCGTCACATTACGCTTGCCATTGGCCATGCGTACAACAGGCCGCATCCCCTCTACTCCTAAGTGACAGATCAGTGGAGAGCTTTTTGCTCCGAGCATGCCTCCCGTCCGAACGGCCCCCAGGCATGCCCCCTGCCTGATGTCACTTTTCGAGCGGCGATGCAGCAATTAGTCTTCCTTCCTTCACAGACTGATGTAGCAGCAAGAGACTTGTTTCTAGTCTCTGCACGATCAGCTGAACAGCAGGCACATTACAAGTACCATTACCCTGCAGGTAAGATCGCTGCATTAAAGCATAATGTTTACTTTCAACATATTGCTGACAGACAGGGTTTTACTCAATGCCTTTTCTTCTAACCAAAACGCCCATCCCAGGGCTACCACATAAAGGTGAATGACAGGCATTTTCACCTACCAACAAGCTTTCTTACACCACCTCCAAAAAAGGGAAGGGAGAAGCCAAATCTGGCTCCCACCCCTAACTACACATTTCCCTCTGAATAGAGTATATAAGCATCTCGTGTGCGAGCTGGTGGCGTTATCTGACGAAGGCGTGGAACGCCGAAACGCGTAATAACGCAACCAGCACACGTTTTCCCTTGGGGGAGCATCTAGGGTCGCTTTCCACCTGATCCCCTCGACTCCGATGGCCACGGTAGTTTGAAGTGCACCCACCAAGGAAGGATTTTAAAGATTTTACATGCTTGTATTCAACTTATATCCAGTAAGTGAATTTTTATCTGCACAATTTGTTTTAATAATGCATTGTTACACTATGGAGCGCTCCTCCTTCTCTATTTTTGTTTCCTTGACCAAGCCTTTCTGACAACCTCAGGCCACCTACTCTGCAGTCTCTATGACAGCAGAGTTCCTGTGATCCGGTCAGGAGCTGCTTTCATTGGCTCCTGACCCTGTCTATCAATGTAAGCCAATGGGAGTTGCTTATGTTAATAGACAGGGTCAGGAGCCAATGAAATCAGCTCTTTACCCGCTCACAGGGCTCTGCTGTTATAGAGACGTCAGAGCGAGTGAGCTGCGGAGGGGAGACAGTGGCGAGATCGTAGGGAGCAACAAATGCGGTGAGAATGTGCAGCGTTGGTATATTGAAATCTGCGCCCTGCCAGCCATATCCGCATCAAAACAGGGTGCAGATTTTAATTAGCGTTGTCCTTAAGTGGTTAATAATCACTCATATCTTTGTTCACACTGCTGACGATGAACAATTAGCAGCCGATGTAATCCATCATGACCTTTGTTCAAAACGCACTGGAATTGTTGTAGATAGTTCTGTGAAACACCTTAGTTAAAAAAAAAAAATCCCACCGTTATTGGAACAATCCATTGTTTGACTTCATTTTGCTGTTTTTTTTTCGAATACTGTGGTTACAAGGCGTTAGAGGTGGACGAATCATATCAATGCAGTTATCCTGGTGAATTGGGTGCAGCATGCTGGTATTACCTTTATTGCCCTGGTATCTTAAAAAACGGACTCCTTCCCATCTAGCCTCACTTTAGACAACTTTTCTACCCTATCACAATCCTAAGGGCTCTTTCACACTATGCATTGTGCTGTCAGATATTACGCATTGGCTTTCATGTTGCCGTTTATAGCACAGAAAGTGTTTCCGAGCGTATCGATGTAACAGGGCCGGAAACATTTTATTGCACAGCATATGTGATTTCCCATTGAGTTATAATATGTTGCTGCCACTGACATCTGTGCTATAATGCATCCTATCATATATCCAAATTGGCATGCATGAAAGTTTGTGCATGTGTACATTGTGTAGTGTGAATGAGCCCTAATTTCCTAACATTGCCCCTCCATCAAACTTAACTCCTTACTATCCACTGCTTATCCATATAGTCCTACACTAGCCTTGTGCTTATTCATGGCTCTGTTCTAAGAGCTCTTTCACACACAAAAATGCAGAGCACAAATCCCTTCAATAGCATTCCCTTTTTTAATTCATACTGAAGGTGTTTGTGTATTTTTCTTGGGTTTGTTTTGTTAGCATGCGTTTGCATTTTGGAGTTCTAGAGGGGAAACAAGTGTTTGCTGAGAAAATGGCAGTAAAATGCACACGCCATGTTTTGATTTGCCCTTTTTCTGCATTCTTGTTTGTATGCAAATGCTGAAAAAATACAGCATGTTCTGAATTTCCATTTGGGGAAAAATCCAAATGCAGTAGGCGCTTTTCATACAGCCATTGCTGCTTGAATGGCACGCACACATTGGAGTATCAGCGGTGCGGTGGTCTCTGCTGGAATAATGAATAGCATGATGTGCATTTACCGGTTAGCGTGTATGTTTATAGTGACAGTGATGCATACTTCTGTGCCCTGTGTGCTTCATTGTATGCATTGTATCGCTCTTCTAGAACCCGATGTGACTTTTCACCACTGGTGTGATCATATCACAGGCAATGTGCATAGTGTGAAAGTAGCCTTTACATTACCTTTGCTGTGAGCATGCATTTCGAAAAACCCTACAAAACACACTGTTTGAAATGGTCCTCTTTACCCTTTGGCTACTTTCCCACCGAGACGTTGCGTTTTAGGGGACGTTATGGTCGCATAACGTGCCCCTAACGCAACGCATGGTGGTGTTGAAGTTGGACGTCAGATTGAGCTGCAGCTCTCAAAGCAGACGCTCCAGGTTAGTGATAGGAAGTCCGGATCTTTTTAAGGATTCGGATCATTTGAATCGGATCATTAAAAAGATCCGGATCTTTGAACAGAATCATTTTTGAATCATTTTACTAGGGAAGCAGACTGGGGGTGAAATGACTAGCAGGACAGGACTTTCCCTGCACTGTACATTCTGTATGTTCCTGTTTCTTCCAGACAGACATCCACTGTGAACCGACTCTTTCATTGTGATGATTCGATCCGGATGATTCGACGATTCGTTCATGATCCGGACAACACTACAGTCCCACCATGAGTCATCACAGTGCAGTGAATATTAATTAGCCAAGTGGCTGGCTGCGGAGGAGGAGGGGAGACCTCCTCCAACATTACTGAGCATGTGCAAACAGTCTAACGTGGCTTAGCCCAGTATAACGTACAGCATGCAGCACTTTGTTTAAACGTTCTGCGTTACTATGTAACGCAACGTGTGCACTGTGAACAGCACATTGATTTTACAGTGCTGTGATTTAGGCTGCGTTACTGGCTGCTGTAACATGGGACTTTAACGTCCCACTGTGAAACCAGCCTGAGAACCTGAGGCGGTGCGACAGGGGCAGATGGGACACAGAGGCATGTTCCCTGCCTCATAACATGCCACTGTGCCCCTCCCAATGCCACTCTCTGCTCCCCCACCGCCAAGCTATAGCCCCACAATAATTGTCACTTTTCCAGAGGGTAACGGGAAAAGAGGGATTTCCTGCTCCAAATGTCCTCTGGGGGTGTTCTTGCAGGCTTTTTCCCAGCTGCCAATGGGCAGCTGTCTCGCCGTGGCTGAACCCCCCTGTCACCCCCCTGCCTCCCTGCACCCTGGGAGAGAATCGCTCTCTCCTTCCAGCGTCGTGACCCCAGAGGGCATGAAAGGGAGCCCTAGCAGGTCAACGGAATGGCGGCTACCTGATCCACCCAGCACCCCAGATCAGGTAGCATAGCTTTTTTAATTCTATGTGGCCACCTCGACCTCTATTTAAAGGATACTGAACTTTAGCATAGTAGATGATTTAGTGATAATCTTACACCAAACAGGCTAAGTTTTACTTGCATGAAATGAACATATGTGGTCACTGTGGGCGACAGTTTAGCATGTATACAGGTGTCCCTTTATGTTGTCCTCCTCCAAAGAGATCTGCCAAGCTGGCTAATTCTTTTTCTTAGCTGCTGTACTCCCACTATGGGCTGCAACAGGACATCAACTCTCTATCCCCCCCCCCCCCCCCCCCCATGTCCTCTGCATAGTGTCTGCACTGATCCTGCCTAATTAATTCCCCTTAGCAAACAGTATGCAGGAGGAGCACCAAAGAATCACCAAAGGAAATAAGTGTGCCACGGTCAAGATCTCTGTGCCCTCAGAGGTCTGCAGTAATCCAGGAATAAGTGGGACCGGCACCACTCCAGTGAAATGTATTAAAGCTCTTTATTCAAACATGAATGGCTCAGCAATGACAGACGCTGTTTCGGGCATAGCCCTTTCTCAAACTGCAATAGGCTATTGCAGTTTGAGAAAGGGCTATGCCCGAAACAGCGTCTGTCATTGCTGAGCCATTCATGTTTGAATAAAGAGCTTTAATACATTTCACTGGAGTGGTGCCGGTCCCACTTATTCCTTAATTAATTCCCCTTGACCTTTTTCAGTAATCCCCCAGTGGAATGCCTGTTTTGGGTCTAATGTAGACACGTCAGATAATTGCTGGTATAAGTCTGTGCATGATTGTGCCTAAAAGTACATACACACATCGGATTTTCGCAAACGACCCGTCGTTTGGACGTCAAATTGGGCGTGTGTGCAGTCTGTCGTTCAGCTGATAAGACTGGACTTGAGCGATCCACCAAGAGGATCGCTCAAGTCCAGTCTTATCAGCTGGACGACGGACTGTACACACGCCCAAGTTGACGTCCAAATGATGGGTCGTTTGCGAAAATCCAACGTGTGTACAAGCCTTTAAAGTGGATCAGAGATGAAAAACTAACAAGTAACTCGTCTATATATCTTATCTAAAGTTTAGATAGTTTACACAGCAAATCTAACTGTAAACAGCTTCAACAGTTTCATGTTTATTTATTCCTGTGATACAATGACAGCAGCCATGTTTTGTTTGTCATACAGGCAAGCTGCAACTGCATCTCCAGCCCTCAGCTCACTCTCCTCTCCTGCTCCCTCCTCCCCTCTGCCTCTGAACCTCCTCCTCCTGCCCAGACTGAGTTCCCATAAGCCCTTGCTACATGGGACTGACTGCCAAGGCACAAAAGGAGCTGTGGGTGAGGCTTGTTTAGTTTATAGGGAATTAGAGTATAAAGCCAAACAAAAAAAAGTACCGTATATACTCGCATATAAGCCGACTCGTGTATAACCCGAGGTACCCACTTTCCCCTCAGAAACCAGTAAAAAGAGGTTGATTCACATATAAGCCCCCTCCCTAATATAGTCCCCTCAACAATAGCAAGATGTTCCCCCAGTACAAGTCAGCCCCCCTCTCCGTAGCCAGATGTGCCCCAAGAATGATGCAGCTGTGGCTCAATGTGCCACTACATGGCGTCATAGATATGAGACAGCGATTGCCACACAGGAAGAATCCCCAATCATTGCACCGCTGACACGTTGCTTGCATGCTCCGCTCTACAGCCAGGGGACACAGGTAGTCTTGAGCAGCACACTCTGCACACCATGTTGCAGGGAATGGAGGGCACAGAGGGCGCAAGCTGGTAAGAGCAGAATCACTAGTGCACAATCCTTACACTCCTCTGCCAGTAACAAAACCTGCTTCATCATTTATTTTGCTCCACTGACTCGCATATAAACCGAGGGGGTAACTTTTCAGCACATTTTTTATGCTGATGAATTAGGCTTCTATGCGAGTATATACAGTATTTGGCTTGAGGAATGCCCTATAAACTATATGAAAGGAACACAATTATGCAATGAGTAAAAGTTCATCTCGGATCCACTTTAAAAGGCAGGGGTCACACTTGTCTGTTTTCATGCATGTTTTCTGCACAGATAAACTCATCTAAACGGAGAACTAATGTTAATCAATGGGCTAGTTTACACTTGAATGTGTTTTTTTTTTTTTTTTTTTTTTTTTTTGTGCACAGAAAAAAATCCTGCGGCATAATTCTGCACATTGTGTGCGTTTTCTGTATCAATTAAATTATCTGCTGTTAAAAAAAAAAAGGCATGCCCTTTTCTGCATACAAAGGTACATAGTTTGCAGAAAACAAAAGAAACCATGCAGCTGTAAAGTAAAGAACGCAGCCATTTCAGGTGTAACATGAATACAGCAGAGATACTTGGTGTAAATACTCAGGTTTTTCCCTACATGTTATTGAGAGAGCTTATCTGAATTCACCCATCACTTGGCCAGATCCTCCCCAGATTGCAGTTTCTTTGGGAGGCTGCTTACTTTGTTCCACTATCCTTGAGAGGTAATCGGTAATAGTCACACACGGGAAGGATAATAAAAATAAACATTTATTAATTACATTCTAACACATACCCATCCCACTATGTGACTAAAAACACAGTTAAAAATAAAACCTCTGCTCTTCAACCAGTCAAAGTCCTCAACCACACTCCTAGCCAGAGCACATCACAGCAGCTTTTTAAAGGAGTAAGGTAGCAGCACATGCACATCAAAGTTGTTTTGAAAGGTTGTTGACTCTCTATTAACCTCGGAGAGTGTTGTGATAATACAGACTCAATCTGACCACAAACAAGACAGATGCAAAAAACAATGTACAATGCGGCCGTTTCTTTTTGCCTCCAGAGAGAGAAGGGGGAGAGACTGGGCAGAAGAACTGATGACTGAGGGGTGGTTGGTGAACAATAATGGTGCTTGAGACAGGTGTTCTGACTCGCTAGAACAATGTTCCCCCTCAGGAGGAGTTATCTCATGGGCAAGCGTGATTATCCAGCCTGTCATCACATGCTCATATCATGCTTTCTCTGATAGACATTCTTATTGGTGCATTATTTCTGTATTTTTAGTACCGTACAATATGGTACAATTTAAAGGGACTCTGAGCACCTCTCATGGATATGCCTTTAAAGAGACTCCAACCAGTACTGCAAAGTACTTAAAGATTCATACCTTTCTGTAGCTTGTGCTCTACTCTTTCATTTGATGCCTGAATCGCCATTCTACTCCAAATATTTTTCGTTAGATTTCAATTTAAAAATCGCGGCTGACATCTTGGCTATGTTATAACTTCTTGGTAACCTCTGTCTTCTCTGTTAGAGAAGTGCATCACTGAATGAAGTAGGAAGAGGAAGTGACACGCATAGCCATTGCAAGAGGTTCCTCCAGAGAGGTCATAGCACGACTTTGTTGGAAGTCATCTGGCCTAAAGGCATGCCCATAAGAGGTGCTCGGAGTCTCTTTAAAATCCTTACTCTCCCCTACAAAGCTCTCCACAACTAAGCTCCTTCCTATCTAAATCAACTTATTTCCAGATACCATCCTACATGCAATCTTCGCTCTACTAACAATATCCTTCTGTCTTTTTCCCTGGTCACCTCTTCTCACTCCCGCTTACAAGACTTCTCTCGATCCTCTCCCCTCTGGAACACGCTCCCTCAACACATCCGCCACTCGCCCACACTTACTCTTTTTAGGCGCAATCTGAAAATGCACCTCTTCAGGCAAGCATACTCTTCTAGCTAGGACACTGCCCACCATTTCTACCACTCCTCACACAGCTTCCCTTTACCTACTATCCTATACCTTAACCATTTAAGGACCGAGGTGATTGAAATCTACGCCCTGTTTTGGAGGGCTCCTGGCTGGCAGGATGTAGATTTCAATCGCCGTCCGCAGCAAGCATTCGCAGTTTCCATCACTCCCCGCTGATCACGCTGCTCAAACCCGACGTGTCTCACCGCGTCTCACAGGCTCTGCCTGTCTCTATGACGGCAAAGCCATGTGAGCCGGTCAGCAGCCGCTTTCATTGGCTCCTGGCCGTGTCTATCAATGTAAGCCGCTTACATTGATGGACACGGTCAGGAGCCAATAAAAGCGGCTCCTGACCGGCTTCCATGACACTGCCGTCATAGAGACGGCAGAGTCTATGTCCTGGGGGTCCCGGCATGCGGCGATAACGGCGGGTAAGCGCGGCAATTCATCGGGATTCCGTCGTTATTGTACCAGTGGTCTCTGGTCCTTAAGGGGCAGAGACCTCTGGTACTTAAGGCTAAACCTTTATACTGTAAGGCCTTTTGGCCAGGGCTCTCTCCCCCTTTTGTCTCACAATGCTGTGTAATGGGTGTGCATACCTCCCACCCCTGTGTAAAATTTGTAGTTAATTTGTTCACTGCACTAGCTGTTATCCGCTCTTGTCTTGTATTAACTGTTGTATTGTATATTTTGTATTGTTATACTGTGTATGCTGTTGTACTGCACCACGGAAGATGCTGGCGCTATATAAATCAATAATACCTTCTTTTAAAAAAACCCACAAAAAACTAAATATTGATGGTGTGTAGGTGGTCCCACTACTTAAAGAGAGTCTGAAGCGAGAATAGATCTCGCTTCAGACCTCATAGCTAGCAGGGGCATGTGTGCCCCTGCTAAAACGCCGCTATAGCGCGGCTTAACGGGGGTCCCTGTCCCCCCAAACCCCCTCCGAGCAGCGGGGGAGCGCTTCCTGGTTGGGGCAGGGCTAACCGCCGCAGCCCTGCCCCATGCGCGTCTGTCAGACGCGTACCTCCGCCTCTCCCCCGCCCCTCTCAGTCTTCCTTCACTGAGAGGGGCGGGGGAGAGGCGGCGATGCGCGTCTGATAGACGCGACTGGAGGCAGGGCTGCAGCCGTTAGCCCTGCCTCCAGGAAGATCAGCTCCAGCGACCTTTTTCCGACACAGGTTTGCGGGGGGTGGGTTGGGGGTGAAGGGACCCCCGTTAAGCCGCGGGATAGCGGCGTTTTAGCAGGGGCACACGTGCCCCTGCTATATATAAGACCTGAAGCGAGATTTAGTCTCGCTTCAGTGTCTCTTTAAAAACAATTATGTTTCAGGAAGTTTTGTTTGTTTGTTGAATCCTGTATTCAATATATACTAGTACTTTTGTATACATCATTTACCTTCAGGAAACACTGGATCATACAAGATAAACAATGTTGTTTGCAATGTGCTTTAATGTGCACTAAAACACTTACAACAGTTTATGCAATACTGTAACATGAAGTAACAAAACAGTACAGTACATGTTGTACATGAACTTGTATGAGATGTTTGTAACTACCGGTATGAGGTGAACAGTCTGTACTCTGTGTAGTTTATAAGAGGGAGGCATAAGAATTTTCCTCTGAATTGTATTTTCTGTGCCTTGTTTTCGATTCTGATCAATGTAATAGGCAGCTACAATGTATCAATGCTAGTTCTGTTTTGTCCAGATAATGTGCTTTAATAACACTAAACTCAAAGCGAAAATATTGTTTTAAATTTGAAATATGGCTGTTAGCTGTCAGTTGACAATCTATCCCCCATAGATCATCGCAGTATACCATCACTGAGAGGGCTAGCTGGAGCATTAGTTCATTGCCAAAATAAGAGAACTTGAACAGCACCTATTCCCTATGAGAAGAACATATGCAGGATGATCCTATATCATACAGTAGAGATAAAGGAACAAAAATGAGGAACAATATGTCAGCACAATACACATTTTATTGAAAAAAACATATTGTACTAAAATTATAAAAAAAACTAAAATGCATATTGGTGGAAAAGTAGCTTTAAGGGCTTGTTCACATTAGAGGGATTTTTTGGATTTTTTTAAGCGCAGGTGATTTGTACAAATCTCCCTAAAAGCGCTTACACTATGCTTTCCAATGAGATAGGTCTCATTGGGGCATTGTGTTTGCTTGCCGCTGACAAAAGTGCTGCATGTACCAGGGCGATTTCCCCTGCATGGAAGGTATAGGAAAAACGCAAAATGCTCACCAAATCTTTGTGCATCGTTTGCGTTTTTAAGATTAAATACATTGTACTCTTTTCCGGGTCAAAGAGTTCACTTCCTGACTTGCGTCAGGGAGTGAATTAAAAAAAAAAAGAAAATCGGGAAAAGCACTTAGAAAAACGCTTTTAACAAAAACGCACCTCCCACCCAAGCATCGGAAATCGTAAAAAAAAAATTGCTTTCACCTCTCAACACGAAAGCTAATTCGATCAGAACACAATGTGAACAAGGCCCAATAGTGTCCCAAAAATATAATATAGAAGGAAACTATTAATATCAATTATTTAAAATGGAATATGGCAATATAATTTCATACATCTTTGATTGCACAATGAATTAATGAACACATATGTCTAATGTTGGATTTACACCATACAATTTTCTGTTAGATTTACCTGCCAGATACATTTCAACATGTTGAAAATGTATCTATCTTATGAGCTATCTGCCGAGCAATTAGGCATTGTTCTACTCAGTAGGAGATAAACAGAAGACAATGCACCAGAGATAATGACCATTCTGTACAGAAAATAATCTAATTATGCATTTTAACAGAAAATCTAATGCTGGATATACACCATGCGTTTCCGCGTTCGATGCGTCCGTCGATACGCATCGATTCGATTATTTCCGACATGTCCGATTCAAGCTTCGATGGATTGTTAGGTCGAGTTACATACTTTACATGGCAATCGACCTAAAAATCATCGGCTCGGAAATAATCGAATCGACGCGTATCGATGACGCATTTGGTGCGGAAACGCATGGTGTGTATCCAGCATTATGCTGGGCATACACAGACTGCTGGGAGGCATATCAATCGAGCCTGATGGCTCGATTTATTAATATCCGGCATGTCCAATACCCTGCCGGATCGATACTGCGCTCGATACCGGCGGGAGAACAATTGCAAGAAACGAGCGGCTAATTAGCCACGAGCGGCAATCGATGCGCGCGGACGAGCAGGCATCGAGCTGCTGGCTCGATCCGGCACATAATTGCATTGAGAAATGTGCCGTGTATGCCCAGCATAACAAAAAAATCTAACAGAAGAATCTAACAGAAAACTGTATGGTGTAAACCCAGCATTGGGTGCCTCAGTGCCACCCAAAAATACTGCCTATTTAAAAAAAAATTTTTTTTTATATATAAGGTGCTCAATCTGTAGATGTGATTAGTGTTGGTATGTCTAGGAGAACTGAAGAAGCATGTAATCAATTTGGTTAGGTGATGGATATGCAAGTTTCTGATTTGCTAGTCATGATCATGTGCTAAAGAAGGATGTGATCGCAGCAAATCAGAGCTTTGCAAATCTACCAGCTGATCAAAGCTCTGATCTGTATGCCTCACCATTTTTAAACCGGTGACCTGATGTTGGAAATTTTGTGACCTCGCTTGTCATCTTGGGTTCAAACAAGTCTCCTGAGTTTTTCCCCAGATGATCTTTTCACACCTAGTTAATAAAATGCCTTTAAAGCCACCAGCGAAATGGAAAATAAAATAATTTTGATAGTACTAGGCTGTCTGTCACTTGACAGGAAACTTGAGAGGCAGCCTATTGGGCCAATCAAAGTGC
Organism: Hyperolius riggenbachi; assembly: GCF_040937935.1. Lineage (NCBI taxonomy): Eukaryota > Metazoa > Chordata > Amphibia > Anura > Hyperoliidae > Hyperolius > Hyperolius riggenbachi. Next base: position 211,969,061 of record NC_090649.1, on the reverse strand, counting down.
GGGGATAATGTCCTTTAAAGTGATTGGACCCGCAGGGGCTCAGGGCAGGGTGAGTGGAGCTCTCGTCATTGCCAATTAGCAGGCATAAGTTCCTCGCTATGCTACTCTGATAAGGCATGTTAACTCTGTTAAGATGTGTTAACTGTGATAAGGCATGCTATTTGTCTTAAGCTACATACACACGTCGGATTTTCGCAAACGACCTGTCGTTTGGATGTCAATCCGGGCGTGTGTACAGTCTGCCGTTCAGCTGAGAAGACTGGACTTGAGCGATCCGCTTGGCGGATCGCTCAAGTCCAGTCTTATCAGCTGAACGACAGACTGTACAAACATCTGATTTGACGTCCAAACGACGGGTCGTTTGCGAAAATCTGATGTGTGTACGAGCCTTTAGTGAATCAAGCCCATAGATTTATCTGGATTCTTTTGAGTTGTGTTTTTTAATATTCTCTATAGTTGATGAAATTACCAAATTCTTTGCAATTTACACTGAGAAAAAGTACTGTACTGATTCAAAATAAGCACATTTTTTTGATAAAATCTTTTTCAACATCTTGACTTGACCTGATTTGCAAATTCTCACATTCTATTTCCAGCTGATATCACAGTCAGTATTGAGGCATTGCTGCACTCACGAAAGTCAGGCCACATTCACAGTGTAAAGCCCAAGCTACACGATACAATTCTTTATACGATTCGATTGCAATTCTATTTCCGATCCGATTAAATATGACATGTCTGATCAGGATTCGATTCAATTCGATTTGCCATTGTTTTGCAATGGCAGATCGAATTGAATCGAATCCTGATCGGACATGTTGAATTTAATCGGATCGTAAATAGAATTTTAATCGAATTGTATAAAGATTTGTATCGTGTAGATTGAGCTTAAAGAGACACTGAAGCAAAAAAAAATATATGATATAGTGAATTGGTTGTGTACTATGAATAATTACTAGAAGATTAGCAGCAAAGAAAATATTCTCATACTTTTATTTTCAGGTATATAGTGTTTTTTCTAACATTGCATCATTCTATAATATGTGCAGATTACACAACACTTAGCATTCAAAATGAGTCTTTCAGAGCAGTCTATGAAGTAATGACCTCTCCTCTAGCAGAGGAAAAGTAAATAGTCCAGGAACAGTTGAGATAATAAAAGTCAGATAACAGCCCTCTCCACGACTAATGCTGGGAATACACGTTTCGTTTTTGCCTTCGTTTTAGCCTTCGATTCGTTCGGTAAATGAATCGAGTGTTGAAAACGTATGTGAAAATAGTCATAATCTCATTATAGTTTCGATTAATAGACCCCAAAAACGAACGACTAGTGATCGAACATGTTTTTTTTTCATCAACCAAATGTTTATTGAAGGATTGGTACAGAATAAGGTACAGTATACAGAAAGGAGTAAGTTATAATCATTATATGCAGACAACCAAAGAGTAATGTACAGAGAATACAAAAAATTACATGCTGAATACAACGTTTACAGAACGAGTATATAGTCATACGACCAAACCAGATTATAATCCCGGGACACAAAAACTCAGAGTCAAATGTTGGGCTAGGGACGGAGACTACACCGATTTAATGAGATATCCATTTATCCCAAACCTGATTAAATTTATTTGGGCATTTTCTATGGGCATAAATAAGTTTTTTAAAAGGAAGATTTTTCCGCACTCTATTCTTCCAGACCTCAAGGGTAGGGGAAATCGGGGACAACCATCTGAAGGTAATGCATTGTTTTGCAACAAATAGGGATTCCATAAGCAGGACTTTATCAAATTTGGGGGTATCTTCATGCAGGAGATTAAGGATACAGGTTTTGATATCTGGGTCTACTGGAGATCCCATCACATCGTGCAGAAAATCAGTGACTTGTTTCCAGAAGTCTGCTATGGGGGGGGCATTGCCAGATAAGATGGAGAAATGACGGGTTGTGGGCATAACATTTGGGACATGAGGCTGATGCTGAGGGGGAAAATTTCCTCAGTTGGGAAGGAATTAGGTAGCTTTGGTGCAAAGTGTAGATTTGTGTGAGTCTTTCACTCACACATGGGGAGACTAACTTGGGGGTAAGAAGGCAGTCCTCCTATTCCTCCTCGTCTAATTGAATCCCCAGTTGCGTCCATTTGGATAGGGAGCTCTGTATTGTTTGTGTGGATAGGTGTTCCAGTAGTAGTGAGTATACTATCCCGATGTGGTGCTTCATAGGACCATTCACAAGGGTCTCCATGATCAGGGACACGCATGTATTAGGTAGACCCTGAGGGAATTGCGCTTTAAGGGTGTGTTTAAGTTGTAAGTACATAAATTCAAAAATTGGTGAGAGGTCAAATTTACTTTGGAGAGTGTGAAATGGTACAAATTGGGTGTTATGAATGATTTGGCCAAGATAGATAATGCCTTTGGCAATCCAAAGGTGTATATTATCAATGTGATTTAATTCAGGTAGTTGAGGATTGTGCCATAAAGGGGTGTTATATTCTGTATTGGAGGAGGGTATTATTACGTTTGCCGCCCGCCACACCCTAGAGGCCTGTAGAAGGACAGTGTTATTAGGAGAGTTTATGGTCAGATTATTTTTTAGCAAAGCGAAGGGCAAATTATTGGAAATAGCAGAGGAAGAGAAGCTTAAGAGGTCAGGCGCTTGGAGAGAGTTGGACACAAACCAGTAAGCAAGTTGTTCTAACTGAGAGGCAATATAATATAAATAGGGATCCGGGAGGGCTAGGCCTCCAGAAGCCGTGGGGCAATGCAAAATGTTAAATTTGAGCCTCGCCCTGGACCTACCCCAAACCAGTGAAAGGAACATGGATCTAAGTTTTTTGAAGAAAGGCTTAGGGATATATATTGGAGAATTATGTATAATATACAGTATTTTGGGGAATAGGACCATTTTAATCAGATTAACACGTCCCGTCACTGAGAGGGGGAGTTTAGTCCAGGCCGAGGTCTTGGCCTGAGTGAGGGACAGGAGGGGGGGCGACATTATTTTGGTAATATAATTTAGGATCAAGGGTTACAATCACCCCAAGATAAGTGAAGGAGGTGACGATTTTTAGAGGACATGGCAAGGGGGAGGTGGAAACATCGGGGTTATCCAGGCCTAATATAACGGACTTGCTCCAGTTCACAGAGAGCCCAGAGTAGCAACCCATCTCGCTTATGAGGTCGAAGGCAACCTGAAGGGACTGATTGGGATCTGCAAGAAAGAGAATAGTATCATCTGCATATTGACTTATCTTTTCTTCTATATTACCTATGCGTAGACCTCTAATCCTCTCATCTGCTCTAATTTTACAAGCAAGTGGTTCTGCGGAAAGGGCATATAGTAGTGGGGACAGGGGACAGCCCTGCCTGGTTCCTCTATGAATGGGAAAGGGGTTGAAGAATGTAGAGTTTGAGCATACCTGGGCCATTGGTTGATTATACAGAATACCTACCCATCTAATAAACCTCTTCCCGAACCCAAACCGGGCCAGGGTAGCAAGGAGGTATGGCCACTCGACTGCATCAAATGCCTTGGCCGCATCAAGGGATACCACAACTCTTTGCCCCCTATTCGTGTGGGAGGCTTGGAGATTTGTAAATAATCGTCTAATGTTCAAAGAGGTCTTTTTCCCGGGCATAAAACCTGTCTGGTCATTGTGAATAAGGGTAAGGATTACTTGATTAAGCCGATTGGCCAAAATTTTAGCTAGTATCTTTACATCTTGTGGTAATAAGGAGATGGGTCTAAAGGAATCACACATTGAGGCGTCTTTCCCAGGCTTAGCGAGGAGAATAATTAAAGCAGTACGCACAGAGGGAGGGAGTATACCTTCCTCAAAGGCGTATTCAAAGGTCTGGAGTAGATGAGGAGTTATAACATCAGAGAAGTGCTTATATACCTCACCCGGGAGGCCATCGAGACCTGAGGCTTTATGGTTGGGAAGGGAGTGGATTGCGTTTTCAACGTCCTCCAGCGTAATGGGGCCATCGAGCATTTCTCTATGTTCCGGAGCAAGTCTTGGGAGATTGATTTCTGACAAAAAGATCTCAGCCTCCTTTTGGTTAAAGTGAGATTTAGAGTCGTATAGATCCTTGAAGTATTCAGCAAATCTGTTGTTTATGGCCGTGGAGCCGGTAAGGAGAGTGCCAGAGGAATCCCTGATGGCCGGGATAGAGCTCAAAGAGCTCCTATCTCTTGCCATCCTAGCAAGGATTGTACCTGTCCTCTCCCCCTGTTCATAAAAGGATTGCTTATAAAAGAAGTTTTTAGTGTGGACTTTTTCATTTAATATATCAGTGAGCTTGGCTTGAGCCCGTTTCCATGTACCGAAGTTCACCTCAGAAGGATCCGCCAGGTAATTTTGTTCCAAGATAGGGATTTGACCTTGAAGGGATAAGATAGCTGAGTTTGTCTCTTTTTTAAAGTGAGATACCGCGCTAATAAGAAGGCCTCTCAGGTGGGCTTTAAAACAATCCCAGGTAAGAGAGCGGTTCTCCGTATCCCTATGCGAATGGAAGAAGGTGTGTAGTTTGTCCACTAGCCAATCCTCGGAGTTGAACAGCGATAGCCAGAAGGGGTTAAACTTCCATAGGAAGTATTTGGGAGTATCATACCATTGGATGAACATATAGATTGGGGAATGGTCAGATGTAATTCTGGGCAAAAAGCCCATAGGGCCCACCAGAGGCAACAGATTTGCTGATATTAGAAAGTAATCAAGTCTAGATAATACATTGTAGGAGGCGGAGAAACAGGTAAATTGACGTATATTTGGATTGAAGTATCTCCATGCATCATGCAGGGGAATTTCTGCGAGTAGATTGGCGAAGGGGGTGGTTTTCGGAAGGGCTGGTGGGAACTTATCAAGGGCAGGATCACATATTGATCGAACATGTTTGATATTATCTCTCTTTATCCATCTAATCGAGCCATTGGTAGGCTTGATGGCTGTTCAGATCGATTATATATTCGTTTATGCGTCCCTGTACTACGTTTTCGTTTCTTTGCAGCCTTCGATCATTGGAAAAACAAAACCATCAGAATCGGAAAAAAAAACGAAACCGTGGGTGGTGATATTAACCGTACGGTCGGTTATTTCGGGATCGAAAAGGACAAAAGGCACAATCGAAATGAAGGTTTAAACGAAGGCAAAAACGAAACGTGTATTCCCAGCATAACTTAGTCGGAGAGCTTAATGGCTTGTTTGCATAGAGATAACTGGAGTTTCTCAACTCATCCTGTACTGGAAACAATTACACTGATGTATCTGATCTTAATGTTTTATTTCTTAGCTGTGCTACACATACAAATCATAATATCATCTTTTTTTTTCGCTTCAGCGTCTCTTTAAGGGCTGCTTTGTAAAGCAATTTAATGCACCACCTATGTTTCATTTACAGTGCTGTGGGTGCATTGTGGTGTAATGGGTTGCTCTCTGGTAAAGTACTGCATGCAGTGTGTTAATAGTAAACGCACGTGTTAACAGTAGAAGTGAAGCATCTGTTTTGTTGACTGTATACTGCCCTATACCCAACTCAACTCGAGCATAATGGGCAGCGCTGCTGTCCTGATCTGTCATGTTCCTGTTGTCACATGGAACACTGCCCACTGTGAACCTAGCATAAATCTCTTGGCTGGTGTTTGGGTAATGCTGAATGGCACTACTAAAGTGCTTGCGGGATCCACCTGTGCACTGCTCCAGCAGTGCATTGGATGGGAGCAGATCAGAGCGCAGTCCTTGGCTGTATGAAAGACGGACACCCCCCTCATCTTACAGTATCTGTGAGCGCTTCTTCATTTTTCTAATTCTACATACAGTTACTCAACATTTTGGAAACAAGGATGGGAATAAGCCGTAATAACCTGTAATTACATTCTTTTCTCAGTAAAACCAGAAGGCAGGGCACCTTGGTTTTTGCAGCAGGTTCACATTTCCATTTAATATGAAAATCCTGACTTAACAATAATCAGTTGCTGGTGCTGTGGTTTGCCAACTTCCACACACCTGCAGCTTTAGACGTCTGATTGCCAGGTATTTTGGCTTATTTCGTGTAAAAAAAAAAAAAAAAAAAAAAAAAAAAAAAAAAAAAAAGCAAAACTTTGAAACAGAGTGGCCTCCATTCACTAAGCAGTTTAGACTAGTCTACTGATGGTTTTTAGTCTACTGATGGTTTAGTCAGTTGCATCAAAGGGGAATTCACGATTACCAAATGTTTTACACCTGTTTATAGACCTGGTCTAAACCATTTGGTAATTAGGTGGGTAAAGCAGGTGAAATTATCAAACGATGCAATTCACGAAAGAGTAGCTATGACTGACATCCTTCTCCTTTGAGGAGCTCTCCCCTTCCATACAATTAAACTCCTGCATAATTAATTCAAAAGGTTCTATCCTCACATATAAAATGCCTCACAGAATTACTTCACCAACAGAAATCAGCTGGTCTCATCTCTGTCAGAAAAAGTGGGCGTGGTTACTCCTTGTTTGCCATTGTGAATTGTGTAATTACTGAATGTTAGACCAGGTCTAAAAACAGGTCTAAAACATTACACCAAACCATCAGTAGACTAAAAACCATCTGTAGACTAGTCTAAACTGCTTAGTGCATTGAGGCCAATGAATCTAAATGGGTTATGGTATGCTATGCTATGAGGCCAATGAATCTAAATGGGTTACGGGGGCCCATCACTCCCCGAGGCCAAGCTCCTGCCAAACTTGGTCCAGAACTACCTACAGCAAGTCCTGGATTCTGCTCCTTGGCCCAGAGCAGCCTGGCGGAGAAGGGGCTGTCGAGCTGGGGCTCGTGTGAGACTCAAGAGGAAGGGCCTGAAGTCAGCCATCCCCTCGGTACTCTTGGCAAATGTCCGCTCCCTCCCTAACAAACTGGACGAACTACGCCTCCTCTGCGGCCGGTGGGAGCTCGGGAGGAACACCCCAGTACTCTGCTTCACGGAGACTTGGCTACACGAGAACGTCCCAGAGAACGATCTACACCTTCCAGGCTTCGGCCTCATACGGGGGGATTGGGACCCGTCCCTCTCTGGGAAGAAAAGAGGTGGCGGCATCTGCTTCTATGTCAGCTCTGCATGGTGCCCCACCCCACCAATACTCGACAAGAGATGCTCCCCAGACCTAGAGCTTCTACTCGTGAATTGCAGGCCGGCATACTCACCAAGGTAATTCTCCTCCTATGTCCTGGTCGGAGTGTATATTCCCCCAGACGCTGACGTCAGATCTGCCCTGAGCACCCTCAGCGACACTATCTAGCAGTGGGAAACGACCCTCCCAGACTCACTGTTCATCGTCATGGGTGATTTCAACAGAGCAAACCTCCGACAAGAGCTGCCACGCTACCATCAGCATGTCGCTTGCCCTACTAGAGGCCTGAACACTCTCGATCATTGCTACACGCCACTGAAGGATGCCTACAAGGCTATCTCCGGGGCGGCGCTCGGTTCCTCCGACCACTGCCTTGTTCATCTCATCCCCACCTACAAGAGGCTCCTGAATTCAGCAAAACCAGTCATGAAGTCCTCCAAGGTATGGTCTAGTGAGGCCAAGCTCCACCTTCAAGCCTGTTTTGACTGTACGGACTGGAAGTCCCTGGAGGCCCCAGACCTGGACGAGTGGGCGGACAACGTCGCCTCATACATCAGCTTCTGCGAGACCTCCTGCGTCCCAACCAAAACCTTCAAGGTCTACCCTAATAACAAACCGTGGTTCTCCAACAAGCTACGGCTATTGCGGAAACGCAAGGAGGCGGCGCACAAGGTGGGCAACCAGGAAGGCGAGGAATGCTCTGAAACGCGAGCTGAGAGCTGCAAAAAAGGAGTTCGCTGAGAGGATGAGGCTGAACCTGCGCTCGAACGACTCACAAGCCGTATGGCAAGGGCTTAAGGCTGCCACCAACTACAAGCCTCCCCCGCAACATGCATCACCCAGCCCTGAGTTAGCCGAAGAACTGAGCAAATTCTACTGCAGGTTTGAGATACAGGCTGAGCCTGGGGGGCACCTTCAATCTCCAACTCCCCCCACCCCCCCCCCCCCCCCCCCCCAGCCTGTGAGACTAGTGACCCAAGTGATGACTCTCCCTGGAGGTGGGTGAGGCAGACGTTCGGCGCCTCCTGTCCACGCTAAATGCCAGGAAAGCCCCAGGCCCCGACGGCGTGTCCCCAGCCTGCCTCAAAACCTGCTCGTAGCAACTCGCTCCCATCCTCTCTGCCATCTTCAGTAAGTCACTGACAGAGGGCAGAGTACCTTCATGGTTCAAGAGGTCCATCATCATACCTGTTCCCAAGAAGCAAGGCATCTCCGACCTCAACAACTTCAGGCCGGTGGCCCTGACGTCTGTCATCATGAAGTCTCTAGAGAGAGTGGTCCTATCCATCCTCAAGCTCTACACCCTGCCACTACTGGACCCACTTCAGTTCGCCTACAGGGCGAACAGGTCTACAGACGATGCCCTAAACATTTGCCTCGAATCCATCTACAACCATCTCGACAGACCAGATGCGTATGCCAGAGTACTGCTACTAGACTTCAGCTCAGCATTTAACACTATATGCCCACGCATTCTCCATAATGTTCTAGCCACACTTGGGGTCCACCCCACTCTGCGTTTATGGATCACGGACTTCCTCTAACAGATCTCAAGTTGTCAAGCTGGGGGACATCTATTTGCGAGAGATGACAACCAACACAGGGGCACCCCAGGGCTGCGTCCTGTCCCCGCTGCTGTTCTCCCTCTATACAAACAACTGCAGATCCACAGCGGTCTCTGTCAAAGTCATAAAATTCGCTGATGACACCACCATTGTCGGCCTCGTCACCAAGAATAACATCCAGGAGTATCAGCAGCAGGTGGAGAGAATATGCCACTGGTGCAAGGAAAACAGTCTGGTGCTCAACACGGCCAAAACCGTTGAGCTAATAATTGACTTTAGGAAGTCTCCCCCCAACCCCCCTCCCATCTACATCGACGGCACCGAGGTGGCCAGAGTGCCCTGCACTCGCCTTCTGGGCACTACCATCTCCAGCGATCTAAGCTGGAAGGCCAACATCACGGCAACCCAGCGGAAAGCCCAGCAGAGGATCTTCTTCCTCCGCCAACTGAGGAAGTTCGGCATGGAGCAGGAGATTCTAACTCGTTTCTACTCAGCCACCATCGAATCCATCCTCTGCTCCTCCATCTTGGTCTGGTATGCGGGAGCAACCACCAGCGACAGGCATAAACTACAGAGGATCATCAGGTCAGCGGAGAGGATTATTGGGAGACCTCTCCCCACGCTTGACCTCCTGTATAACACAAGACTGCGTGCCAGGGCACTGAAGATCGCAAGTGACCCCCTCACACCCAGGCCACTGCTTCTTCACCCTTCTACCACTGGGCCGGAGACTTCGGGTCATCCCCACCAAGACCACCAGACATAAGAACTCTTTCTTCCCTGCAGCCGTTGGCCTCCTGAACTCCCTTAACATTATTCCACCCTCTATCAGTGCCCTACCGACTGCTAAGTAGCGGTCTGCAAAAAGTACACGTTTCTTGCTCAAACAATCCAGGCACCGGCCACCACATTTTAACTGACTGACTTTTTACCTGCACATTTTGGTAGACTTCAGCAGGGCGCCTGTAAAGTTGCACACTGACGCTGAATGTATATTTGTGTACTTACTTATTTGTGCATTTTTGTATTACTGTCCACTGTACCACTCGGTAGCTATGTATGTGCTGTGCCAAACCCAATTCCGGGCATGACCCAGTTATGCTTGGCGAAATAAACGATTCTGACTCTGATTAAAATCATAAGGCCCAATACTTCCAAAACTACAAAAAAACTCAACTAATTATAAAAGTGTTTTCTTATTTTAGGTAAAGAAACATTCATTGAAGCTACTGTAATTCTGGGTTCCCAAATCTAAACCCTAAATATAGCTATTGTAGACAATGATATAAGTGGTTACTAGGGGCAACACAAGACTGTTTCTGGTAACTATGTGATAAGGGCCAGTGTGCAGGTGCACTTTGTGGTGACCTGTATGTGAGCTATTGTTTTACTGAGGTCACTGTGCAATCTACACTGAACGGATGACAGATCCTGGCAACAGAGTAATCTCATATTACTATAATGCTCTTCAAACCTTTAGCAGAGATCTTTTTACTGTACCCACGAAGTGATTTTTCCCGAGCAATTTATTTATTTTTTGTTTGTTTTTTTTCACGATATCTCGCAACTTCATGTAATGAAAATCCGTTAACCATCTTAGCGGTATGGACGAGCTCAGCTCGTCCATCACCGCCGATGGCTGCCGCTCAGGCCCTGCTGGGCCGATTTTGTTCAAATAAAGAGCAGCACACGCAGCCGGCACTTTGCCAGCCGCGTGTGCTGCCCGATCGCCGCCGCTCTGCGGCGATTCGCCGCGAGCAGCAGCGAAAGAGGGTCCCCCCAGCCGCCTGAGCCCAGCGTAGCCGGAACAAAAAGTTCCGGCCAGCGCTAAGGGCTGGATCGGAGGCGGCTGACGTCAGGACGTCGGCTGACGTCCATGACGTCACTCCGCTCGTCGCTATGGCGACGATCTAAACAAAACAAGGAAGGCCGCTCATTGCGGCCTTCCTTGTTTATTCTGGGCGCCGGAGGCGATCGGAAGAACGCCTCCGGAGCGCCCTCTAGTGGGCTTTCATGCAGCCAACTTTCAGTTGGCTGCATGAAATAGTTTTTTTTAAATTTAAAAAAAACCCTCCCGCAGCCGCCCTGGCGATCTTAATAGAACGCCAGGGTGGTTAATCTATGTTTAATGACGAACGCCACCCGCGGTCATCATTTGTTTTTGAACGACTGCCATGTCTGATTAAGTTGTAGAGGACCGTTCCAATACTTGCATTTTGGCCAGATCGATTGGGGAACGATTGTTTGTCAGCGGAGATCTCCCAATCCACCTGGCTGTGATCTGCCGGTGGGTCCGTTGAGTTTTTTTCTTTTTTTTCTGGTAGAAAGCATGTTATTCTGCATTCATTTTCCTCATGTTTTTAATCTTGTGTGCCATGTTTGTTTTGAATTTAATTTCCTGTTGCTCCTCACAAGAAGATTTACTACCTGTTTTGTAAACAGTTTTCTAAACCTAGTGAATGCAATGACCTCCAAGTTCAAGTGAAATCCATTAACTAATCGCCTTTATAGTTTTGTCATTGTGCAGTGTTATGGGCGTCTGGTATATAAAGGGCTATTTAATCAGACGTGATTACGTAAATGCAGCAGATCTTTTAATGAGCAGGTGCACAGAACAGAGAGACTTCAGATGTGTGTCCTTGGTACAAACCGGCCAGTACTGTTTTGGTTTGCTATTATGTTACATTTATGTGAGTGTAGGAAAAATAAAATCTTGTTGTTCTCTGGCAGTGTTCTAATTTCACATATGCCAGTTGATGACAAAAGAAATTAACAAATTTACAAGCTGCATCAAGACCTCGTTTGAGGGCTCGTTTCCACTATTGCGGTGCGGAATCGCCTGGATTCCACCGCTGATGAAATCTCATGCGGATGCGATTCCCCATGCGGTTTTTGCCACGAATTCGCATGCGAATTCGCATAGGTGAGGGTATATGCGATTTTAACCATGTCACTGCCTGTGTGAATTTACATTGGTACCCATGCGAATTCGCAGCAAAAAAATGCATGGGGAAACCGTGTGAGATTTCCCTATTAAATACATTGCATGTGATTCGCATGCATTCCACTCGCAGGCAAATTCTGCGGCTCTTTTGTGCGTTTTTTCACCGCTGAAAAAAACGCACCTCAACAACGCTACAGTGGAAACAGGCCCATCCACTTGCATTACATGTGCGAATCCGCATGCGTTGGATGCATGCAGATTCGCGATAGTGGAAACGAGCCCTTAAAGGGAATAAATCATGGGCTGGTGCTGCAAGCTTAAAAGGAACCCAATGGGAGAGGGATGTGGAGGCTGCCATATTTATATATTTTTAAACAATGCCAGTTGCCTGACATCCCACTGATCTTTCTGGTCATTAGTGTCTGACTCTCACACCTGAAACAAGCATGCAGCTAATCTTGTCAGATTTTTGTCAAAAACCTCTGATCTGCTGCATGCTTGTTCAGGGTCTATGGCTAAAAGTATAAGGGCCGGTCAGATCACTTAACTGTCCCCCAGAGGGGCTCACAATCTAATCCCTACCATAGTCTTGTTTCTATGTAGGTATTGTGTAGTATACATAGTATATTGAGTCTAGGGCCAATTTAGGGGGAAACCAATTAACGTTTTTTGTGATGTGGGAGGAAACCGGAGTGCCCGGGGGAAAACCACGTAGACAAGGGGAGAACATACAAACTCCAGCGCTGAGAGTGCTACCCACTACGGCCCTGCAGTGTTGCCTGAGGGATCAGGTCCCAGTGCCCACCGGGCGACATTCCTTGTTTGTGTGTTTGAAGCTTTACATATGTTACTTGACCAAATGACTCAAATACTTCTCTGGGAGTTCTGCTACGCAAGTGCAACTATGTGATTATTACATGTCTATTCATTTACTTTCATTATATGTCGGCTAATGTTAAATGATTTATAAGTTTGGGTGATGGGCCATAAAGAGTATGGGCATTTTAAAAACGGCACAGGAGTTTTTGGTGCAGCTGGCGCCACCTTAGGCTATAATAGGGGATTACGGCTATAGTAGCACTCAGTGACTGATTTGGGCGCCATCAAAAGATGGAGCACAAATTACTATAAGAACACTGTAATTCGGCCGCCAGCAATAGCTGGAAACCGAATTACATCTTCCCCACTATCCATGGCGACCCGGAGGGGGAATAGTAATTAACACCGTCAGGACTTGTGCAGAAGCTGGGTGAGCCATTTATTGGCTTTAACCTGCACCCAAAGCTCCCGGCAGCTGATTCATATGTATGTTAACTAGCATTGTAGACTGAAGATGATTAATTTCAGAGTTGATGCAAATATGATGGGAACGAATGACTAATCAAATTCGGCATCCAAATTAATTCATAAACATTGACCATTTTAGTATAAACCAAAAGATGACACTAAAGACATTCTCAAGCAGATTTGCTTACTGTGATCAAATCTGCCGAAGTTTGTTGCCCCAACATGCCTTCAGATCATGATTTTGATCTCTAGAAGAAAGCGATCAAAATCGACACGCTCCTTTCTCTGTGCTTCTGTCATCTCCTGGTGCCAATAGTGACCTGGCAGCGTGCATGACTCCTTGCTGCCAGGTCACTACAGGCATCAGGATATGGTACATGCACTGGGAAAGTACCGTAGTTTGCCAGCTGGAGAGGAGGCTGTGAGAGTGCTTAGAGCTCAGGGGGACGCCTGGGGAGCAGCAGGTTTCTCCGTAATCATGGAGAAAGAGGCACTCTGAAGGAAGTGAAAATCGTGACCACAGAGCAGTGCATTTGCAATCACAATTTTCAGTGTATTTGCCTTGTGTTTGCATTTCGCTTGTAGTCATGCAAATTTATAATCATGTTTGGGTTTCTGTGCAAGGATCAAATTTGTGCACATTTTACTGCACTTCCATTGACTATAATTGAATAACAACATAAAATTGCAGCAAGCCATGCTTTTGCATGTTGGAAAAAAATGTTGGAAAAAATATTTAACATTTTAGTGGAAATGCTACAGTGGGCTTATAAGGTAAAACTCATGTCCTTGTGAACCATAAAACACACATTTTAATATACGCTAATTGGGTCTAGTAGAAATGAGCCCTGATTCACAGACAAGAACCACAGAGTAACAGGCCAATGGCCTAAATTCACTAAGATCATGCTGGAGATAATAAAGCAAGAGAAAACTTACCTCCACACAGTAAGAGAGTTATCTTATCTCTTCATTCCTTACGTTACCTCTTCTGTAGTTAATTTACCTCCTCTGTAGTTAATGTACCTCCTCTGTAGTTATTTTCACATGCAGTTAATGAACAGCCTGTCTTTAACTCTGGAGTTATTTTAAGGATTAAAAAGTTAACTTAAAGACAGAAGAGTTAACTTTAGGTTTGCCTGAGGTAAAATGTTTCCTGAATACGACATGCCTCATCACCATGGTAACAACTGTAGAGGAGTTATTAAAGACAGGAGATAAGCTTAGTGAATTGCGGCCAATATCGAGTTACAGACTTGTGAAGGTAACTCTTAGTTCCTGAGTTTAGATGCACTTACATTTCTTGTGTAAGTTCCCAGGGCCAAAGGGACCTCTATGCTGCAAAATGATGCAGGCACGGCTAAGATGCTGAAGTAGACATAAGCGCTACAAACAAAGCTGCTTGTCCTGTTCTTTACAAGGTGTTCATGTATTTTGTTTCTATACCAGGTGCTGTGCTAACAAAGCAAAGCAAATTCTCTTGTTTAGAGTCTATTGTTCCTCATGGTGACAGTATTATCTTTCAGTCTGTCCGTTATAAGCTATCTGTTTCTCTAATTTTCTCTCCAGTTACATTACAAGCATTGGGCAAAACACAATTCAGATGTTAGATAAATTTTGAAGAACAGAAAAAAATGAATAGATATAAATTACAAATGTTTTTTTCTGGGCTTATGGAGGCTGGCAAATTCATTTCCTTGTAAACTATGCTAGATGCCTGGCAGTTCTGTTGATCTTCTGGCATAAGTAGTGCCTGTGTCAAAACCCTGAAACAAGCATATTGCTAATTATTGAATCAGTGTTTGCCCATTGTAAAATCTTCCCTCACCCTCTCCTCTCCCTGATTTACATTCTGAAGTTTAATTCGGGGTGGTAACAACTTTATTGCTGAATGCAGCGCGTTGAAATCTGAAGTGCTGCAGTCAGTATAGTCCCATAGGGATACATTGTCACAGTGATTTGCTGATCCCCAGCAAAACTCTCTCTTGACAAGTGCCCCAATGTGAAGCATGCCTCATGGCCTGTGCAACACCCATAGCACTGATTTCAGCAATGTGTTGGGCATAGAAAGCATTGTCTGATGGGCACGCTTGTGCACTACACAGCAGTGCTCTCTGGCAACACTCTGCTGCATGCAGTGCTGTCCCATTCAGTGTAATTGAACGACTCAGCCTACACACTATAACAACGTCACAATGTAAATGGGCCTTTACAGCGTGAATATGTACACTATATAGGTATGCTAGGTACTGTGTGTAGCCAGGAAAGTATTTTGTGTAATATTAATAAACCAGACAGGGTAAAGTGCCATTAGAAGAAGATTTAATGATTTGTTTATCTCAGTGGTAACTGAGTTAGTAATGAGCTTCCGGTCTTTAGCTCATGGCGAGTTGAGAGAAAGCTATGATGACTTGATAGAGGCGAGCTGTGCCAGCTTCAATCCAGTTACTTCCAGAGACAAAAATATGTGCAGAAACAACATATAGTCATATTAGTGGCCTCCTCTATTACAAAATGCAGACAAGAAGTGATTCAAGGATTACTTGGTTTACAATGCGCTTATCTAGTAAAAAGCTGTTATTCTAAATGTAAAATATTTGTTTTACTACAGCTGTCCTAAAAAAAAATAAAAAAATTCTCAGCAACCATTTGTTAGGCCCCCATTCCCGCTCACCGCAAACCACTAGCGGTTTTTAAAACCACTGAGCACATGGTTTGCTATGGCAGTGTTCTCACTGGCCCTAACGCGGGCATTTTGCGATTAGCAATAACTGCATATGCGTTACATGCAGCGTTTTGGCGACGATTCTTGAGCAATCGCGATTAGCATGTATAGAACTTCCCTATTTATGGTCCAGCGCTGCGTAATATGTTGGCGCTTTATAAATACAATTAATAATAATAATCGCGATCGCTGCCAAAATGCTAGTGTCCGTTGATTTATTTTTATTTATTTTTTAAATCGCAGAAAAATCACTCACGCAAAATGCTAGCGGTAATCGCTAGCGTTTTGTGATTTTAGATGTGAACGGGGCCTAACACCTGGTACTGTAAGCTGATTTACTTACCACCATCCCTGCTTTGAACAGCTTAACCCCCCTATTCTATACCCTTGTGATTGTGATCAGAATTTGCCTTGTTCAGTTATGGGTTTAGTTGGGAATTGAAGTGCACTGAGCAACAAGGATCCTTTTTTTTTTTTTTTTTTCTTTACAATGAACCTCCCTATTAGGGTGGTTTGTAATGCAGTGTGCAGTTGGGGGTCCAGGCCAGCACCATTACTTGCCTACGGATGGCTACTCTTTCAGCCCACCATTCGTATGGAGTGCGCCATGTTCCCTGGGGAGCATCTACAGCGACTGTCAGTTAAAACATTCTTCCTCTGGAGTGCGCTGCCACTGCAATGCATGCTGGGAGATGTGGTCCATAGAGTTGTAGCTGGAAGTGTACTGGTTAAGGGCTCTGCCTCCTATTACAGCCAGTGTATCCTCGAGCTCCAGGAACTCAATTCAGCTAAACACGTAGTATACTTTATACTTATTTCTTTGAACATTATTTACACAAAAAGCTGCAAAGTTGCCCCTTATCGGTCAAAGGTAAATCCTGACTCGTTACTTTTGTTACTGTGTACTGGACTTCTGTAAGCCATTGTAAATTGTAAAAATAAATAACTATGAAAATGATACCATTGCTTCAAGTGGTCATTGGTGAGTGGGAATCCATCTCCTTTCATAGAAATCCATTTTAATGTTCCACTCTCCATTTAGTAACGTTTCATGGACCATTCCAGGACCATTAGCCTTTTCAAATGTAGCATTTACTTATTTTTACCAGAATTCTTTTTATCTTATTGCTATAAAAGAATCCTTTGTGTTGGCGTGTGTATGACTGAACGTTCTATTATGTGGTACCGGTAATTCTAATACAACAATGCATTTTTCTTTACAACTTCAGCATGGAACTGAATCTAATAGACTAAAGCCACCTGAGACTGTTAAATACCACTGAAGTAAAATGATGTCATGTATGACCTGACAGATGTACATTAGTAAATTTGTATGATGTGAGTTAAATCGCTGTCCAGACCATACATCATCATTCCCGCAGGCTTTGAATTAGCATCCTCTCCTCACAAACAGTACCACACCAGAGCGTTTGTCATTAGTTCCGCTCTATGTACGTGTCTGGTGAGGAAGCTGTTGAATAACAGGCATGGGTTTACCGTACTTATCAGCATAATTTTAGTACATGTGCAGTAATGAATTGACAAAAACCTCTTTGATCTTAATTAGCTACACGGTATTTAAACACGAACATTGGATCAACCTGAGTGGCTTGGAGAGGAACTAGATATGAATTTAAATTGTACTGTAACTTTAGTCACAGGAACACGATATTCTTGCACTCCATGTGACCACAGAAGATGCTAGGCATATTTATTTACATGTGCTGATTGCATAGTAGGTATTATTGCTCTTACTTCCTGACTCATAGTATTCTTTTTGTTATAGCGATTTTTAAAGCCATGTATCGAGGTGAAATTTATGTCACCCTTATATGTGAATCCAGGGTGAGAGTGATATGGAGGCTGCCATATTTATTTCTAACACCAGTTGCCTGGCAGTCCTTTTGATCTTCTGCCATTAGTAGTGTCTGAGTGACAGCCCTGAAACAAGCATGTGGCTAATCCATTCAGACTTGAGTCAGAGCACCTGACCTTCATGCTTGTTCAGGGTCTATGCCTAAAAGTATTAGAGACACAGGATCAGGGGGACAACTTGCAAACGTTTGGGTTTTTGTGCGCTGTTTTTTTTTTTCTTTCCCCCCCCCCGATGCTCTACTGCACGCTGCGTTTTTGTAAAAAGCGCTTTTTCAGAGCGGGTCACTCCCTGACGCAAGACAGGAAGTGAACTCTTTGACCCGGGAAAAGAGTAAATTTAATGTATTTATTCTTAAAAACGCGAATGCAATCGCTGCACAAAGCAATTTTGAGAGCGATTTGCATTTTTCCTATACCTTCCATTAACTCCTCAAAAATGGTACAGGCACCGCTTTGCTGAGTGTATGGGAAATTAACCGCTCAGCTGTGAAATGTCTCATAGGGAATCATTGCACAAACGTTTTGTGGGAAACGCCCCTAGTGTGAACATGGCAGCCTCCATATCACTCTCACCTTGGGTTCCCTGTACTATTCAGTGAAGAGCGGAGGAGAGACAATGGGGAGTGAATAAACCAGCGGGATGCAGAGGTATACAGATGTCAGTTCACAACATGTAATTATAAACAACAACTTTTAATGTTCAAAAACAAGAACCATATCTGCACATAGCTAAAAAGATGTACAATGTTTAACATAAAATACAAACCTATTTAAAATTTTAGTTTGTGCTGTATGTAAATTTCACACAACCAGGAAGTTTATATTCAAATATCATAATTTTACAACCTTGGAAAATATTGGTTTCTGCTTTAGAATCAAGATACTGGGTGATTACCCCCCGTGTTTTTTTTATTTTTTATTTATGCACGCACGCACACGCGCACACAAATAATCCACACTGGTGCTGCTTAATTAGACATTTCCCTAAATTTGTCAACAATGTCAGGTTGGCTCCATGGATCGGACGGATCAGCTTCTATATTACCTGTTTATTTGTCTTGTCCACATCTGGTTCACATTAATACTGATATATTGATTGTTGTGTTATCCAAAGTGTAGTTATCTCAATCATTGTTAGTGTTGTGGAACCAGCCATTTGTATGCTCTATTCTGGGCTGGTAAAATTTTAATTTGTTTTTTTTTTTGTTTTTTTGTTTTTATAACGGTTATTGAGATTAATTTCACTTAAAAACCTCATCCATTTTTCTTCATACCAGATACTATTCTTTTCATTTTCAGCAAGTGCAGTGCTGTCAGGAATGCAATCATGCTTCCACATAGCATAGAGGTGATGTAATTGCACTCAGTTGGCCATTTGTACTGTAAAATCCTGTGCTGATCCCTCAGGAGCTTAGGTCATCCATAGCATTATTTTGCTCAATTTTATTAAATATTTACCAATGTTGGTTTAATTATAAAGCACACACACTAAAGGAAGACTTCCACGATTGCCTGAAAGAAAAGCAGTTTTTTGTTTTTGTTTTTTTTTTTTTACACTTTTTCTAAGTGCATCTCTGGTATTGATTAGATTGGTCAAATTGAATAGTGATTATTGGATTGGGAAATTCAGTGGCTGAATAGTGTCTCTGACATAGGAAACCAGGGTTCAAATCTCAGCTCCTTCTATTCAGTTATTCAGTAATCCAGCACCTATTCAGTAAGGAGTCATTGGGCAAAAAGTCCTAACACTGCTACTGCCTACTGAGCGTGTCCCTAGTGGCTGCCTCTCTTTGCTTTGAGTCTGACAGGAGAAAAGCATTGTACTTTTTTTTTTTTTTTCTTGTTTTTAAGTTGGCCAAATCTAGAAGGGATTTACATTGGGTTGGGCAAAGAAGATGTCTGCTCCACCAAAGAAATGAGGGATTATACGCTTGGCACAAATAATGAGCGAGATGGGGCTAATGCTGGGCATATTCTGCAAAATGTCTGATCAAAATTGATAACCTTTTTTGTTTTCCTTTATGTTGCGGGTATATTTTGGGGAGGTTGTTACAGGTGGTCGGAGATGGAGGGGGAATTAATTTTCACGTTAAGTAGGTAGTTTCATGGGGGGAGAACTATTCCAGCATGGGGAGAGGGGGGTATACTATTTTAGGGCAGATGAGGGGGAATAATGGTTAGGAGAGGGCCAAACAAATTGTCAACTTTTATCAACTGTATACTTGACTGCAGTATGATGACCTGTCAGAAACCAGAACACCTCATACACGAATAACACTTAAGCAGCCCATACACTCAGCCGATTTTCTGGCCGACCGATCGATCGCGGTCGATCGATCGATCGATCGATCGCAAATCGGTTGGCCAATCGACCGATCGACGGCCGATTTCGATCGATTTCGATGGATTTCCATCGAACTTGCAGGGTGGAAAATTTAGGTCGATCTGATGAGATTGCTTATCAGTTTGCATTGGCCTTAATGGAAATCTGATGGCAAAAAAATGCCATCAGATCGAATTTCAACAGATTTCAAACTGAAATCTATTGGAATTCTATACTGGTAAAAAATGTTCTAAAAACGCATCAGATAGATCATCAGATGCATTTCTTATCTGTCTGCTGCCAATCTGACGAGTGTATGGGCACCTTTACTCTTCTAGTTCCACTGCAGGCTGCAATGGGACTTGCCGTTTTCTTTCTCTTATCTCCAAGGAACAGAGTGTGGTGTGTGTCACAGGGTGAGCAGCTAATCTATACAGTGATAGAGTTTAAACATTCATCTGAAGCAAACACAAAAGACCATTTTGGATGACCCATATCCCAAGTTTGTACCTAGCGTTATAGTCCTCTTTCCAGCTGTCTGAAATTATTTACTTTTAGCTTGGACTGTATTGATTCATAGAGAAGATTTATCTAGACTCAGCTCTGATTGTAAAGCCTTGTACACACTTTAATTACGACTGGCCAATCATTAACCAATTTTACCACATCTATGTAGTATGAGGGTCAACAGATAATGTATACTATGAGCAGATTGTATAGGTAAACCCTCATACTACGTGGAGGTGGTAAAAATGGTCAATGATTGGTCAATCATAATTGAAAGTGTGTACCAGGCTTTATTTTTCTGTAGACCATTCACTTAGGTCTCCATAAATCTTCCTGTATCTGATGTACAATTAGAACAGGGACTAGAGCTGTGATAAACAGCAGACGAATAATGTGGAAGGAGATGAGAATATGTGATCTAAGCAGCTCCTGGCTTCAAATAGCTGAAAGGGCTGCCATGTTTCAGGAGTTCAAAAACTCCTGCTGCTTTTGCAATGTCTTATCCAGGCTAGGTGTGAAATTCTTCTAGTGTGTCTTATGTTTTCTGTTTGAAGTACAATGGGGAAGGCTCAGGGTTTGTTTGTGGTCAATTAAGTCTAATGAGGTGATTTCTTATCAGCCTTCCATCATCTGTTGATCTCCATCCACAGGTCCTTTCACGGATGCAAGAAGTGTGTATTTTAACCCTTAAATGTAAAAAGATAAGGTAAAACAAAAGTTTTTTTTTTTTAATAATAAACCACATTTTTAGAATGCATTTTTAATTTGCTATAGAGCTGCACTGGGTGTTAAAAATGATGCTCGGTTCACTTTAAAGCTGGCCATATGCTTTTCAGTCTCCATCGATTTTGTTTTTGATCAATATTACGATTGATGGCCAAAACTTTTTTTTTTTTTTGGTTTATTTTTTTACAGTCGTCTAAAGACTAACTTTGCTGATTAGTCTTTAGATTCATTTTGGCCCTTAGTATCGATCTTAAAGGAATACTATCGGTTGAAACAACTTTTTTTTTAATACTCTATATTAGTGTACACATTACCACTAGTGCTAGGGGCACTTTATTTATTCACCCAGGTCTCTCTCTCGCTATCACTGCTTAAAAATTCATTTCTCACACAGCTCATAGTAGTTTGGGTCACCCTGAGCTGCTTGGTTACTCTGTCACACAGCTCACAAATATATTTCACTGTGTCACTCACAGCATGCAGCAGACATGAGGAGAAATAGGCTAATCTGAGGTGGTAACAGGTAACTAAATGAGCTGGAATATAACTAGCTATACCACGAGTCTGTGTTTACACTCAGACTGGCTGCCTGCTTGAGGTGATTCACTCCAGGCTGCATCCACTTTACAAGCTGCTGAGAGGGGCAGACCACTGTCTACAATTAGCATTATTAGTATCTTTATCAGTCAAGAGAAGCAAAGATAATAAACACACATTGCTAGAATCTTTAACCCCTTACCACCATATCAATAAGATTCTTTCAGCAAGGTGATAATTAAACTATAAACTGAGGAGTTGATAGCAACTCCCCTGTGCAGAGACATGGTCTAGCCCTCTGGGAGCCCAGTATTTAGATACATTTTGTATCCAACACTGATGCCAAAACTGACGGAGGATTTTACAGCTGAGAGGAACAGCTGTGTGAGGAATCAAATTGCTCCTAGTACTTGTCCTAATGTGTGCTATAACATATAGCATTTAAAAATAAATGCATACATCGATAGTATTCCTTTAATATCAGTTGGAAATGTTTAAAGCGGATCCGAGATGAAAAAGTAACTATAACAAGTAACTTGTCTATATATCTTTTTTATCACAATCGTTTTATTGTTATCAATATTAAAGTGAACAAATCCATACAAAACATGTGAAATATACAACTGCAATAATATGTGCAATACATAAGGTACATCAGAGTCTGCAACAGCAGAAATTTAACATAAAATTAACATGGGTGCCGGCGGCACAAGGCATCATTCACCGACACCCCAAAAAAGTCCACAAATAGCTGAAGATAAAACAGTATAATGATAGCCACCACACAGTTCTGGTGGCCCGATAGCTCTCGACAAAAAGTACCCTATTTCCAATAGAATAGTCCGGGAATTGTTAAATTGCTAACTCAATCCGGAGGGAAGTATACCCAGACTCGCATAGTCACTTGGCTAAAAAGCTGCAGGAGTAGCTAGGTAAATGGGACAGGACCATTTGAAGGAAGGAAGAAGTAGAAAGAAGGAAGAATAGAAAAGAAGGGAATTAGGGAAAGAACCATTCACCACTCCATTCCTCCTCCCCCCCCCCCCCCCCCCCGAATATAATACAATATTGCAATAACATTTGTAATGTGCGTAATAGATCAAACATTGGTAAGAGAAGCTGGATGCCAGTGTGAGAAGTAGGTAAAATATGGCCTCCACACTTTTTCAAATTGTCGGAGCGAATCATCTAAGATGGCTTTCATCTTCTCAAAACAGAGTGCATGGCTAAGTTTAGTTTTAAATGAGCTAAAGGGAAGTAAGGGAGTCCTCCAGGAGCCTGCAATCACTCTTTTAGCGGCCAGGCATAAACTTGTCTATATATCTTATCTAAAGTTTAGATAGTTTACACAGCAAATCCAGCTTCAAAAGTTTGATTATATATTGCTGTGATGCAATGAGGGCAGCCATGTTCTGTTTGTCACATTGTCACAGGCTGAGGGCTGAAGATGCTATCAGCTTGCTTGTGTGTAAATTCACTCCCCTCTCCTCCTCTCCTCTGCCTCTGAAATCTTTGGCTAGTAACCTCCTCCTGCCCAAACTGAGCTCCCATAAGCCCTTGCTACCTGGGACTGAGTGCCTTGGCTCTCTGAAAAGCTGTGGGCGAGGCTTGTTTAGTTCATAGGGAATGAGTATTAAAACAAAAAAAGTATTTGGCTTGAGGAATGCCTTAAAGCAGGGGTCTCAAACTCAATTTACCTGGGGGCCGCTGGAGGCAAAGTCAGGATGAGGCTGGGCCGCATAAGGGATTTCACAAAATCCCGCCCCCAGATGCATTGATTTTTATTTCAAAATCAAATTCACACTGAAGCGAACTATTTTGCCTATTTTACCTTATAGTTCGCTTCAGTGCTCCCATTACAAGCAATCCGCCGTGTCACCGCCGCTAAACGAGGGCTGCAGAGCCCCCAAATCGCCCGGGGGGCAATCCGTCTGCATTTCCTGGAAGGCGCATCGCCGCCTCTCCCCGCCCCTCTCTGTGAAGGAAGAGTGAGAGGCAGGCAGAGGCAGCAATGCGCCGCGATTGACGTCAGGAGGGGCAGAGCCGAAGCTGAAAGCTCTGCTCCTTCCAGGAAATGCCGGCGGATTGCCCCCCGGGCGATTTGGGGGCTCTGCAGCCCTCGTTTAGCGGCGAGGATGCGGCGGATTACTTGGGAGCACTGAAGCGAACTATAAGGAGGCTTTTGCCGGTGCGGGCCACAAAATAATGTATCGAGGGCCGCAAATGGCCCGCGAGTTTGCGAGTTTGAGACCCCTGCCTTAAAAGAACACAATTATGCAATTAGTATAAGTTTATCTCGGATCCACTTTAAAGTTGACCTGAACTTTTGCACAGGACTGAAGGAAAAAATAAAAGCACACCGGTATGTATCTAGACAGTTTAGCCTGTCTAATTCCCCCTAATTTGTGTCTAATCACAAATTGTAATCTGATCTCCCCCCTACACAACCGTGCTACCTGAATCTGATGAGAGAGGGATCTATTCCAGTTACACACAATTTTAATTTTTTTTGGAGGTTTTAACATGAAATCTATTGAATATCGATCGAACCACAGCAATGCCACTGCCTATGCTCATCCTGCTTACTTGCCTTTATTGGCAAATCAGTAACATGTTAAACTGCAGCAGATATAAGGAAAAAATGCCATATTTACTGGGGCAGCACCCCCTGCCTGATTTGTAGATGGCTTCCCAAGTCTTTGAAGGCTCTCTGTGTGGCTACTTCCACACCAGCTGATCTAGAGCGGTGTGCACCTGTCACCGATCACACCTCTGCAGCACCCCTGGCTTCTGACTCTCACAGTGACTGACTGGACTGGTGGCAGCAGACCACTGCAATATGTTGGTATTTGTGAAGGATACCTTGCGCCGGTCCACTTGTATTTAGACTATAAGACGCACTGACTCCCCCCCCCCCCCCCCCACACACACTTTTTGGGGAGAGAAATGTACGTCTTCTAGTCCGAAAAATATGGTAACTCTGCACTGCCCATACAAATCAATGGTGCGGTTTACAGTACTGCATTATAACTGATTGTATTATACTAACTCGCTACATGCAGGGTTTGTATTAACTAGTTCCTTACCTTCATCACTTCATCTCCGGATCGGATGTAGATATGTGTCTCTCTGTTCTCTGAGGTGCGGTTACGTGCACATTCCCCTAGGGCTCCCACTGGTCCGTGATTGGTGAATGGGAACATGTATTCCCAAAGTAGATCAAAGTGCCTGTAATAAGTTAACACTGGCGCGATCGAGATGCCGGTAACCTGCACTTTACTTCCTGTGTACTATATATAAAGGGACCCTGAGCACTTGTTAAAAATGAAATATATTGAATTACCTGGGGCTTTCTCCAGCCCACCGTAGGCCGCAAGATCCTCCTGGCTTCCTCATGGGACGACTTTGGCCTGAAGTTGTGAGGCCTGCTTCCCGCTATGCCGTTATGCGTCATTACGCCGGCTGGTGTGAGAGTCCTGCGCATGCGCGGTTCAATATTAAAGAACCGTGCATGCGCAGGACTCTCACGCCTGCTGGCGTGATGATGCTTAGCGGGAAGCAGGCCTGACAACTTCAGGCCAAAGTTGTCCCACAAAGGAGCCACCAGCCAGGACCGGGAGAGGAGCCAGGAAGACGCCAGGGAACCTTGCGGGCTAAAGGAAGCCCCAGATAAGTCACTATTTCATTTCTAACAAGTGTTCAGGTTCCCTTTTTAAAAAAAAACAAATAGTGAGTTTAGGGACTCGGCATAATATGTACAGTATATCATGAGGGTATATTACTGTTAGTTTTGCAAATAAGGGGTTGTAATTGATATAGTATACATAAACGCAAAAAGAAAAAAATACACCTTAATTTCAAATTAAAATATTGTTGCCAACTCGCCATAAAATAGTCGGCAAATAAAGTGTATGGGTTTTATTTACAGGAGAACTTCATTAACTAGAACTGAGAAAATATTTTTTCATTTTTCTTCTTCTGCATAAAATACATAAAAAATACCATAATTCTTAGCAAAAAATACCACCCAAAGAAAGTTTAGTTTATGGTGAAAAAAAAAAACACTATATAGATCATTTTGGTGTGGTTTAGTACAGGTAAAGTTATTGGCAAATGCATAGGAGTGTGATGTGAAAATTGATGTGGTTTTGAAGGGGAAAACACCTGTGGTAGAGAAATGGTTCAACTCTGTCCAGTTTCTAATGCAGTTCACACTGTGCGTTAGGCAACTGACCACTGTGAACCTAGCCTTACCATCTATAAATAACTTGCAACTTGAATTCTATTTTATTTACTTCTTTACTTTCTGGCTTTCATTCAGCTTGAAGGCAGTGTAGACACTTGTTCAGAGATCTGATCTGGTGTTGCTCAGATTGAGTAGAAGATAATCCGATCAACAGCCGTCAGTGTGAGCGGATGATATATTTTTGCTATGTTTGCCCCCCCCCCCCCATAAGCTGGTGTTGCCTGCCTGCTGTAGAAAAAGACCTTGGAGCTCAACTTCACATGGGATTATCCCATTTATGGTAAATAATCCAGAGAAAGCTTTTGAAAATGCACAGCATTCAGACACTAAACCCATTCTCAGATGAGATACTGTCTGTGAACCATCCACAGCAAATGGGATAATCTCACATGTAGCTGATCTCTGGGAATGTCTGTTCCTGTTGCATTAAAATACAGCAGTAAATAGACCCCAGTGCCTGCGCTGGGCACTTGAATGATAAAAATAAGAATTACTGTGTATTTACCAGTATACACTGCTGACATATTTTGCAGAGTTTTGCCGCACGCATGGTTATGCTACTACTTGTCTGAGGAGCTCACATTCTAAACCCTGCCAGAGCCATAGTCTAGTGTCCCTATTGTTGTTTAAGGCCAATTCAGGGGGAACCATTTCACGCATTTGGGATGTGGGAGGAAAGCCACATAAACAAGGGGAGAACCTACACATTTCATACAGACTCAGGAGATGCTAGCGCTGCAGGGTCAGAAGAGTGTCATCTTGTATGCCACAGTGCTGATGTTTGTAATTTTGGCCATACAGGGATTAGTTTGATCTGTTAGAGCTGCAGCAAGTGAGAAGCTTTGCTATCCTGACATTTGTGTAAATGTTTCAGCAAAAAATCATTGCCTTTGCAGTGATGTGCAGATATTCACTTTCTAGGTGGGTACACATAGATTAGGTGCTAGTTGTTGGTAAAGGACAGAGTGCGGATTCTCAGGTACTTTGGGTATGTGGGTATACAATCCAGTTTTTAGTCGTGCTATAGCCGCCTCTTGTGACCAGCTCACCTAGCACAATCTCTTTCTGCCCAGCATGATCTCCATCCTGGCTCCTAACCCTAGCCTCTCCTTCCCACCACAATGTTATTCCTTTAGTGATGCACCTAATATTATCCTTCTAACACTAGCATGAAACCTCATTTTCCTTTGCTATACCCCCTTAGGCTGATTTTCCACTATAGTTATTTATTTGTTTGTTTTATCAGTTTCTCTGCACGTTAATTAAGATGCGATTTTACGGGCTATTTAAATCACTAGGCTGCATCTGAGTTCAGAGGCGGGGGAAAGAAAGAAAAGACGGTCGGCAACATAAAATCGCATCAAGCATGAGATCCTCATAGCCATTTGTGGCAGGGCTAGAGGGATTCGGATGTCTACTCACATTACAATATGTGATGGCATTGCATCTCACGTATGAGGAACACACAGGCCCAGTGCACACCAAAAACCGCTAGCAGATCCGCAAAATGCTAGCAGATTTTGAAACGCTTTTTCTTCTTTTTCTGCAGCGTTTCAGCTAGCGTTTTGCGGTTTTGTGTAGCGGTTTTGGTATAGTAGATTTCATGTATTGTTACAGTAAAGCTGTTACTGAACAGCTACTGTAACAAAAACGCCTGGCAAACCGCTCTGAAGTGCCGTTTTTCAGAGCGGTTTGCGGTTTTCCTATACTTAACACTGAGGCAGAAACGCATCCGCAATCCAAAATCTGCAGCAGCCCGGGAGTATGCGTTTCTGCAAAATGCCTCCCGCTCTGGTGTGCACCAGCCCATTGAAATACATTACCCTGGCGGATCCGCACCCGAAAGCGGATCGCAAACCGCAGCAGAACCGCTCTGGTGTGCACTAGGCCACACAGAGGAAACTAAGCCAGGTGGTGACATCTTTAGTTCTGCGAGATATGCAATGTTTGTTACTGAGAGTTCTATGCACAGAGGGAGTTATTGCTTGCTTGGCAACTGGAAAAAGCCATTATTTCCCACTATGCAATGAGGTTCACAGACAGCAAACTGTCAGGACCTTGGTCGTGACATCTGACTGTGGGAGGGGTTTTACCTCAATATTAGTAATACAGACACCCATGCTGATCTATTCGAGAAAAAGGTAAATATTTATTGTGAGTAAGGGAGTATCAGCTACTTATTAAGATGAAGTTACATCCTTCAAAGTTCCTCTTTAAGGCCTGTACACATGCTTGACTAATGCTGCCCGATGGGGATCGGGACTCAATTCCTAGGCCAACACAGTTGGGCCGAGGCTGTACATATGCGCATTCAGCCTACAGGCTGGCTGCATATATTGTTGTAATGCAGAGGGTTGAGGAAGCTGTGCAGATGTGACGTAACACGGCGGCCTGGGCAATCGGCGAAAACAAAGCTATTGACGCTTGGCCAAGTTGTTCCACCTGGCGGATCCCTACCGGTCAGATTTTTGGCCTCAGACGATTTTAATGACCTAAATGTTCTATAATGGTTAAGAATGCTTGTGTATCAGAGCTGTGATCTTCAGCTGTAAAATGTAATACAGTACTTACATCTACCTGCTCTATTTCTGTTACGTAAATAGACAGCTCAGGGCTGGTATAGCTCAGGGCTCTCTGATGAGCCACTTAGTCACTGTTCTCCCTCAGGACTATAGTTGCCAGGCAGTGTTGGCTTTGCTGCATGGAATGGTGTTCTTTTGACATACACCACTTCAGGTCTGTTGACACTAGTTAACACTGGGGCTTTCCAGACACAAATCAGATGACATATCGTTGTTAGAAGACATGCTATGCTCAACTCTAAATAGGTCATCTATCACATAATACTGAGAGACCAAGCAAGCACATAATTTCGGGGGTTGTTCATTTATAAACATTTTCCCACATTAAGAATCTTAAAACAAACCTTTACTTCCAAAAACATGACATTATCGTGAAAGCGGCCCCAAATCAAACAATTGATCATGCCTTCCACAATAATTAATATTAAATTTCCATATTAAATCCTGATTTTTTTTATTTTTCCCAGTATAATAATTAATTTAACTAAGTGCAGGTCGAAGCCTCTCCGACCCCCTCCCTGAGGGCATCCTGCCAAGGCAGCCTTGTGTTGCACGCAAGGACAGCTACTACACAGGCTCCCAGAGTCTTTGTTTTTATTGATTACTACCATGATCACTTAGTTCTTATGGGCCCATTCACACTAGGGCGATTAGCGATTTTTAAAGCACTAGCACAATTATAACTATATGGCAATGATCTCACTGCCGTGATTACCGCCAATCGCAGGTGTTTCGCGATTAGTGGCAATCGCAAAATGTGCTGCCTGCAACATTTTCCCACAATTCTGGAACTACAGTGCTTAAAGCGATGGCCAAGATCGTCGGGAATCGCAAGAGTGTACAGTGATTTTTTTTTCTTTTTTTACTGCGCTATATTCATAGTAAAATTACCCATGCAAAATGTTAGCGCTACCGTCTTGCCACTTTCAAGTGTGAATGGGCCCTTAGTGAGAGCAGTAGAGTGTTGTACTGTGTTAGCCAAGCCATCAGTAAGGCTTGGTTCACATTTGTTTTAAAAACGTATCCGTGGCTCCGTTTTTGGGCCCGGACCAAAATCTGAGCCACGGATACCAATGTTAAAAATAGTGTCCCTCTTCACCCACTTCAACAACGGATCCATGCACTATCAAGGGGATCCGCTTTGGTTTTCACGCACCCCGGATACACGGAGGGATAGGGCAAGGCAATAGAAACACAGATCTCCTTCTTCACAGGCTACTTCGCATATAAAAAACTGAGGGAGATCCGGATTGCCATGCTGGAGGGGGTAGCAGCCAGGAAGGGGGCCAGGGGGCAGAGCAGTGGGGACTCCCTCACCTGGGTGCCCCCTTCTTCACTCCCCCCTCCAGCCACTTTTGTTAAAATCCTTGCCTGTGGTGAGCAGGGAACTCTCTCACCTCCTTGCTCCACTGCTTTGAAGTGCAGAGGGCGGCATTGCAGGAAGTGACTCTTTAAGCGGTGGAACTCAGGGAACTACAGGAGTTCACTGCTCGCCACAGACAGTGATTTTAACATAAGTAGCTGGAGGGGAGCACGGAAGAGGGCACCCAGGTGAGGGAGGGGGGGTCCGAACCCCCCTCCCCACCGCTGTGCCCGCTGGCCCCCTTCCTGACTGTTACCCCCTCCAGCCCTCCCACCCACTGCACGTTTTCAAAATCGTAAACGCACTGGAAATGTGCTGCAAAAATGCAGCACGAATACGTTTTTAATCCGTTTATGTTCTGGTTTTTGAAAAACTGAGCCCGGACCGCAGATTGCGTTCTGTAGTGTGGACGAGCTTAAAAGCAAGAAGTTTTGAATCAGGATTATATTGTTTTTCGTAATTGAATCTAATGCTGGGAATACACGAGTCGACCCGCCGGATCGACTCCTGCCGCGTCCCCGCGGCCGCCCGGATCGATTTCCGCTCGTCCCCGCTGGCACTTCCTTATCAGCGGTTTGTTTTCTTCCATTGTCCGCCCGTGGGGATCAAGCGCGGAATCGATCCGCCGCGTGATCTGACACGTCGGAAATTATCAATCGAGCCATCAGCGGCTCGATTGATAAGGAAGAAACGCACCATCTATTCCCAGCATAAGGGAACTTTTTGAAGTTAATTGCTTCTTCTAAGGTAACAGGGTCAGGAGAATAATTAAAGGTTTAGAAATTGTTCACATTTTTCCTGTGCTTTCTCTTTTAGATCTGAAAGATTACGCTAATTAGATTATTCATGTAAGAACTGCCTTAGGTCATTAACACGCAAGATCACTTCTGAAGATTTTACTTCTCTAGCCACACTATGTAGTTCACATCTGAATCTATTCCTGTATGAGTTACAAATAGGGTTGGTCAATGAGATGCAAGTAATTCTGATTTGATGCAGGATTATACAAATACTGTATGCAAATGTGTGCAGCTTGAGCTTATTTACATTTGAGCAAAAAGAGTCCTGTCCAAAATTATTCATACCCTTTACAAACTTTCACAGTCTGTGGGAAAACCCAAAGTTCTATACCATTCCAAATAGTCCAAGCTGTTCTAAAGCATCCTAATTACCCTGATTAATTGGGAACAGCTGTTTTAATCCTCTCAACGGGTGAAAAACAGCAGATCTCTGGAGTTGGTTTGTGGACAGTCATGGCTAACACAAAGGAGCTCGGTGAGGTCCTGTGGCTGCTCACAACTCAGGAAAGGGCTACAAGGCCATTTCTAAATGTTCTCAAGTTCCAGTGGCTACAGTGCAAAGTATTATTAAAAAATACAAAACGTTCCGCACTGTGGAAAATCTCAGAGGACTTGGTATGAAGCTATAATTGACACCTGTACTGGCTAGGAGGATAGTGAGAGAGGGGGAAAAGAATCCAAGGATCACCAACTAGGCCATCCTGGTGAATCTGGGCTCTGCTGATGGCAGTGTCTCAAGGCAGACAATCCAACAAACACTGCACGCTGCTGGGTTCCACAGATGCAGACCAAGGAGGATGACACTTCTCCAGATAAAGCACACAAAAGCTTGCTTAGCCTTTGCAAATGCTCAACTGAGACAAAGAAGACTTCTGGTCTTTTGTGCTATGGTCAGATGAAACAACAATTTAATTGTTTGATCACAATGATGTTTCCTTCCTTTGGCGTAAAAAAGGAGAGGCCTTTAAACCAAAGAACACCATCCCTACTGTCAAACATGGTGGAGGGAACCTAATGCTTTGGGGGTGTTTTTCAGTCAATGTGCCAGGGATCCTAATCACAGTAAATGGCGCCATGAAAAAAGAGCAATACATGTGGATTCTCAATGACAACATCTGGCAGTCTACAGAGAGAAACTTAGCCTTAGGCACCAGTGGACATTTCAGCATGACAATGACCCACACAGCAAAATTGGTGAATAAATGGTTAGCAGACAACAACATTAACGTTTTGGAGTGGCCAGCCAGAATCCTAAGTTGAATCCAATTGAGAATCTGTGGAGGGAGCTAAAGATCAGGGTGATGGCAAGAAGACCCTCCAACCTGGAAGATTTAGAGCTCATTGCTAAAGAGGAATGGGCAAAAAGACCTGTGGAGACATGTAAAAAGCTGGTCTGCAATTATAGGAAGCATTTGATTGCTGTAATAGCCAATATAGGCTTCTCTATTGATTATTGAGAAGGGTATGAATAATTTTGGACTGGACACTTTTTGCTCAAATGTATATAAAAGCTGAGAAATGTTTTTTCCCCACAATAATGCCTCTTGTACATCGTCTTATTATCCTTTGGGAGACACCTACCGTATGTCATTTCCCATCAAATAATTACTTGGTGGTTGAATAAAAGTAACTTTAAGTCAAAATTTGCCAGGGGTCTGAATAACTATGGGCAGCACTGTAGGTTCTAGATGAATAACCTTGGAAGCACTGATATTGGCAGCAGTAAGAAAAGTAGCATGGATAAAAGCAGGTAGATTTACATTGATATACATTACCTTTAACAAGGATTTCTCATATTAATTATTAGTTGGTAGCAGGGTCAAGAAACCTATATAGAAGGCCAGACTATATTTTCTAGTGTCTTTACATTACACTGGCAAACATGTGTCCTGTATGTTTTAAAGGACACCTGAAGCGAGAGGGATATGGAGGCTGCCATATTGTTTTCCTTTTAAGCAATACCAGTTGCCTGGCTAGCCTGCTGAACCTTACTTTTAGCCATTGACCCTGAACAAGCATGCAGCAGATCAGGTGTTTCTGACATTGTCAGATGTGAGAAGATTAGCAGCATGCTTGTTTCTGGTGTGATTCAGACACTACTGCAGCCAAATAGATCAGCAAGCCAGTCAGGCAACTGGTATTCTTTAAAAGTAAGTAAATATGGCAGCCTCCATATTCTTCTCACTTCAATTGTCCTTTAAGGTGTTTAGTTCATAAGGAAGTGGGAAATTTTCAATAATTTTCATAACAGGGGGCAACTTTGTTGGGCACAACAAAACACAGTTTGAGTAACTTGAGCATATACAATGACTCCACTGTTCAGTGGTGTAGCTAGAGATTATGGGACCCCATAGCAAAACTTTAGTTGGGCCCTTAGATGTAGTCATTATTGAGCAATGCCACCTGCCCCTACCCTATGGATATGAGGTAACTGGGCTATATACATTCTCATGCAATCTACACTGCTTATAGTCCATGGGCACTGAACTAAAGTGAGGGAGAAGAAATACCTAAAAGTTAATAGTAAGTTTATCACGTACCACCTGGGCCCCATCATCTCCAGGGCCCCATAGCAGCTGCCATGGCTATTGCTACGCCCCTGCCACTGTTATACAAACTCCATTGTTGTGCAATAGTTGCAGCTCCATAGGCCTAATACTTATTGGCCAGCCCTTCTATGATTCTTGGCATACAAAGTCATAAAGGAAAGGTGTGCATGTTCCACACACTGACCTAAAGTGATGTGTTGTGTGTAAATTCCTCCTGTTTTAACAAGGCAGTACTGTACTTTGAAGTGTTTTTTAGGTTATTTTCTTTTTTTTAATAAGACAAATAACATTTATATTGCGCTTTTCTCCTTGCGGACTCAAAGCGCCAGAGCAGAGCAGCAGCCACTAGGGCGCGCTCTATTGGCAGTAGCAGTGTAAGGGAGACTTGCCAACGGTCTCCTACTGAATTAGTGCTGGCTTACTGAACAGGCAGAGCCGAGATTTGAACCCTGGTCTCCTGTGTCAGAGGCAGAGCCCTTAACCATTACACCATTACAAGCTAAAAAAAAAATTCTTCTCATCTGGTGGTGAGGGATGTGATTTTAGGTTGAGACTTGGTGGCGGGGGTACACAATGATGTGGTCTTGAATGTTTCAACTATACTGCTGTCTGAATGGTAAATAGGAAGGTGAGTTTAGTGGCATTTTGGGGTTCATTTGTGTTAGCTGAAGTGAGAGAGGGGAAACTTTAGAAAAAGCTTGGCAGTAGACTTCAGTGACATTATACAACAGAATAGCTTATATAATGCATGTGAAACTCGAAAAAAGTTAGAATATTGTGCAAAAGTCCATTTATTTCAGTCATTCAACTTAAGTGTGTTGAGGAGCTGTGGATGGCAGGTATCACTTCGCAAAGTGTTCCTGCAATATATCAGCACACCGAATTCATTGGGAACACGCTCTTTACTCTTATTGAGCCATCAGTATCCACAAGAAAGTAGCTGACGGGCCCAGCAGGGTCCCCCTTTATCAGGTCGGGTGGTTGACAAATGCCTTGATAAAGGGGGGCCCTGCGAGGTCCCGAAACAATTGTTTGCTACTTTCTTGTGGATACTGATGGCTCGATAAAGAGCGTGTTCCCAATGAATTCGGTGTGCTGATATAGTGGAGAAAAATTCAATTTAAAAGGTGAAACTAATATATGAAATAGGAACCCTTTGCAGGTTTTCTGGATTAATTAGCTGACTAGAGTGACACTTTTTGAGGCTAGAATATAAAACATTTTCACAATATTCTAATGGTCTGAGATGTTGCATTAGTCATAAGCTGTAAGCCATATTCATCAAAATTACAACAAATAAGGCCTTGAAATATCTCACTGTGTGTAATGAGTCTATTTCTTATATTAGTGTTACCTTTTAGGTTGAATTACTGAAATGAACTTTTCATCGATATTCTAATTTTTCGAGTTTCCCCTTGAATGTTTTATCAGTTTTTAAATAGAGATGGATCTCTCCTTTAGTAAACTTCAAAAGCCCTAAGTATCCTGGGTAAAACATCATACATAAATGTAAGCAGTATATATTGTAATTGAATAATGTAGTGCTGTATGGCGAGGAAAAAATCTTTTTAGTATCTGTGACAAATGCTTTTCCCACTAGTTCAACACTTTAGAAGTCTTTACTTTGATCTGGCCCGCATTACGCTTTGTATAGAGGAAGCGTTGAGACATGTATAGACGATAAAGATGTACAGACATGTTCTTGTCTTCAAAGACGAATTGCATACTTTTACACTTCCTCTCAGCCAGTGTATTTACAGGTACTGAACTACTGTTTTGACTAAACTTAAGATGAAGGCGGAGGGGGCTGAGCTTTCTCCTCTAGGGCCCTATTACAGAGGTGTGTTTCCTTGTTTATGCACACATGAAAGTGCTAGATGCTTGTATTACACTAATCTTATACCTTAGCCTAAGGGGAGAGATAAGGACAATTCTCATAGATGAAGGGTTTAAGTAGTGTAAAAGCAGTTGTATTTTTATTGGGCTTTTACTTACATTTAAATGTGCTAAATAATAAAAACCTCTCTTATGAAATCAGAATTTTTAATCAACACTTGGAGTTCTTGTTTCTGCAAATGCCTTGGCCAACAAAATATTGCTGGAGGCAATTAAGAAAATGTAAATGTTTTAAAAAAAAAATAAATACAAAATAAAATTCTCTCTTTGATCGAAAGTCCTACATAGACATTGCTAGGAAAGTACACTTGGACCCAGTCTATACTACAGCACTTTTTAGGCAATTTTCAGCATGTTAATGCTCACCAGCAATTAAAATGCAATTGAGGTGTATTCACTAGAGTGATTTGGATTTCCAAAAAGCGCAAATGCAGTGCAGGAGTGCTGCAAAAAAAAATCATAAACGCCTGCAAAATAGCTTGGAATCACTCTGTAAAATTGAAAAAGAATCGCTACAAAATTGCTTGTCAGTTGTGATTGCTTTTACCTTGGTCTTGGATGTTGGCTAACATTTTTGGGTACTATCTGTCTGTCTGTCTGTCTGTCTGTCTGTGTGTGTGTGTGTGTGTGTGTGTGTGTGTGTGTGTGTGTGTGTGTGTGTGTGTGTGTGTGTGTAGAGAGAGAGAGAGAGAGAGAGATATCTATCTGCTCGTGCATGAGTGACTCCGGCTTACTGCACAGGCAGGGCTGAACTCGCGCAGAACACAGTGAGATTACCGACAATTCCCATGCTAATTACTTCCCACCGGTCGTTTGTTCTTATGGTGTGCGATTGTGGAAAATGGATCGGCAAACGATCGTTCTTCCATAGTCTTTTACTGAGTATTCAGCTTAACATCCTGCAAAGAAATTCATAGCATCAAAAGTACATATTCTTGTGCCTGCTTGTATGCGAGTCCGAACTCTGGAACAAGCTGCCTGAGGGGGACGGGGGAAGCCTCAATAGGATCCAGAGACTTTCCCCTCCCCGAGGTAAGTACCCGCAGGGGCAATTTTTTTCCCTACAGGTTTACTTTAAGGTACAAAACTTACTGTACGACTGTAGTCGCAGAGTCGATCTACCTATAAAAATGTTCTGTCGTTTGTTGTGACAGCACGGTGGTGTAGTGGTTAGCGCTCTCGCCTTGCAGCGCTGGGTCCCTGGAGTTCGAATCCCAGCCAGGTCAACATCTGCAAGCAGCTTGTATGCTCTCCCCGTGTCTGCGTGGGTTTCCGTCCACATCCCAAAAACATACAGCTAAGTTAATTGGCTTCCCCCTAAATTGGCCCTAGACTACAATAAATACACTACACGATACATGCATAGACAGATGACTATGGTAGGGACTAGATTGTTAACCTCCTCCATCTCAGTATATTATTTTTTTGGGGGGGATAATAATAATAAAGTATAGTATTACAGGCATCCTATTCCACGCTTATAGCTGCCATTTGTGGCAAATAACAAAGTATATGGTGGAGGCCTTTTTATACAGATTGCTCTGGCGCCCTTTTCACCTGAGAGCCCCATGCAGGTCCCTCAGATTCAGGGGCACTGGTACGGACGCAGCCTCTGCATTCCTCCTTGCTACACCCCTGAGTTGAAATGTGTACCTGCCATTAATGACCACCTCTTTGCTCAGTGTTGACATGGATGATTTAGTTACAAGTGTAATTCAGACAGATGATTTAAGGCAACCATTAGATTTGATTGTCTATGTTAATCGGTGAGATGATTCGCATTATTTCTTCAGAAGTGCTTCATACAAGAAAACACATGCTCTTTGCCATGAACTGGTATGAAGAACGTAGCCCAGCACTTTCCACCACTTGTGTGTTGTCCTATGCTATGTTGCTGCTCTGAATTGTTTCGGCTTGGTTTGTATGGATTGTTTTATAGTTCTGTTTACTGGCAATTTAGATGTCCTCTTACATATTACCTTAAACATGTTTGCAACTTGAAAGGTACAAGGAACTTCTAGTGTGTTGAACAGCTGCTGCACTGAGAATTGTACAGAAATGAGAAAATCTGCCTGTGCTGATCAGCTATGCAGAAAAGCCTATTGCAGCACTTGTGTTTACAGATTTGCCCAGTATGAAGCCAAATTGTTTGTACTAATCTCCCTTGCCAGGTGATTTAGCACCATGTTTATAATATTTTGAATTCCTTAAATATTGCAGTTGCGAAATCGGTTTATTACTTTTCTTAAAGCAACAGAGAATTATACATTGCAAAAGTGCTATAACAGCATGGTTTTGCTTAGAATTCATGCCATAAAAAAGTGGATCGAGGAGTTGTTAATGACGAAAGGAAAATAATAATGTGCAGTCACCCATAGCAACAACTAAAACTATGGTACGTTTACTCCACTTCACTCTACAGCTGCCATATATTTGTAGGAAACTTTCTGGAAACCATGGCAACAGTACACAGCTGGGTGTAAAAGATACTCAGAACTCTCCTCTTTCCCTGTCTCGCTTGTCTCATTGATTCATACATCCTCACAAATTAGGAAGGAAAACCTATTAAGGGTTCTTTTACACTACATGCAGATTTAGATATATGATTTGATGCGATTTTACATGTGATTCCAATTTTTGATCATTTAACAAAAAAGTCCTGCGTGCTGTTTTTTTTTCTGTACGTGTTTTTTTTTTTTTTTCCGTTTTGTGTTGCTAGCATCCAGTGAGGATCGGAATTGCAAAAGAAGGCTGCTGAGTTTGCAGGAGTGCCACATTCTCATGCCACAGGGAGGAGGGCTCCTGCACATCTAGAGGGATTCTGGCTGTGAGAATACGGTGTCTGGAGTAATCACTCCCATCTTACTAACTGCTAAGAGCAAAGCAAGGCAGCTTTTCCATTGAAGCATGCAAAGCATTCTTAGTAATGTTACCTTAGAAAACACCAGGATAATCACAGGTTTTGTCTGCGTAATAGCGTTTATTAGTACGCGTGAAATCTATACGTTTTACTAAGGATTTTTATTTTTTTTTTATTTCGGGAAGTTGAAGTGCACTTCAAAATCCTGTTGGAAGTAAGGATTATTTAGTTAAACTAAAATACAGAAATTGCTACACATTCCTTGTAGGACTTTATCCACAAGGCCGCTCTAAGCTGCTTTTGTGCAAGTCTGGACATAAAAACCAGCTAATAAGGATTCCTGTCTAATAACTTACATTGCCTGTAGCTATAGGAAGCACTGACATGTAAAGCAGATATATGTGACTGAGAGGTTCGTTGGGCTATATATTAACTAGAAGGTCTATGGTTTTCTAATTTGTAATTCTAATTATTTTCAAAAGAACAGTCTCCTATAGTTCTGCTCCTGCCTAATCATGTGGGGAAGTACCGTACCTAGTGTTTAATGTATAGATATGGTGACATGGGTGTGTAGATTTGTGGCTCCTGATCACAGGATCAGGAGCCAATGAAATTTGCTCCTGACCGTCTCACAGAACTCTGCCATCATAGAGACGGCAGAGTGGGCGGAGGCAATGGGTGTGCAGCATGAACGGTGGTAGCGGCAATCACCGGTATGCACCAGTTCCTGGCACCATTGGTCTCTGATCCTTATAGTGAACCTCCGGACTAAAAATCTACTGAAAAGGCTTGGTGTTTCTTTGAGGGCTCGTTTCCACCATAGCGAATCCGCATGCGGCGCCGACATGCGGATTCGCTTGGTACATTGAAGTGGTCGGGGCTGTTTCCATATGTGCGGCGTGCGGGAGCGATTTGGCGGCGGGCAGAATCTGCACGACGGGACCCACATATTTCGCCTGCGTCGGGAATCCATGCGAATCGCCGCTAATGTATTTAATAGGAAAAACGCATGCGTTTTTACCCGCGATTCGCGTGCGATTTCGCACCTTTTTCAATGTTATTTTGCCCTGGCAGAGTCATGGTTAATTTCGCATTGCACCCTGCCATGCGAAATCGCACGCGAAATCGCAGGTAAAAACGCATGCGGAAACGCATCCGCATGCGTTTTTACAAGCGTCGGGATGCCGGCGAAATCGCGTCGCAACAGTGGAAACGGGCCCTAACAGTTTCACAGCATCAGAACTTTGTATTTCTTACCAAAGAATCATTTTTAGCTGCATTTCTAGCTAAGCTCCACCCTTCAAAGAAAACTGCCCGGGCGTTTTTCCCTGATGCTGTGCAAAGCATGATGGGATTTCCTATGTTGTTGTTCACATTGCCTAGCAACTGGGAGAGGTGATCAGGACACAGGACAGTTGGAACTGTGTCTCATGCTCCCTGTCACCTCCTTTCAACCAAAAAGATGGCTGCCCTCATGAAATCAAACATTTGCCTGTTCTTTTAGAACAGGATGGGTAAGAGATTATATTGCCTATCTATTTTAATTAACATAACTAATGTCACTTAATGACAGTATGTTTGTTTAGGCTTGACTTCCTCTGTACTGAAGGGGTTAAACTTATTTTATTTTGTTTAAACTGACTTAGAATTGTGTGTGTGTGTGTGTGTGTATGTGTGTATCTATCTACCTATCTAGAGATCAACTGTTCTGTTTCAGTCTCTGAAGCCAGAGGGATTTCTAATATGTAGATTAGCTGCATTCCTAATGCTTACAATGATTTGCTGGCCGTGACTGCCCTGCTTTAATTGCATGCAGCTTTGCCACTCTGTTATCACTTGAGGAGCCCTACAGTGTTCCACTCACTGTAGGGCTCCTCAGGCAAGACTAGCCTGGTGAGCGTCCAAATCATCGGAAAATAACAGTGTAATTGGGCAGTATGCCATGATAACACTGCTTGTTGTGCGCTACTTGGATAATTTGCACTACTAGTCAAAAGTTTTAGAGAAACTCAAATTTTTCCATTTTCATTAAATTTCAAGCAGTCCAATTAAGGAAACAAACAACTGAAATACTGGAATCCATGTATACTCTGCTTTACTTCATTCAGCATTGAAAGGCTTTATCTCTATCTTTAAAGGAGCACTATGGTGAAATATATACTAGAATGGAAGAGGCATCCCAAAAAAGGTCAATCAAATTTCACAAGAAGGGAATACATTGACAAAAAATGGCTTACCTGAACCAGTAAACCAATGATCTAAGATAATTCGGTTCTGAAATGAGCAGCAAAACAACGCGTTTCACACCCCACTTACTCAGAAGAAAAGGTCTGTCACCAGGAGCGCTTGGTGAAAAATGTTATAAGCTTTACAAACATGTACACAATGTTCATGTGTTGGAGCAGTTGCATGTCATGTAAACCTTGAAATGTAATGTGGGTTTATTAATGTTATATTGTAAAACTGACAGGCTGTGTTGTACCTGACAGCCAGAGGACAGTTCTATTCCTTGATGGGGGAAACTCTGCACCATCTGCAGCATATACGTGGCTGTTGGCAGAAAACCGCTCTCCTCCTTCTGGCAGTAGAAAGGGCAGTGGTGCAGTCCACTGGCCTCTAGAGCATTCATGCAGCTAATATACTAATATAAATCCTTGCTGCCTATGCTGCATTCCAGGCAGCAAGGTCTTTGGTGGAGAAAAAGATGCCCACCGCCAGGCTCTGCTATATGATATTGAACTAAGCATGGCTCTCGTGGGCAGGGAAGTAAGTAAGGGATGATCAACTGCCCTCTGGCCAGCCAGAACAACCCAGCCTGTCAGTCTTAGAATAAACTATACATTATACTATAAATAAAACTTCACCACACTTCACTTTTCACATCCTAGGTTTGCAACACATGGTTTATGTATCCTTGGGGGTACTTTAAGTGTACCTGAATGGGAAAAAAGTTCCCCTAAGTAGAGGGAAGCCTCTGAATAATCCAGAGGCTTACCCTGTCTCATTCCACCTTGCCATTTCAGTGCTGGAAGTGGCCACTTCCCTGAAGCTCATCAACAAGATTGTCAACGGAGCTTGCCTGCACTGCACAGGAGCAGGGAGCCAGATGGGCTCAGCTTTTTCCACAGAGCCAGTGCGGTGGCGCTTACTACTGCACAGAAACGAGTCATCCTGCGTCGTGCGACAGCGTTCATTCACGTACAAAAGCGCGGAGACAAACTTCTGTGCGCCCCAGCGCTGGATTGGTGGTTGGAAGAAGGATGTATAAAATGTATATGGATAAACTGTGTGCGTGTTTATATACGGTTATGGAGGACTCCTAAGCAAT
This sequence comes from Hyperolius riggenbachi, assembly GCF_040937935.1. Lineage (NCBI taxonomy): Eukaryota > Metazoa > Chordata > Amphibia > Anura > Hyperoliidae > Hyperolius > Hyperolius riggenbachi. The sequence goes on along the minus strand of NC_090649.1, from coordinate 211,927,848 downwards.
ATGTGTGCATCAAGGGGTACTTGCGAACAGTCATTTATTTAATTTATTTGTTTTTATAAAGCGCCAACATATTACGCAGCGCTGGACATTAGTTTTGGTTACAGACAATATTTAGGGATGAAATACAGCAATAAGACAATACAGTAATACGTGCAAACCCGATTACGCAGCGCCGTAGGAGTACGGAAAATGCCCAGTCAGTCACTGAATGCGAGCATGGAGATAAGGCAAGTCCAGTTCACTCAGATCCAAAGGATGGGAGTGTGGTAATGGAGGTGCCTGAACAGGAGGAAGACCTTGCACGAAGGCTTACAATCTAGGGGGGTTAATAAAGGGGTTCATGTAATATTGTTGAGAAACCCTGACATGAAACTCTAGTGACAGATGAACATTGTGTACGTGTATATGTGTGTTTATATGTGTGTGTGAATAGATAACTTTTTAAAATGCAACATTTTTCACATAGTTCTTCGGACTTTAATTGCTGGCTTTCACAGGTCTCTGCTGATAGTGTGGTGCCAAAATGAAAAGCTGTCACATATTACACGTGTGTCTAGTCTCTCTAAAGGGGCCCATACACTTTACATGATTTCCCGCCGATATACAGCAGATTCGATCACTGTGATCGAATCTGCTGTGAAATCGTTGTGCAAACGCTGACCGAACAATCGATTTTTCTGTCCGAAATAGATCCGTCGATCTGTCCATGTGGAAGATTTCACTCGATCGCTGGCGGGTCGGGAGTGCATTGATAGCGGCGTTCGAATGTCCGACGACCGACGCTAGCAGCAATCCATTACCTGTTCCGCTGGTGCGTGTCCCGCTGTCCCTTCTCTGCACTGGGATCCGGTTGGCTTCTCTTACTTCCTGTCCCGACAGGAAGTTTAAATAGTAGAGCGCCCTCTACTGTTTAAACTTCCCCCGACAGGAAGTAAAGTGAAGCTGGAGCCCAGAGTGGAGAAGAGACAGTGGAGACCTAGGGACTCTCGCCAGCCGGATCAGATAATGTATGCAAGGGGGCATCGGCAGCAGCAGCTCCACAGATTGTGAATCGGTTTCATAGTGAAATCGATTTAAAATCTGTTTGCAGTGTAGACAGCCAATAGATCCCTCTTTGATCAGATTCAATCACAGAAGGCTCTATCTGCTGGTCGATCTGGTGGCAATCGACCAGTGTATGGCAGCCTTTATCCTAGCAGAACTTGGGTTCTCGGAGATCCTTCTGTTTATGCTCTTTACCAATGTCGCCCCTATTTGTAGGAGAGAATAGTAGATTCTTCTCAGGATTTGCACCAAAGCTGTATTGCTTTTTGTTGTAACTCTGTGTTCTGCAGTGAAGTAAGCACCTTCACTGTGTCTTTTTATGATGCTACAGAATAAACACTCAACTCTTGTGCTGCAAAAGCTGTTCTGTGCCTTCTCTAAATTATGTTTCCCTCTGTCTCTGATTACTGGCTTAAGAGCTCAGAATGAAATCTAAATTATGAGGTTATGTGTCTCCGTGATGGTCACATGGTGTGTAACTGAGACCTTTTCATTATGCTGGCTTTTACTATTGCACCTGATTAACAAAATGAGCTTAGGAGAGGCAGCTTGTCTCCAGGGTAAACAAGGCATTTGTGGTCACTACTGTACTGCTTCATTACCCTGCAGCTTGATCTGCAAAGAAAATGAACGATAGTCATGATGAACAGAAGTACCCAGGACTGGGAGTATCCAGTGTTGCATGCATAAGTCTGCTAGATGCGTAACGTCTGTTTCAAATGATCGGGAAAAAAAGAGTGAGAATAATTTATCAGTATCAGGCAAGGACTGGCAGCTCCAGCTTTTGCTGGGGAGGCTGGTGTATTGAAAACTGTACTGATCTAGAGTCAGTGGGCTATTTAGACTGTAGCAGCAAAAGGCCAGTCTTTTTTACTACTAGATTGTAATTGAAAGTCCAGTTGTTTTTAGAAAAAGTGATTTAACCTTTTGTGAGTGTTAAGTATTGTAGTTAAATGTAGTTGTGAATGTTCTCACCTATCATTTAAACTTTCAATCAGCAAAGAACATTGCCAAATGAACAATTTGTACAAAATTATTATACACAGGGCAACCTGGTGGTGTAGGGTAGAGGTCTGCATCGGGTCGAGTACCTGCGGATTACCCGAAATGCGGGTCGGGTTTCGGGTACTCTGTTTGATCGGGTTTTTTGGGTCAGGTGCGGGTACCAGATTCACCAGAAAGCTGGGTGCTGGTAGCAGTGCGCCGGTTGCAGGCCTGGTGCGGGTGTAAAAAATTAGACCCGCTCAGGCCTCTAGTGTAGGGGATAGCCCTTTGCCTTGCAGCCCTAGGGGGTCCCTAGTTCAAATCATGGCAAGGACGCTATCTGCACGGCGTTTGTATGTTCTCTCTGTGTCTGTGTGGGTTTCCTCCAGGTATTGCAGCTTCCTCCCACATCTCAAAAACCTACAGATCAGTTAAGTGGTTCCCCCAGTGAATTTCATAGAGATTCATCTGTGGTATGTTTGTTCTGTATTTGTAAGCTGGCAACATAACCTCTAATCTATTGATCCTCAGAAAAGGTTTAACAGTGTGATCTGAAGCAAAGAGATGAGGAATGTTGTGCTAATTGGATAACTGCGAAATCCCTTTTCTCTTTTAGAGTAAGGACCAGCTGCTCCAAGCCGACCTGCAGTCTCCCGTATCACAGCTTGCTACAAAGGTATGTTTGCCAGGATTTATCCCACTTGTCATGAATGCCTAGTTCCACTTTTATTCATCGCAAAGCAGTTTGTTTTTTATGATCGCTGCACTATTTTTATCAAAATGCTTACTAAAGTACCGCTTGTGCCTGCATTCATCTGTCTTCTGTATATTTTTTTTTTTGGGGGGGGGGCTTATTTTAGTAAAAAGCTCATGCACCACCACACAACTATTCTTATGATGAAGCCTTATTGCATGTTTACTTTGTAATATAGGACTTGATGCACTAAAAGCCAGTAATGTTGTCATGTGCTTGACCGCACATGACAATTTTACTGGTACTTACACCAGCAGAGTACCACGGGCTGCACTGATTGCACAATCAGCGCTGCCCACAGTACGTGGCAACACTCAGCTTTTAATGCATTACCAGCTTTGGTGCATCAATCCCAGTGCTTTGTTTAGTAAGGCTGGAGGATTCTGCAGCTTAGCACTGTCAGTAACCAGTATGTTTTCCAAGGTGAAATCAGGACAGGTGTGCTCTACAGTTTGAATAAAAAACATTGTACAACTTCTATAATATCTTGCACAGGAATGCTACTAGTCTATTGTACATCCAGCTGCTAAGAACAACTCATTGTAGAATGCAGCGGTTATGCCACAGAAATCCGCCATTTCACCTAAGGATGGACTATGGCAGCAATGCTTAGAAATGCAAATATCTTAAAATACAATATATTGTACAATCTGCAACAGTGAAACTCTACATTGGTGTTCTCCCTACATTCTAGGAGTTCATATTGTGTTTCCCAACCTACTAGGTTTTAAACTTGGGGAACATTTACTCCATGTTTTGAGATGAAAAAGAATGACACCTTTAAGACACACCCCTGCCACACCTCTGACTAGTCCCAAGTGCCCACCACACCTCTGCTCACACATACCACAAAGAATAAATAAGCCTGATCAGTTCAAATCACACTGACCCTTTATATCCTCCTTAGTTCAAGAGTTGAAAATAAGAAATAAACCAATTTAAAGCAAAGTCAAACACATTTTTTAGTAGGAAAACATATACAGATCTTTACATGACTCCTGAAAGAGGTACAAATGAAGAAGAAAGAGGAACACAGGCATTTGGATCTCAGAAAGGGCCTGTCCTTCCAAATGAGGGGCTGTTTGGAGCTATGCAGGGGCATTTACTTGAAGCTTAGGGTTTACTGGAACTTGTTGCACTTAATCTTAATAAACGGTTTTAAGATGATAAATTGTATATAAACAAACTTAGTAGGCCGGAAGGCCGGTGCAAATCAAGATTGCTTCTGGGTGCTTATAAAAACCACTAGCGCTTTGAAAAGCACTTGGCTAATGTATTTGAATGGGATGGATCACACCAGATCTCGCAAACTCAAATGCGGGCCCAGCAGCATTTCTGTGCTTTTCTAAGGCGATTCAGCCTCAATGTTAAATATAGTAAAGTTGGATTATTATGGCTCTGTACAATTTAACAAGCTGACACATCATTGCATTCCAGCGGTCCTGGAGGTGTGTTTAGCTTCTAAGGGTACAATGGTTAATTTGCATATATTCAGCAGTGGTGCTCTGGGAGACATCTCGAGCTCACTCCAACCTGAATTATCGCAAATTCTTTCTGTTTTAGGAAAGCAAATTTTTGTTTTTTTTATAGTAAAGTGGAAAATCACTCTGAAAAGCGCTAGAACAGAGTAATTTTTCCAAGCATTTTTATTACAGAAGCTGTTTAGTTCCAGCTGTACTGTAACAAAAAAAAATGCTACACCAAAACGCTCCAAAAATCAGATGATTTTGAAAATGATTAGAAAATCGCTGGGCACATGCCTAGAATAGCTCTGAAAAATCACTTAACCTCCTGAGCATTACGCCGCTCAGGAGGTTATGTAACTTTGTACCCCAGGGTGAATAACTGTGCAGTAATAGCTGCAAAACCTGCTAGCACTAGGCTAGCTAGTAAAAGTGTCCAGCACCCCCCGATCCAGCCAGTTTATACATTACCCAGCCTGGATCCAGCGATCGGCGCAGCCTCCCTGCACATCGCCGGTCTTCACTATGGGGAGGATCGCACCTGACGTCGTTGACATGCACAAACCCGATCCTCCCCATAGAGAGATCGGAGCTGTGCAGGGAGGCTGCGCGATCGCTGCATCCAGGAGGGGTAATGTATAAACGAGGGGATCCAGGAGTGCCGGACATTTTTACTAGCTAGCCTAGTGCTAGCTAAAGGTTTTGCAGCTATTAATGCACATTCATTCAGCCTAGGGCACTCCTGAGGACAGACAGCGGTACGCCCGACAGTGTCGGGCATACCGCTAAGGAGGTTAAAGCGCTGAGCATTTGCGATTACACTAGCGCTTTTTGGTGTGCACTGGCCCTTAGTTAGCAAAGGAGTGCTGTTGAGCATTTATACATAATTGCTACTCGTGACAGATGTGTTTTGGGGTACATAAGATAATATCGGTGGCAAATGATTGTTATTGGCAATCACTGGCTTCCATAAAGCAGTACTAATAATGTTGAGAAATGCTGTCCTATATTACTGAAGCGCCCCCTTCCCAAATTAGAATGCCCACATTAGTTTTTCCTTTTCCCCCCCATTAGTTTGCCCTAATATATAGTTGTTTGCAGTTAGTTTCCTCAGATTTGTGTAGTGATTATGATTTAAAAAGAGTAAACACAGTTGTTTGTCAATAAATGGCCTCAGCCAGCCACTAACTGTGAGTGAAAGGAACGTTTTTGTGTTATCATTCATATTCTATGGAAAATGGTTAAAAAAAAATATATCATACATTCTGCCAGGGTATGTAAACTTGAGCAAACATGAGTACAACTGTAAGTCACTCAGGCTTAAGGCCAGCCCAAGTGAAACGGAGTAAAGCTAAGTACCCATGTGTAGACTTGTGTAGACTACAGAAGAGGGATCGGGCGTGGGTGGCTGCGTCATGACGACATCGTTTAACGAGGCTTTGTTAAACGTTGTCGAGAAAAATCATTGTAGAAATTGCATTGTGGGTACGGGCTTTAAAGAGACACTGAAGCGAAAAAAAGATGATGATTTGTATGTGTAGTACAGCTAAGAAATAAAACATTAGTAGCACAGATATAAGTCTCATATTTATTTCAGTACAGGAAGAGTTTAGAAACTCCAGTTGTTATCTATGCAAAAACCCGTTGAGCTCCACGACTTTCAAAGTCGCAGAGAGCTCTGTCTTCTGCAGCTTATCTCAACTGTCAGTCATTGTATCTTCTTTTTCTCTCCAGAGGACAGGTCAATAGCTCACAAGACTGCTCTGTAAACACATTTTAGAATGCGGAGTAGTGTGTAAACTGCAAATATTAGAGAATGATGCAGTGTTATAAAAAAACACTATATAACTGAAAAAAAATATGAGAATGTTTTCTTTGCTACTAATCTTCTAGTAATTATTGGTACTACACAACGAATTCATTATATCATAATTTTTTTTTCCGCTTCAGTGTCTCTTTAACCAGCTGGGCGGTATGGACGAGCTCAGCTCGTCCATCACCGCCGGAGGCTGCCGCTCAGGCCCTGCTGGGCCGATTTTCATCAAATAAAAAACAACACACGCAGCCGGCACTTTGCCAGCCGCGTGTGCTGCCTGATCGCCGCCGCAGCGCGGCGATCCGCCGCGTGCAGCGGCGAAAGAGGGTCCCCCCAGCCGCCTGAGCCCAGCGTAGCCGGAACAAAAAGTTCCGGCCAGCGCTAAGGGCTGGATCGGAGGCGGATGACGTCAGGATGTCGGCTGACGTCCATGACGTCACTCCGCTCGTCGCCATGGCGACGAAGTAAGCAAAACACGGAAGGCCGCTCATTGCGGCCTTCCGTGTTACTTCTGGCCGCCGGAGGCGATCAGAACGCCTCCGGAGCGCCCTCTAGTGGGCTTTCATGCAGCCAACTTTCAGTTGGCTGCATGAAATAGTTTTTTTTTTATTTAAAAAAAACCCTCCCGCAGCCGCCCTGGCGATCTTAATAGAACGCCAGGGTGGTTAAGGATGCTGTCTATTGCAGCCTTACCGGCCTACCAAAGTTGCTTGAAAAGCAGTCTTCCTGTTTTTTACTTTCTGCAATCCAATACAGAATGATTTTTAGTATACTGTATGTGTCACAGTGATAGAAGTAACAAAAGAAAAGGCATTAAACTGTTCATAAACTGCTTTTCTACTTTGTAATAACTTTTGCTAAGTACATTTTCTGTATAACAAAAACTTTGTGTACTTTTTTGTTAGTAAGATTGTGTTACAACTAGCGCACCTTAAAGGATATGCAATATACAATTTTTATTTTTTTTAAGTGAATGTACTGTATAGTGATTTTTTAAATAGATTTTTGTTTGTGCGTGTAGTAAACAAATGAATAAATATACAAGTAAAACCTTGGATTGGTAATAACTTGGTTTGAGAGCGCTTCGCAATGCAAGCTAAAATGTTTATGAAATTGTTTCTTCATATACAAGCAAAAAACGTATAGGTGCGTTACGTCGTCACAACTGAACCATTGGGTCCTCTACCTTTTGAGGGTGCAGTATTGTACTTAAAGAGGAACTCCAGTGAAAATAATGTAGTAAAAAAAGTGCTTCATTTTTTTACCATAATTTTGTATAAATGATTTAGTCAGTGTTTGCTCATTGTAAAATCTTTCCTCTCTCCGATTTACATTCTGACATTTATTACATGGTGACATTTTTACTGTGGGCTGGTTATGTAGCTGCTCCTAGATGTTTTGGCTGTTAGAGACAGCTGTAAACAGCCATTTCCTGTCTGTGAACATTGTTACATTGTGGCAGTTTGCCCAGAGTACCGCGGTACAGTGCCCCCTGATGGTCTGTTTGTGAAAATCATTATATTTCTCATATAAAAGTGGGTATCAGCTACTGATTGGGATAAAGTTCAATTCTAGGTTGGAGTTTCTCTTTAAAGGGACACTTAAGCCAGGAATAAAAAAATCAGTTTTATTTTCCTGTGACTTCTACCAGCTGTCCCATGCACTTGCAGTCACTCATGGTGCCTCCAGTCCCCCGCCGCCAGCTAGTTACCTTTTTGCTGACAGGCCTTGCCACGCATATTTTTCTTAGTGTTCCCGTCCTCAATAGCGTCCTGGGTCTGTGCAGGACACTATTGAGGTCGGGAACATGAAGGATATGCGTGGCCGCCAACTCTCTGTCGGGGCCTGTCAGCGAAAATTAAAATAGCTGGCGGCAGGGGACCGCAGAGTGACTGCGAGGGCACGGGATGGCTGCGGGCGGCTGGTAGATGCCCCAGGCAAGTAAAACTGTTTGTTTTTGTTTTGTTTTTTATTCCTGACTTACCGGTAAGTGTCCTTTTTAATATGTGTGTAGGGACTGTACAAAGGCATATTTTCATGAAATCCTTAAAAGTAGGCAAACGTAACTGTCACTGGATCAGACCTAGTTAAAGCCATACACAAAAAAAGTTTGGGGTGAGCCACCAGATAGCAAAGATTCTCTTAGTTATAGTGAAAGTCTTGTTTACATTTTTTTTTATACAGTACAGTACGTTTGTATCAAATATTTTTCGATAACTGTTTGTGGATTGTGGCATGAATCACCTGAGCTTCCATTGATCCTGATGGGGAAATTTACTTTTATATAAGAGTGCTTTGGATTTCAAGCATGTTTACGGAACAAATTATGCTCGCAAGCTAGGGTTCCACTGTATATCATTAGCGTTAAAGCTTGCTAGTTTGACTGGCAATGTTTACAGCAGCAGTAAAGATACATGGTTTCCTGCTTTCAAAGCAAATCTTTAGCATCATTAACATTCAAATCAGAATAACTTTATTTGCATAGTACAATCAGAGTTGTTCTTGAAATGTATTTTGGCACATACAGGGTCAGTGATGGTACAGTAAGCGTTACACTAGGCATTGCAAGTATAGTACAACATAAGAAGGCATATGCACAGTATATAACCATCACAAACAAAGGACCAGAGGGGTTAGTATATATCTCTCAGGAAATCCCAAGTACAAATGTTTATAGACTTGTTCAGATGTACCCTCTTTGTGTATAATTATGCAGTCACATTATTCCTCTTCCTATCGGGTGCTGGTGGTGATGTCATTATGGTAGTCATGGTAGGATAGTGCTGCAGTAGCTGCACATCATGTTGGAAAGCAGAATGCAGGTTAATGCTGTCACTGCCTGCAGTGTATTATCAGTCACAATGAGGGAACATTGCCTGTGGCACTGACTGTAAACCTACACTAATAAAAGACACTTTACATAAATCAATAGGGTATCTGTTATTTATTCAAAATAATTAGAAGGTTTAACAATGCTATGTTCCGCTAAGAGGAAAAACACAACTCCCATAAGTCATCTTAATGTGCATTGCTGCTGCAGAGAAGTAAGCTGGACTGGCAGTAACTGCTTTATTAGCTTGTTCTAATTGTTCAGGCACAGTGAGGGTGTGCTGTCTTTAAATTAGATAAACTGATTTGGTAAACTGAAAGCATCATTAACTCAGATTAGATGAGCAGTAAAGCACCACCGTGCTGCCGAGCATGGCAGCCCCATTCTCACTCTTCTCTGCTGATTCTGTGATTCAGCTTGGAGAATGAATGACAACCACAAGTTGTCATTGCCTACATCGCTGTATAAAACCACCAGCATGCACGTATTCTATGCACACACCAATCTACTCCATGAGGGCAGTTGTAGCAGGCATTGGGCAACAGTGAGGAAGGATTGCAAGTCATGCAAAACCCTTCCTTACAGCTTTTTAGAAGTCTAAAGTGGACATGTGGTATAAAATAAAACCCACACTATCAGCACAGGCAGAATAAGTTATAACAGCGTAGCAGGAAAAAATAGAAAAAACCCAAAACGTGACCAATATATGCTGCTCAACTGCAAAGTATTTGTATTAGCACAATTATTAGCTATATCAGTGAATAGCATGCAACTGTTCAAAACATTGGGCCATGAAAAGGAAACCCCAAAGGTAAGTCCTAAATATGACACTACCACCTTGACATTGACAATAACGTTTCCTGGCATATCAATGGTCATTCATTTTATGTACATCATGAACTGTATGGGTGAAACACCTGTGCATACATAACACCACTGAAAATATTGCACTGGGATCAATCTATGTCAGAGAGGAGAGGTGAAGAGCGAAGTAGTGCAGTTCCAGCCACAGCATGTTGTATTCCAGAGCGGCCACAGTGCTTCCCTATTACTTAATGAAGTAGACAACACTTACTGCATTCATTAGAAAAAGTAGGAAGAACAGTCTTAGTAAGTTTCATTCTGGCTCTTTTTCACTTTGGAATTTAGAGCGGAGGTCCACTTTAAGGCTAGGTTCACAATGGTCAGTTGCACAATGCACATGTTATGAGTGTGAACTGCAATGGAGACTGGACATAGACATTAATACAAAGCCTGCTTGCAAGGGCAATCCATTATAACGCAGTACTGTGAGCAGCCCCATAGGATTGTATGGGCAGTGAGCTAACATACAGAACTATTCTGCAATTCACCTGAGCACTGTGAACTAGCCCTAAGTGTTCATCACTGTAGCTAGGGATGACCAGTGAGATGCAAATAGTTCCGAGTTCATGCAAGATTATGTACATTCTGAATGCAAATATATGCAGCTTGAGAATGGGCCAATCAGTTTAAACTTTGGTGGGACGTGATTGGTCCATTTTCAAGCTTCATAAATTTGCATTGTAAACAATCCTGTAGAGTGTTTTCCACGCAGACATCAAACTCCATCTCCACTCCTCTTGTTGACTGCTCTCTTTCCAGTTTCTCTCCACTCTCCGAACATTCACTCTCTTCCCTTATCTCCAAATCCCATCTAACCACCTGTTCGTTGGATCCTATCCCATCACATCTCATTCCACAGCTATCCACATCCCTCATCCCTGCCCTAACATCGCTGTTTAACCTATCCCTCTCCACCGGAATTTTTCCATCCTCACTCAAGAGGGCTGTTGTAACACCACTACTTAAAAAACCATCTCTAGACCCCACCGAACTTGCTAACTACCGCCCAGTGTCACTTCTTCCATTTGCATCTAAATTACTTGAACGCCACATTCATGCTGAACTAAGTCAGTATTTATCTGCAAATTCCTTGCTCGATCAGTTCCAATCTGGCTTCCGGCCAAACCACTCCACAGAAACAGCCCTCACCAAAGTAGCTAATGATCTCCTCACAGCTAAATCCAAAGGCTATTATTCCATACTCATCCTTCTAGATCTGTCATCAGCATTCGACACTGTCGACCACACTCTACTCCTACAGATCCTTTCATCTATAGGAATAAAGGACCTCTCTCTCTCCTGGATATCTTCCTACCTCTCTGGAAGGTCTTTCACTGTTTCTTATTCAGATCAGGCCTCCTCTTCACATCCTCTGTCTGTAGGGGTACCTCAAGGCTCTGTCCTCGGTCCCCTCCTCTTCTCCATCTACATGCACGGTCTTGGTAACTTAATCAGCTCATTTGGTTTCCAATACCACCTATATGCAGACGATACACAACTGTACCTATCGGCCCTAGACCTTAACTCCCTCCTCACACGGGTTCCCGACTGCCTGGCCGCTATTTCCTCTTTCATGTCCTCTCGCTTCTTAAAACTTAATATGAATAAAACTGAACTAATAGTCTTTCCACCATCCCTGTCCACCCCTTTGCCTGATATCACAATAAATGTTAACAACACGTCTATAACATCAGTTCCCAAAGCACGGTGCTTGGGGGTAATATTTGATTCTTCTCTCTCATTTACTCCTCACATTAACTCCCTAACCAGCTCCTGCCATTTCCAACTGAAAAACATAGCACGTATCCGACCTTTTCTCTCCCATGACACAACCAAAATGTTAGTACATGCTCTTATTATATCTCGATTGGACTATTGCAATATATTGCTTGGTGGACTTCCAACTAACCGACTAGCACCGCTCAATTCTGTACTGAACTCTGCTGCTCGACTCATTCATCTCTCCTCTCGCTCTTCCTCTGCTGACCCTCTTTGTCAAGCTCTTCACTGGCTACCAATTAATGAGAGGATTCAGTTCAAACTCTTAACCCTAACCTACAAAGCTCTCCACAATCTCTCTCCCCTGTACATCTCCTCACTAGTCTCCAGATACCAACCCAACCGCAATCTCAGATCTGCACACGAGCTTCTTCTATCCTCTTCTACAATTACCTCCTCACATTCACGTGTACAGGACTTCTCACGTGCCTCACCCCTCCTCTGGAATACCCTTCCACAACACATTCGCCACTCTCCCACCTTTGAAATTTTTAAACGCTCCCTCAAAACCCACCTTTTCCGACAAGCATATTCTCTAGCTTAGGCCATGCACCCACTAAATAACCTAATTGCGCACTGCCTGTACATATACTGTATACTTCCCCACCTCTTGTTTCCACCCCATTCCTTTAGATTGTAAGCTCACAAGGGCAGGGCTCCCATCCTTTTGTGTCATGGACTGTTATTAATTTAATTGCTTGCACACTGTTAGACATTTATACATTTTAGTCATCATGTTAAATCAAATTGTAATCAGCAGTGCTGTATTTTGTATCAGTGCTCATATTTGATGTATATCATTGTCTGTATCATTTATGTATCCCTTGTTTGTTTTCTTACATTGTACAGCGCCACGGAATATGTTGGCGCTTTATAAATAAATAATAATAATCCTGCATGAACTTCTTGATCATCCCTTACAGTAGCTGTAGCACCTAGACCTTGTACAGTCTTCCACTTAAAAGTTTATTAAGTTTTTAACCAAGACATTTTTCATAATGCAGTCAATTACCAAAAATAAAGTTCATGCAGTAGAACACAATGTTGTTGTGCACAAATAATTTCAGTAATGTTTTAGTTTTACTATTTTCTTCAAAGATCCAATAATGCATTATAACTGTATAGGGCAGGCAGATGTATATCAATCCAGAAACAATGTACAGAATTAATAGTTCTGTTACTACTTTTCTGATGCCGTCTTAAAAATAAAGCAAACCAGAATAAAGGATACTTGGCTGAGACAAGCCATGTAATAAGAGATGTCACTGCTGAATTTGATAATGGCTTTTGGTATGCTAAGGGGAAACGTGACCCAAATGTTGGTTAGGTAAGGTAAATGTATTATGCATAAAGTCCATGTCCCCTATTTGCTTGTTTTCTGCGTAATCACCACTTGTCTCTCGCTTACTGTCGCTTTGTGTGACAGCAGCAAAGTTTTATCATTATAAGAGATTCATCTAACATAAACCTCGGTTCGATTTAAATAAAATAAATGTCAGTCTTTGTTCTTAGTTCTTTTGATTACTCAAAGTAATTCAAGGCATAAAAATTCTCAGAAAAAGTAATCCATAATAGTGTGAATAATCCTTAAATTTGCAGCATGGAATGAACAAAGTAAAATCTTTGCTAAGCACTGAAATACCGTTTTGATTCCTCACAAATATTCGGTGACCTTTCTTCCAAAACTTGAATCCTTGCCAGGACAGACTTAATTCAACAGCTTAAAATTTCAGTAATTCCATTCTTGAAAAGAATACAGGAGATTTGCCATTTAGGCAGTATGTACATTAAGTGCTTTGGACCCAGTGACCTCTAGACAGCCTGTGTTAAGGGACAGATACTTTTTTTTAAAGTGTATGGACCCATCAGAATCACTGACACATCTGTTACCCTCACAAAAGGTAAACGGAGAGCTTCTTTCATAATTGATGAAATGCACCTCTTTTGTGTGGCAGAGTAGTGACTTTGTGGCCTGTGCCCAAGTTTTTAAAACCAGTTCGAAGTGTTGCCTAGGAACTATCCTCCTGTCATTAGCACGTAGTAAGACCTCAGGATGTGACCTTCCTACAGCACTGCAATGACTTTCTCCTGTGAGGTGTGAGAATTCTCCTAACAGCCTCCTCTGTCAGTCTAAAGGTTTTGCCCAGCGAAGATCTGTACCTAATTTATTGGGCAACATTGAAGGACGGACACTGCACAGATGCGTCACTAGTGATAGTCAATAAGACAACAATAATTTTGAGTTGATGTAGAATTATGCAAATTCTGTATGGAAATGTATTCATTTTGAAAATGGTCCAATTGAATCCCGCCGAGGCAGAGTTTGATTGGTCCACTGTTAAGATACATACATTTCCATAAAGAATTTGCATAATGCTGCATCGACTTGGAATTATTTGCATGTCACTGACCACCTCTAGTAAGGTTTATGGGGTGTGTGTCATGTCCACCGCTGCTAGTGTGCTACCTACACTAATGATGCTACTCTAAAAAACACAGTTTGTTCGGTTTTTTTATTGGAGTAGTGACTTTTTCTCTCAGATATCCAAAAATATTTCATGCTCCAGAAGCTTGATATTTTAAACATATCTTTTTTATTAGCACAATGCCTTCAAACCAAGGAGTTTGGCGTTCACTTATCTATTTCAAATTAAATTAGGTTTGTTGAAGTCAGTCTGTTTGGACAACGTCAATGTGTGCTTTGTAATTTCTGCCCAAAGTGCAGCCATTAACTTTGCTGTCTATACGGAGTCAAAATAATCCTAGCTTAGGAGGGTTGAATATTGGAGTTGACTTGTACGCGAGGTCGACTTGTATTCGAGTATATATGGTATTAATTTTGATTTGGTGGAAATGTTATGCAAATTGTGTGCAGCTTGAAATTCGCATCTTGTTAACCACCTCTATTCCAGACTAGTCCTCACACCTAAGTATGTATAAGGAAGCAAATATATTTGATAACGCTTTGATTGCCAGGTTGCTGTGTAGACTTTCAGGTGTGCACACATGTGCTAGAACTGTCACCTGTAATGATCGGTTTAGGATCCCTATGGCAACAGTTCTGGGCATGAGCCCATATAGATCATATCAACATGACTTTTACATGGGCCATCACTTTGCACTGCTAGATATTCTAATAAAGGATACCAGAGGTATGTTCTTTTACTTACCAGGGGCTTCTTCCAGCCCCTATAGGCTTGTTTGTCACAGTCTTTCATGTACTGTGCATGCTTTGACCCGGCGGAGAGCGTCCTTGATCATGCTTCCGCGGCCGGGGAGCATTCTGTGCATGCACGGCTACAAGCCTTGATATAGTGTGTATGTGCAGAGTGCTCCTGGACATAGGATTACAATCAAGGGCTTTTGCTGCTGTGTCCACGCATGCGCACTACTGTTCGACTTGGGTGACTCTACTGCAGGAGTGGGATAAACGGCTGAGTGAGGACGACCGCAAGAGTCGTACAAGCCTACAGGGGCTGGAAGAAACCCCAGGTAAGTAAAAAAAAAAAAAAAATTAAGCATTTTTATTTTTACCACTGGTATTCTTTTAAAGGACAACTAAAGCGAGGGGGATATGGAGGATGCCATATTTATTTCCTTTTTAAGCAATGCCAGTTGCCTTGCTATCCTGCGGATCCTCTGCCTCTAATACATTTCGCTTTAGGCCCTGACCAAGCACATGCAGCAGATCAGGTGTTTCTGACATTGTCAGATCTGACAAGATTAGCTGCATGTTTCTGGTGTGATTCACTGCAGCCAAATAGCAGGGCTGCCAGTCAACTGGTATTGTTTAAAAGGAAATGAATATGGCAGCTTCCATATTCCTCTCACTTCAGTTGTCTTTTAAAGCAATTTATAGCAAAGAAAGCAATTTATACAAACAAATAGGTATTTGGGTGTAAGTCCACATTAACTTTTCTGCTTCAGTTCCCATTGCCGAGTTTCATAATGAGTTATATTTGTCTCATTTGTCCATTACTATACGTTCCAGAGCTCTTCTTTCTGATCTGTGATGTGGACATTACATTTCTGGTGGCAGTAAGAGGTTTTATGTTATAAAGAATAGTATTTAGAATTTCACTACAAAACCATCCATTCATGTTCAACTTCACACTAAACATTTAAGACTTAAAATGGCTTTTAAAGGGAACCTTTAACCAGTTCACCCCCAAGGGTTTTTATCCTAACGGACCAGAGCAATTTTCAGTTGTCAGCGCTCCTCCCTTTTATTCCCTAATAACTTTATTACTACTTATCACAAGAAAATGATCTATACCTCGTTTTTTTCGCCACCAATTAGGCTTTCTGTGGATAGTACATTTTGCTAAGAATTTTTTTATTCTAAATGCATTTTAATGAGAAAAACAGAAAAAAAAAGAAAAAAAATCATTATTTCTCAGTGTTCAGCCTTTATAGTTTTAAAATTAAACATTCTCCTGTGGATAAAACAAACACGTTTTATTTGCCCAGTGGTCCCGATAATTAAACCGTTTAGATTATGTCCCTACCACAATGTATGGCGACAGTATATTATTTTGAAATATAAGTGGTTATTTTTCTGTTTGTTCTGGCCATAATTACAAGCCCCTATGTAATAAATTAAAATTAATTTTCCCCCATAAAATATAGAATAAAAAAAGCTGAGTCCCTAAGGCAACTATTTATTTTATTTTTTTAAGCTGATTTTTTTTTTTTACAAGTGTTTTTTTGGGGGGGGAGGGTTGGAAGTGTAATTTTATTAATGATGTGTATATACTTAAAAATGTATGTATTTTGTAAGTGTAATATACTTTTTGGCCACAAGATGGCGCTGGTGAACACTCATAGGACGTGTTCACTTTTTTTTTTTTTTTTTTTACACACTTTATTAAACTGTTACATTTCCTGTTTATGTGAATGGACGTAGCCGCTGTTCGCGGTCACGTCCATTCACTCCAGGCACTGCGATTGGGTAGAGGACTGTTCAGTCCTCTTCCCCAATCGCCCAGCACGGGATCCCGACGGTAATGGCGGCGGTAGCGGCGGACACACGGCGGTAGCAGCGGCGGGAATGCGCGACGTATTAAAACGTCATGTTGCTGTTAATAGCGGTAAGCATGACGTTTTAATACGTTAGGATGTCGGTAAATGGTTAAAAAAAAATGGTAACATTTAAAATACTTGTAAACACACAAATAAGAAATATCTTTCTTCCAGAGTAAAATGAGCCATAAATTACCTTCCTCCTAAGTTGCTGTCACTTACAGTAGATAAATAGAAATCTGATAGAACCGACAGGTTTTGGTCTATTCCAGGCATGGGCAAACTAGGCCCTCCAGCTGTTAAGGAACTACAAGTCCCACAATGCATTGCAGGAGTCTGACAGCCACAGTCATGACTCATAAAGGCAAATGCATTGTGGGACTTGTAGTTCCATAACAGCTGGAAGGCCGAGTTTGCCCATGCCTGGTCTAGTCCATCTCTTCATGGGGGATTCTCAACATGGCCTTTATTGTTTTTTAAAGATTCTCCCTGAAAAGGATTTATACAAAGATGCTGGCCAGCCTCCCTGCTCACTGCATACTTTTTGGGCAGTTGGACAGAGCAACTGTTATTCAAGTGCTTTTGAAAATAAAGAAAACCCTCAGAATCCTCCATGAGGAGATGGGCTAATCCAAAACCGGTCGGTTCTATAAGATTTAAGCTCTTTACTGTAAGTGACAGCAACATGGGAGAGAAGTAATTTATGGTTCATTTTACTCTGGAAGAAATGTACTTCGTACAATTTAAAATAAATAAAATACAAAATTTAAAATAAAATAAATACAAACGCATACAAATAAGATTTTCGTGATAGTGGTCCTTTAACTGAGCAACAAAAAAAAGCTTCCATCAGCCCCCTGCAGGTGTCCTGTGCCGGCGCCTTCACTCACCTATCATGCGGTCCCCGCCATTGGCTCAGTTTCGTTTTCGGCGCAGAGCAGTGTGCCTGCACAGCCCAGGCCATGCGCATCCTCTATCGCACTCCCGTTCTTGTGGCCGTCTTGCGTCTGTGCGGTATGCACGTAGTTTCTTTTACTATCTCTCTCTCTCTCTCTCTCTCTCTCTCTCTCTCTCTCTCTCTCTCTCTCTCTCTCTCTCTCTCTCTCTCTCTCTCTCTCTCTCTCTCTCTCTCTCTCTTCTCTCTCTCTTCTCTCTCTCTTCTCTCTCTCTTCTCTCTCTAGTCTACAAATACTTAATATGACCTGTGAGTGGGAATAGCACTGTTACAGATATTAAATGTGCTCATTGTGTTTATAAAGACCTGCTGAGTTTTTCTTGTCACGCTTCAGACTTTCTCCCTAGACTTAATTTTTGAATTTTCATTTTGGCATTACTAATCAGTGTTAAAGCTTTGTCAGTGTACAATATGACACTTTTTTTTTTTTTCTTTAAAGTGAGTCTTTTTCCATTGTCAGAAATGTTCAGCAGTTTTTTGCAGACAAAATCTGCTGTCTGTGAATATCTGACCGCCTATCATATTGTGTGTAATTAGTAGCCAGGGGCACTATGGCGAAAAAATTGTAAAATGTTAAATATGTGCAAACCTATGCAAATAAGTACATTTTTTTTTTCAGAGTAAAATGAGCCATAAATTACTTTTCTCCTATGTTTCTGTGATTTAAAGTAGGTAGTAGAAATCTGACAGAAGCGACAGGTTTTGGACTAGTTCATCTCTTCATGGGGGATTCTCAGGAATTTATTTATTTTCAAAAGCACTTAGTGAATGGCAGTTGCTCTATCCAACTGCCAAAAAACTGTGTAGCGAGCGGGGAAGCTGGCCACCATCATTGTTTAAATCCTTTTATGGGAATATCTTTATAAAGAATAAAAGCCTTGCTGAGCATCCCCTATGAAGAGATGGACTAGTCCAAAACCTGTCACTTCGGGCAGATTTCTACTACCTACTGCAAGTGACAGCGAAATAGGAGAAAAGTAATTTATGGCTCATTTTACTTTGGAAAAAACGCAATGTGATAACATACAATAGAAAGTAATAAACCTTTGGGAAATTGAATACTCATTTTTACCTTAAATATCCTGGTTTCAGTGTGAGAAAAGCTTCTTAAAAAGATTAATTCTTTTCCTACCTAAAGAATGTGGGGGTATTGGCCTGCCTGACCTACAGAAATATCTCATGGCCTCTCACTTTTGTGTAGGGTATTTGAATGGTCCAATGTTACTGAGCCTAAGATATGCATATCTTTAGGAAATCTGATATCTTTCTAGGGATAAGCAACAAGTCAGCAGAGCTTTTTGGGAAAACATTTAGGACATGTACACACTGCTGCGCTTGCGCTGCGCTTTTAAAATCGCATGCGTTTTTTAATCGTGAGGTCTTTTGAAAAATCATGAAAACAGTTAAGACCTGTACACACTGATGCGATACGATTTTTCTTTTTTCATGAAGGCTAGGGCAGCAGTGTGTACAGGCCCTAATAAAAACTTCCACAACTAATGAAGGAAATTTTGAAGGATGAAAATTTTAACAAAGTTATAAATGAAAGTGTACATTGCTTAAATAAAACTACAGCTCATCATAAAATTTTAGTTCCAAACATTATAAAAGTGCCCTTTAATTTTTTTTTTCTATATTTTTTTTCCCCTTTTCAGCAGTGATAGTGTGACACAATGTAGTTTGCATCCATATAAAATATGGTAAAATAAAACCATAAAAACGCCCGGATGGTACTAAGGCCCACTTAACTAGGCTACACTATTATCTTTTATTAGCAGTAAATAAATAATAAAGGGTAATGCCTCCTGGGAAGGTCATTTTCATAATATGGACCTGTGTTTTGCTCTTCTGACAACCCAAGTTACTTGTTAATAAAGGTAAAAGGTAAATGTGAGCGTAACACCTGGAGCCACTGAGCTCTAGTTGCTTAACGTAATATTAATTATCGTATTTGTTCTTTTGGCCAAACGTTGTACCTAGAACCAGTGGTGTACATCATAGAGACACACACTGCACCTAGAACCAGTGGTGTACATCATAGACACACACACACACACACACACACACACACACACACACACGCACACGCACACGCACACACCATTATGGAAGGTTGTGATGATGTAACAACATGACTCCAGGAGACTCAGAGAAGTCATCCGATGATGTCACCACTAGACTGTTGACAGTGTTTCCACTGAGGTGTTTTTTTGTTTTTAGAGCTAGTGGAAGTCCCTGGTGAGATGGCCAAGAGAAGCAAATTCCTTACCAGCTGTTTTAATACTTAAAGAGATTATTAGTTTGATCCAGAAACTTAATTGGTGTCAAGTCTGCATAGTATGCAACATTATCACCTTCTCTACAATATGCATTCAGTAAAGCAGACTTTGATTCCCCGTGTGTCCCTGAAGTCAGCAAGTTGAGACTATTGTAGGCCAGTCACACCTCCATGCATCATTCACAAGCCTCTACATTAGTGGCACACTATCATGCATATGAGAGTCTGTGCCAGAAGTACAGAAAGATGGTCCTTTGTACTTTGTACCTTTCCCCTATAATAATTTTAATCTATTTTTAATTTTAAGGTTTCTGTTTGTTCTGTGCAAGGAAAGGGCAGACCTTTGTTAATCCTAGCGGAATAAAGGACAACACCTCCCTTTCCTATGCTCTTCCTTTGCAGCACATTGTTTTGTCCTGCACTACTTGAACTATAAAACTTACAAACGGAAATTCATGTGACAGAAGGAAGCCTTGCATCTTCAGAATATTGATTGCATAAAAGTAATTGAGCTTTCTTTGCCTTCATTACCTTTTATTATTGTAAATTAGTGTCTGCAGTTAAATCTTCTGTCCTGACTGTGTAACCGTTCTTTATAGATCAATGTAATAGCACATTTTTCTGTTCTTTATCCATGATGTATATTCTTTTCACAGAATGGCTGTAGGGCGGCATCCTTTGTGAGATTGCTGTGTGGTATTTATATGCTCCCTCACGCTGTACAAGTTCTTCTGCCTATCTGAGTTTATATAAATCAATAAGTCAGGGTTCCTTTTGTGTGAATGTGAGGCAATCTGAGGAGCTACACGTTTGGGATTTTCCTGTAATGGGACGGCTGCTGTATTTTTAAGGTCTCAGTAATAACGTGACATATACTCCTAGTTCAGCTTGCCGTGAGCTGTAGTCTGATTCTCGGTCATTTGCTCTACAGCGGTTTGTAATGGATTTTTTAGTTGTTTCTGACACAAAATTGAAGTGTTGGCCAGTCGTGTTAATGTGTATCTACTGTAATTTTTCCTGTAGAATTTCAATCAAGATTAATAAATTGTTCTGTTTCAAGAAGGCAAAAAACGTGTGATCCATAACCTCCCTGACGGTAACCCCCGAGCTTCACTCTGGGTAGCCGCCGCAGAGGATTTCTCTGCCCCAGGAGGGATTTTTTTAATTTAAATTTGCTTTAGCCTTTGTAGCTTCGCTAGCTACCATTGTCCCCCAAGTCCCTCGGCTCTTGTTTGATCGCCGCCGTTATATGTACCCCCCACATCCCGTGATGGCGCAGCCTCTCCAATCAGCTCCCGGCTTCGCTATGGGGATTATCGGGATTGCGCATTGGTATCTGCTTTCCAAAGGCAACACTTTCTATATTGTTTCCACCCGTTTAATCTGAAGGCATAAAAACAAATTAGTTTAATGACTAACTGTACAAGATTTGCTTGCAAGCTTTCAAAACATTTTAAGGTTCCTCTTCAGGCATGAATCCGAACTAGATCAGAACCGTATGAAGCCATTTCTTACATGCACACGTTATCCACTTCCGGACGTTAATGATGCTATGATCTATGCCCTGTTGTGATCCCCTTACCGCTGCCAGGGCTTAGATTACAATTATCTGGCCGCACGCTCCTGCCTATCGCGTCGCCCTCTCCCCACCACAGATCACTCGCCCTGCAATCTATATAATGGCAGAGCTGTGTGAGCTGGTCTGGAGCTGATTTAATTGGCTCCTGACTCTGTCATCACTGTAACCGAATCCCATTGACTTACATTGATGGACAGCATCAGGAGCCAATGAAAGCGGCTCCTGACCTGCTCACACAGCTCTGCTGTCATAGCGACGGCAAAGAGAGGTGACAGTGAGGATGGAGGATCGGTGTGACCAGTGGGAGCTGCGGGAATGTGCCGCGATTCGTCAGATGGCAAAGTTCTTTGGTACCAGCAGTCTCTGGTCCTTAAGGGGGCAGAGACTGCTGGTACGGAAGTGGTTAAATGAGATTTTCTGGGTGTATACAGCAACTTGTAATAGATACTGTTCAGTTCAATAGTCTCACTTCCTTTGAAATGTAATGCTAGATCCATTGACTGCATCTAACAATAGTGTAAACACTATCCATTAATAAATGTATTGGTAGGCCAGGGTACAGCAAGAGATAAGGACCTGTGAAAGTTGTATGTTTATGATTGCCATCCTTGGTTAGACGTGACTGTCTGCTCCACACACTTCTGGAATTAGTAATTGTGCGGTTCTGATCCAGTTCTGTATCATGTCTGAAGTTGAAACTTAAAGTTTTGTAAGCTTGCAAGGAAATCTTCTCACTGACATCTGAAAAATAATACAAGAAAGTAGAATACTAAATAACACAGTATAGACCATGACCATGTCTGTAGCATTTGATGAGATGTGTTCAGCCTCCATTTTGCACCAGAAGAGGAAGTTGCCAAGATCCAAGGAATTATGGTTTTCTAATGTAAAAATCAATTTTCATACCATTTTATTAGTAGCTGCACAGGATTCCAAATAAGGCAGTGTCACGACTGACACGCTTAACTGGCTCTAAGCTAAAAAAAAAATATCTACAGAATGGTGAGGTTTCCGAATGTACAGTTTGTCCTGGTGAATTCTACTTGACAATGTGACTGCCTATAATTCAAAGAACAGTTTAAGGCTGGTTTCACAGTGGGACATTACAGGTGCACGTTAGAGCAGCCTGTAACGCAGCCCACCGCACAGCAATGAAAAATCAATGGGCCGTTCACAGTGCCCACGTTGCGTTACACAGTAACGCTGCGCCATTACACAACGTACTGCATGCAGTACTTTGTAAGCGGCAGAGCCGCGTTAGACTGCTTGGACATGCGCAGTAATGTTGGGGAGGAGCGGAGAGCGGCCAAGCACATGGCTAATTAATATTCACTGCACTCAGTGACGTGCAGTGTTTACTTCCTGGAGCGGCCACTCTGTGCGGCGATTGGCCAGGCGGGACCACGTGATGCCGCATGCGTCCAAGAGTGTGCATCACGGCATCACGGACGCCAGAGTGAGCTGCACAACGCGGCTCACTCTGACGTCCACCTTAGAGAGCACCAGGCGTTGCGTTAGGGGCACGTTATGCGACCATAACGTCCCCTAAAACGCAACGTCCTGGTGTGAAACTAGCCTAATGGAACATTGAGAAACTGAGGCATACAAATAGTTTCATCATCAATTTGCACATCTATATCAGATTACCCTAGAGAACTATGATGTAAAATGCACTAGCCTTTGGTAACAAGCTTCTTGTATACCATTTGGATGCATTTTAGGTTTTGTAATCTATTTTCTAGTAGTGCTCTGGTCTTGTAGAATGCTTCCAGATAATGAGGAGCTCTCCTGTCTCTGGTGAGCACTGTTCTGACCTGCTGTGGGTTTACAGGCTGTAAATGTTAACAAGTATGTGAAAACATTTTAATCGTTGTTTTGACTGTGAAGTACATGCTATATAGTATGTAGGCAAGCATACTATATCATCATCCGCTTCATGTTCACGTGAAAACAGTATATTGTGCTAATGGTGCAATAGAGGGCTTAAAGTCATTCCTCATTTTTAATGAAAAGATAACGGATTCTTTTTGCCTCATAACTGTTCAGTGATGTAATAATGCAAGTAACCTGTACTGTTAACAATGTAAATTTGCAAACCTTCTGTCGTCTGATCAGTGTTATCAGATTAAGGATAGCCCAGTGGGAGTATCAAGACAATGCATTATTATTATTATTATTATTATTATTATTTATATTTTATATAGCACCATCTTCCGCAGTGCTGTACAGATTATATAATCATGTTACTTAACTGTCCTTCAGATGGGCTCACAATCTATTTCCTACCATAGTCCTATATCAATATGCATTGTGTAGTGTATGTATCGTAGCCTAGGGGCAATTTAGCGGGAAGCTAGTTAACTTATCTGTATGTTTTTGCCGTGTGGGAGGAAACCGGAGTGCTTGAAGTGGGGAGAACATACAAACTCCTTGCAGATAGTACCCTGGCTGGGATTTAAACCAGGGACCCAGAGCTGCAAGGTGAGAGCGCTAACCAATACCCTACCATGCTGCCCCAATACTTTAACGTTGCCTATGCTAAGCTGAGCAATTAGTGAAAGATCAGGTAAACAATTGAAATCTTACTGATATTGACCATTTACCTGGACCATCTTGCACCAATATTTCAGCAGAATGCTAACCTGACATGGATCATACCACTACATTCATTAGCTTTGTATTGCCTGACGAAGCACAAAGCTGTTATGCTGTTTGCGTCCCACTCTCTGCAGCAGCCTTGTCACCACCCACTGGCATTGTTTGCATCAGCCAATCAATGTTTCCTTGATGTTTCAATTATTATTACTGATTTATAAAGTGTCAACATACTCCGTGCTGTACGAAGTAAGAAGCATGGGTACATAATCATACAGACAATGGTATACGCCAATAAATAAAATACAGAATCAATATGAAATACAGAATTGGTATTTACAGTGACAAAAGTAACATTATGAATAAAATGTATAATGAATTCCAATATTATTATTATATCAGGAAGAGAGGTGGACAGAGACGCTGGAAAATCATTAGTTCTGTTTTACTTATATTAAGTTTTAAGAAGTGAGAGGTTATGAAAGAGAATAAAGCAGACAAGCAGTCAGGAACACGTGTGAGGAGGGACTGGGAGTCTAGGTCTGGGGCCGCCGAGGTACAGTTTTTGTATCGTCTGCATATAAGTGGCATTTAAACCCAAATTAGTTGATTAAGTTGCCAAGACCATGAATGTAGATGGCAGAGAAGAGGCCTAATGCTGGGAATACACGGTTCGTTTTTGCCTTCGTTTAAACCTTCGTTTCGATTGTGCCTTTTGTCCTTTTCGATCCCGAAATAATCGGTCATACGGTTAATATCACCACCCACGGTTTCGTTTTTTTTTCCGATTCTGATGGTTTCGTTTTTCCAATGATCGAAGGCTGCAAAGAAACGAAACGAAAATCCCTTTTTACAGGGACGGACTAGCATAAACGAATATATAATCGATCTGAACAGCCATCAAGCCTACCAATGGCTCGATTAGATGGATAAAGAGAGATAATATCAAACATGTTCGATCACTAGTCGTTCGTTTTTGGGGTCTATTAATCGAAACTATAATGAGATTATGACTATTTTCACATACGTTTTCAACACTCGATTCGTTTACCGAACGAATCGAAGGTTTAAACGAAGGCAAAAACGAACCGTGTATTCCCAGCATAAGGACAGAGCCTTGAGGCTCAAATATCTATTGCAAATTCCCTAGTTTTGAATAGATATTCATTAGATTCTAGGTGTAGAATATGGCATCTTAATTTATTCTTAAAAAAAATAGCATATAGTAACCGGAGTGCTTGTAAATCACTTGCTCAAATAAGAGGAAGAAAAAGGAGCTGTACATTTAC
Source organism: Hyperolius riggenbachi (assembly GCF_040937935.1). Classification (NCBI taxonomy): domain Eukaryota; kingdom Metazoa; phylum Chordata; class Amphibia; order Anura; family Hyperoliidae; genus Hyperolius; species Hyperolius riggenbachi. The sequence continues at coordinate 211,902,596 of NC_090649.1, read as the reverse complement.
AGTATAGATTAATGAAAGAAATTCTCACAGCTAGAAGTGACCGGGGGAACGAATTAAGCATGAACAAAGTAGAACAAATAGTCAGAGAAGTTCTGTTGGTCGGCAAGTACTATTTGCCTTTCTCCTTCAACTAGTTTTTTTAAAGGGTAAAGGTTAATCATCTGTGAATGCTCTTACACAATTCGGGTCTGAAAAACGTGTTAAATGTACAACCATGGTGTGCTTCTGGCAGAAGATTTGCAGTTGTGAAGCTGTTAAGTAGTAACTACACTAACCTCAGTAATGGAATAACTTTAGTGGGATTATTCTTCATATGTTAAGAAAAGGCCATTGTGGTTTGCATTTTACAATATAGAGAGGTTTTATAGGGTTGCATTTACTACATCACAGTGCATCAAAGAAACAAAAAGGTTTCATTTCCACTCATACGTTGCTGTGCGCATTACAGCAACTCATATATTGTGCAGTATGCAGAAGTTCATAGGCTGCCCTGGCTCATGTTCCTATTTCTGCACTGTGCAATACAAAGCAATGAAGGTGCCATGTGTTTTTGTACAAACGCACGACCATCTGGCCTGTATAGTGGAAACAAGGCCTTCATAAGATACCTAGTCCATGTATTGTAAAGCCCACCCTTATCACAGGATGATAAACCGGAAAGGTAGAGTCTCCCTGTAATTGTCACCTGACTGATTTTGGTCCTGATTGGTCTAGTGTCATCTTGAGCCGCTAGGTATTTGTTAATGTGGTACTGAATACAGAATACTGAACAAATAAGTGAGCTGTTTACTGCAGCCTTATAAATAAATGAAAGTGCGTGTGTTACCTATGGCTGGTTTCTTTCACAGTTTACCCAGTTGCAGGGACCAGTATGTTGTGTGAATAGGTGAGGAGTCTTGGAGGGACCAAGAAAGGCTCAGACACTCTTTTCTGAGCGCTTTTTGGCCTCCAGAGTTTTTAAAAAAATGCTCCCATGGTCTTCCATTAAAATCTCGATAAAACCGCACAATTTTACCGTGATTGTACCGGGATTTTAATGGATGTCCATGGAGCGTTTTAGAAGGCTCTGGGGACCAAAAAGTGCTCAGAAAAGCGCTTATAGTGTGTCTGAGCTCTTAGTCAGAAAACTTTTTTCCTCAACGTGTCCTGGAAACATCCTTGATCTACTGTCTCCACATTGTTTTGCTCAAAGATGTACAATCTGATTTTATAATGGTGCAATATGTTTGCATGTGTTTAATTATTATGGGTTTTCAAACCACAGGAGAGACTGTGCCATTGAGCCACATTTCTTCACGTTAGGCACATTGGACTGTATTGATACTAAATGGCTCATTATTCTGCATTCTCAGGTATGGTTATCTTTCAGCTAGCACTAACTTGGCATCCTTTTTTCCAGTGTGTGTATATGTGTATATATGCATGTATGTGTGTATGTATGTGTATGTGAAAAACTAATTGCCCCCTTCCTGATTTCTTATTCTTTTGCATGTTTGTCACACTTAAATGTTTCTGCTCGTCAAAAACCATTAACTATTAGTCAAAGATAACATAATTGAACACAAAATGCAGTTTTAAATCATGGTTTTTATTATTTAGTGAGAAAAAGTGATTGCCCCCCCTTGTTAAAAAATAGCTTAACGGTGGTTAATCACACCTGAGTTCAATTTCTGTAGTCACTACACACACTGCCACACCTGTTTCAATCAAGAAATCACTTAAATAGGAGCTATCTGACACAGAGAAGTAGACCAAAAGCACCTCAAAAGCTAGACATCATGCCAAGATCCAAAGAAATTCAGGAACAAATGAGAACAAAAGTAATTGAGATCTATCAGTTTGGTAAAGGTTATAAAGCCATTTCTAAAGCTTTGGGACTCCAGCGAACCACAGTGAGAGCCATTATCCACAAATGGCAAAAACATGGAACAGTGATGAACCTTCCCAGGAGTGGCCGGCCAACCAAAATTACCCCAAGAGCGCAGAGAAAACTCATCCAAGAGGCCACAAAAGACCCCAGGACAACATCTAAAGAACTGCAGGCCTCACTTGCCTCAATTAAGGTCAGTGTTCACGACTCCACCATAAGAAAGAGACTGGGCAAAAACGGCCTGAATGGCAGATATCCAAGGCGCAAACCACTTTTAAGCAAAAAGAACATTAAGGCTCGCCTCAATTTTGCTTAAAAACTTCTCAATGATTGCCAAGACTTTTGGGGAAAATACCTTGTGGACCGACGAGACAAAAGTTGAACTTTTTGGAAGGTGCGTGTCCCGTTACATCTGGCGTAGAAGTAACACAGCATTTCAGCAAAAGAACATCATACCAACAGTAAAATATGGGGGTGGTAGTGTGATGGTCTGGAGTTGTTTTGCTGCTTCAGGACCTGGAAGGCTTTCTGTGACAGATGGAACCATGAATTCTACTGTCTACCAAAAAATCCTGAAGGAGAATGTCCGGCCATCTGTTCGTCAACTCAAGCTGAAGCGATCTTGGGTGCTGCAGCAGGACAATGACCCAAAACACACCAGCAAATCCACCTCTGAATGGCTGAAGAAAAACAAAATGAAGACTTTGGCGTGGCCTAGTCAAAGTCCTGACCTGAATCCTATTGAGATGTTGTG